>NC_134492.1:11143601-11483601 GCF_040206685.1 Ascaphus truei | reverse complement strand
AAAATGTACTTCTACATTTTTGGGATGCCTTGTAAAATGAGTTTGTTTCTCCCTGTTAATACTTTGCATGCACGTCATATTTATTCCATTTACTGGAGGTTGTGATTTTAAAAGACCAACATGAGCGTGGATGAATAGAGCTTCTGAAACCTCCCGGGTCTCTCATTGTTTGTGTGAAGAGGAGACCTGTAACGTGTTGAAAGCTCTGTACACTATCATTTAATCTATGAAGAACTCTTATGTTGGTCTATTAAAAGATATTATACCCTACAACGAATCTACATGGCCTTAGAGGCTGCTCAAACATTGAATTATATATTTAGCAACAAATGATAGGCATACTCTAGATCAATTTGTTTAAATACAATGTTAGTGGAAAGCAATCTCCATGACTTACTTTTACCTTGACCCTTGGGGTGGGTTCTGAACGCCCAAAAACCACCCCTCATGAAATAATGCACATACACGTGGTTGGTGGAAACGGGTTGCAGCTTTATTACATATATACAAAATATAACCAGAACTTGGGTACCCTGTTAAGTTGCTTCGCAAACAATCCATAAGCCTGATGGATACCTCCGGCTTGTACCTCTATTTGCCAAATAGCCGCCAGAAGCACTTGGTTCAAAACAACACCACTACTGGATGGTCACTGCCATACTGGCCGCCCAATCCAAGTATGGCCCTGTCTTACCCCAAATGACTACTGGAGGTATCCTAGACCTCCCCCCAAAGAGCTAACTTCCGCCAGGGTCCCTTCCCCCTCATACACCTTCCCATCATCAGGAAGGGTATTTAACTAGTCAGGAAGGAATTTCATTTTCCCCTTATGAGACAACATTGGATGATGTTTCACTGTTTTTTTGTTTTGTTTACCTTCGGCTGGATAAAAATAATTTTGACCTTCCAGTAAATACAAATATAGGATAAGTAGCTGTCGTTTAAATTTAGCATAGGTTGAACTTGATGGACATATGCGTTTTTTCAACCTCATCTACTATGTAACAGACTTAAACTGCTATTGCGACCACCTTCAAAGAACAGCCTTCTCCAGGTCCGACTGCAAGTTCAAGTTAAATATGTTATTCCATATATCCAACAAATGAACCCCATCACTACTGTACAAGCCTGCTTGCCCATCACCAGCTGATCCCTTGTTCCCTCACCCCTTGGACTTGCCCCCGCATTACTCAGAGACAGGAAACGTAACCATTCTTCCCAGGCCCGAACATAAGCCGCCCACATACCCGGGGCCGATGAATCTTGAACCAGGTCTTTCCCTCCTCCAACAGCATAACCCACAGGAATGACGAGCATGACTCCCCCATTGGCTCCACCCCTGGAACAAGGTCTCGCAATTCTGCAAACTGGAAATGAAACGATGCATCTGCCACCCTGATCTCAACCCCCGGTATATGCTTTGCCCTAAACCAGATGTTGTAATCGAAGCAATAGAGCACAAATGCCTTGAGAATCTTCACAACCAGAGGAGATGTCTGATACCCCATTCACTGCAGCAACCACTGCTATATTATCAGACCTAAATAACACCTCCTGATTGTCTAACTCCTGCCCCCACAGCACCACTGCCAACAGAAATGGGAACAGATCCAGAAAAGTCAGGTTTCCCAGCAAACTGAGCTCTTCCCATTCCTCTGGTCATCTCTCGGCACACCACTGCCCCCCAAAAAGGTCCCAAAACCAACTGACCCTGCTGCATTTGTTAAGAGCTCTATCTGCTGAGTATCCACCAGCTCCCTTAGCGCTAACGTTCTCCCGTTATAGCTGCCCAAAAACTTATCCAATACCAGTAGATCCCTCCTGATCCCTTTAGAAACCCTGATGAAATGATGAGCCGACCTCATCCTTGAATGCCAACTGACTGCAAATACCCGCCCCCTGGGTAACATCCGTGGAGAAAAATTCAAATACCCCAGCAAAGATTGAAATTGCCCAAGTGTGGCCTTCTTAAACCCCGCACAATTTTTGCACCAACTCCCTCCCTCCATGGCAGCCTAAACACTATTTCAATTGTATTCCCCTCAATGCCCTTGAAAGACAGGCAGGGGCCTTCCATTTTTTCTTTGGCCAACGGCACCCCAAATACTCTATCAGCTCCTAAAACGCGAGTAACAACCTTACACAAACCCCCAAATCTGCCTTTTCTGCCAATAAAAAATTGTCTAGATAGTCAAGACGCTGTATGACCTAGACATGTCACGCAACGCACGTTCCAAAAATGAACCGAAAGTTTTTAAATAAAAACAAGAAATTGCACACCCCATCGGAAGACACAAATCCATGAAAATGTGACCCTCCAACCTGCAACCCAACAGAAGGAAGAACACAAGGTGCACTAGAAGCAAACGGAAAGCAGACTCAATATTAGATTTAGCTAGCAATGCCCCTATTCCCACCTTCCTGATCAACTCCCAATGATGCGTACTGCACCCTGCACAAGTCCCTATTGATCCCGCCATTCACCGATCAACCTTCCAGAAAGGAAAGGTGGTGAATGACCAGAAAAGAACCAGTCTTCTTTTTTGACACTACCCCCAACGGGGATATCCTCAAACTATCCACTGGGAAAACTTGGAATGGCCCCTCCAACTCTACCGCCTTTCTTAACTTGGCCCCAGCCATCTTAAGATGCACCTTCAGTGACAAGGTACCTCCCACAAGGAGGCGCTGCTGCCACCTCATAGGGGATCCCTAAAACCCCCTCTAATAATGCCCACTGCCACCCTATTGGGGTAGTGAGTGAGCCAAGGCTCCATCCTTTCTACGCTCACCAGCGACCTCGCTCTTTGCCATAGCCTCACCGACTGCTCCCATCTCATCGACTGCTCCCACCCAAAAACCTTCCTTCCTTTTTGGAAGTACTTACTAGCAGGGTGACAGTGATTATGATTTCTGCTAAAAATATGCCTTTCAAAAAGGAACTATTGCTTTTTAAAATGTAACTCCACAGTCAGCAACATATTCCGATTGTGCTAGGGTACAACATAGTATTTTCTAAACCAACTCTCAGAGCTTTGAGCATGTCTCCGAGAACAGAAATTAAGGAAACTGATTTCGATACTCCGCCGCACTTACACGCTCTTCCAACGTGGGATCCAAGTCACATGACCACGACAATGAAGCACAACGTTTCGGGGGACGTACCACCCTTCGTTAGGTGCAATATTCTGTCAGGTACAATACATAATTATACTATACCTAAGGCAGATAAGTGACTCCAGCACCAAAATCAGACCCATGTAAGGTACATAAATGGCATGAGCGCATTGGTTCCAAATTTCCTTTCATATAAGACCTAATAATGCTCCATTCTTTTCCCACTGAATATTCCACTTTGTAATAATTGTTGCACACTTCTGCATGAGACAGAGCTTGTTTTATAATTTCTGATAAAACAATGCTGGAAGACTGCGGTCACCCTACACGCCCTTAATATATAACTCAAACTTACAGCACAGCCTAGAGGATTAAGAATATTGTTTATGACAATATGAGAAATCAGTAGGCTGCTGAGTTATAGCTCTGGTTTCTAGGAGCCGTTATTTATGGCTAAGTGAATCCTACTCCGTTACTGTACTACAATAATTCAACCTATTATCTTTTTGAACCCATTACAAATTATATTACTCTGAAAACAAACTAGAGTATAGCATGCTGTAGTATAGTATTTTACAATTTTTTTACTGCTTAATTTACAATAAAAAAACAACTACTTTGGATCATGTTCTATGAACTCGGACAATTTAAGCTTCCTAGGAAAGACTAAGGGAGTAAACCCAAGTAACCTGATGCTGCTAAAGTCTGGTATAACTTAGAGTGGGATTAAACCAACAGTCCACTAGAGAATGTATATAGCAGATCACCGTGAGCATCAAATATGAAAAAAGATACACTGTAAGAACTAACCCTGGGCGGGGGGCCCGTTGTGCAGACTATGGCCGGGTGCGGGGGATGAAGCATCCAGGGACACTCCACTCGCGGGCCTCTTTGCGCCACAGCTGCTGCCCTTACCCAGCCCGGTGTCACTGGTATCTCTGTGTGGTTAGCTGTAAGCTTGCCACGATGCAATGCGGGTGACCCGCTGGAGTGCCGTCTGTGGCGTCTTGTCAATCTTTGCGCGTGTAGTCGGGTTGTCCTCCCTCCGTGGTAACGGTTTCACAGGGTGTGTGTGGGATCCCGCTGGGTGATCGCGCTCACGCTGTTTCCGGCTAACAGAGGAGTGCTGGTGCGTCTCTGCAAACCCTGCGTTCCGGCGTGTCCACGTGTGTGGGGCAGGAGTGATGACGTCAGACCTCCAGACGGGCGAATCTCGCGGTGAAATGCCTGCGTGCTCCAGCCATATAGTAGACAGGGTGAAAGTGGTGAAGAGGGGGTCACAGCAAAAAGTCAGGTTCAGGAACGGTTGAAGTTAAAAGCAGCTTTATTAGTACATGCTGTACATCTCAGAAGGGGGCACTCTGACGCGTTTCGTCCCTTCTGAGATGTACAGCATGTACTAATAAAGCTGCTTTTAACTTCAACCGTTCCTGAACCTGACTTTTTGCTGTGACCGCCTCTTCACCACTTTCACCCAATTTAAGCTTCCTAGTTTGCACATTTTCCCTGTTGTAAAAAACGAACTTGATCATCAGATTTACCCAGACATATATTTGCCAACCTTTTAGGTTTCCGTTGCAGCTATCCCATATACTTTTACTATGTATATACCACAAATATTTGCACACTGTTGAAAGCATTCCCTGTCCTTGGTGTAAAGAAGTTGTATGGGAAATGACCATCTACCTGCCCAAATGTTAATATGATATGAAATCCGCTAGGAATACATAATTACTAAATACACATACATATACCAATATGCATTCAAATGATATCAGAAGAGACACACGCAGTGTATTCACTCTGTATCCAAAACGGGAAACAAAAAATAGGATTATTCTTGAATCCTTAAAGTGTAGTGCCCCCCCCCAAAAAAAAGTGCGTGTAAAAATATATTTACCACGTTTTCCTCATGCAAAGAAATGCTTAAAATACTATAGACAACAACAGTAGCCTAATTCCAGTAATGCTGATACAGATTGTTTACTAAATGCTTCCACTTCATTATCATGTTAACAGCAGATGAATCAGTAACATGGATAGTGGAGATGAATACAGTAACTGAAGCAGGGGAACCTGGTTCAATTTCCGGTTTCAGCACCTTGGGCAAGTCACTGTATCTCCCTGTGCCTCAGGCACCAAAAACATACAGTGTAAACTCACATTCCTGCAAACATTCTATGTACAGCGCTGTATACACTGTTAGCGCTATACTAGAAAAATCGTTATTATTATTAACATAATATATCATACATAAAGTGTGTGCGCACGCACACATCACAACTTTATGCTTTAAAATGGGGGTTACGTTTATTGTTTCCATGGTAAACTCCCAATATTTCCAGCATACTAAATAACAATATTAACTATCTGGCATCGTCGGTGGTTTTTAAAAAGCAACATGTATTTCGTTTTCAGATTTTGAAAACAGTTGTTGTATCACTGAGATAATTTTATTTCCCTGTAGCTAAACATGTCAACTGTCTACTGTCTGTTAAACTGGCTGCCACACCAATTCCAACTATAATGTATACAAAACATGACCTACTGTAGTTGTAGTTGAATATTGTTGGTATCACCGTTTTGCCTTTTTAACCAGGTTACTAATTCAGGAGATACACTGCAGAAACACGCATGCAGATGTATGCAAGAAATCAACTTGCATATATCAACTAAACCTAGCATGTTTTAAATAAAATACTTACAGTATGCCACTGTACAAATAAAATAATTGGTTAAACTGTATACAAGCTTTAAACATCCAGCTTACTTTTCTGCATAATTAGAATATTTCAATATAAGAGCCTCATGACGGTAGCACTGTACTCTCAGTTGTTATGATATACTGTTATTCCAGTCCTTTAAATTACTTTGTTAGAATGTTGCTGGGAATCACAAGAAGACTTCTGCCAGAAGCTGGATTATGTCTTTCAACTTGCCGACAGGTTCATATGAGAAATCTAAGCTGATCTAATGAGCTTTGTTTATTACTAACCATATGTCACCTGACATTTCCATTCCAGTGGCTTGTTGATCCCATATATTACTTCCCACTATTTGCAGCATTTACTATTCCCAATAAGTCTGAAACTTCCTCATGGAATAAAGTACATTCTGCAAAAAAACAATTTGTATTTTTGTCAGTAAAAAGCAGTAAAAGTGCTTCACAGTAACTAACTGAACAATCCAATTTAAACTACAGCTAGAGCTCTATGACAGACGTATTTATATAATGTAAATAGGGACAACAGATTTAGCATAGAAAAAAAAAATCAAAGACCAAAGCGATGTTACCATGGCAAGAAAACTAGTTTTTTTTTTGTTTTAGGGCCAATTCTACTAAAGAGAGTGTCATGATATAGCCAAGTAAATATTCAATTTTGTGTGCAGTATGGCAATCAAGGGTTAACTTTATTTTGCTAGGTGTTTTTTTATTTGTGTGGGGGGTCTTTGTTACAAAAGCTTAAGGTTCCAATGCCTTCAACTGCAGACCAAGGTAATCAAACGATTAAGGAAATAAATTATAGCTTTCTCAGGAACCAACTTTTTCTAACTGTTTAGATTAGACACCAGCTGGGGCGGGACGATTTATCCCAGGTACCCAAGTAGGTTATTATGAGTGATGCTTATCTGGTTAAGTCAAAGAGATATAAAAACATTACTGAAACCCGACCCTAAAAGGTTATACAAAAGATTGTACATTCTTTATTATTACAAGATAACAACATGAATTTAAATAATTTGAGCGTCACGTGCAAATATGTATACAGTGTCCCTGGTCGGTAATTAGAAATGAGAAATTGATAAAATGATGACAAATAGTGGAAAATGCATTTCAGCCTCAAGATTAATACGGGGTTTATTTCATTTAATATATGTACAACCGGGAGGCTATACTGAATATGATGGTGCTGGTACAATTAATCTGTTTATTACTGATAAAGAGTTTTTGAGCCTTTTATATCCTCTGAATAAACATTGCAGAGCTCAAGTCATAACAATGTTTCTGGTCAAGGGAAAGTGATAGATAGCTGTCAACACCCAGACCTACTGGCCGGTCATGTGACTGTAACTTCCACGAAGACCTCGGCTGGCTTCCCAGGATCAGTGTCTTTTTCCGCTCCGGTTCTCCGGAATTAACCACTGACTATCCAGCTCAGTTATTTCCTGGTTCCATCACGATTGAAACCAGGAAGTGCTAGTTACCTGTGCTGCTGCAGCAGGTCATCTGCTTGTTGCCTGGCCCCCTTTCCCTGCTGCTTGTCTTTTCCCCTTTGCTATTTGGACCCCTTTCCCCACCTACTTTTTCTATGTTGTTGACCCGTGCCTGTCTGACTTCACGTTTGCCTGTTTGGAACAGTTCCCTCCTCACTACCCTCCCCTCAACCGGACCCCTCCTTGCTCCTGGATATACTTTTGTGGTACTGTTTCCTGCTCCTATTCCATTGCAGCTCCTGGGTGCAGCTTATCACCCCTCTGTGTAATATTGAAGAGGGTGGGGGTGATCTCGGCTTGCTGTGGTGGCAGTTCATCAGCTCCTGTGTGTCCTGCTGTCCATGTTGTCACATGTCAGATCTGGATCCACTGTCTCTCAGATCAAAGAATTGTGGGGTAGTATAATTTTGTGTTTGAAACACACAAACTAGATTATCTGGTGGTACACCGTGTGTGGATCTCACATCATCTTCGCATTACCTCCTGGGGAAACCTATTAAAAGTCATTTTAAATGTCTGCTCACAACTACATGCGGTCCTCGGTTATCCAACGGACTCCGTTCTGGAAGTAGCGTTGGATAGTGAAACCGTTGTAAAGTGAGTCCCATGTTAATCAATGGCGTTGAGCGTTGGATAACGCATACAGGCGTTGGATAACGCATTCTGGCGTTGCATTGCAAAACGTTGGATTTGCCTTTCGTTGTAAAGTGAAACGATGGAAAATGAGGACTACCGGTACTTCATTTTGTAGGGATGCAGCAGGTCTTAATGTGTCTGGAGTCGAGGCTGAAAAGTAAAAAGCCGCAGCTCTGGAGATAGTGCTGCTGTGACTTCGCTGCGGGTGGCGTCAATGCTTCTGGATCGGACAACCCGCCGCGATAATTCTCCGGCACCGGAACAGCCATGGTGGCAGTCACACAGCTTGCCCCAGTTCCAGAGACATTAACTCCTGCTACATCTGTATAGGCTTTTGTTTCATTAGCTTTTATTTTCTGGCTATCATTTCATTGGTACTGTATCCTGTATGTTCTTTTGTGATTATTTTGTAAAAGCAATATAACTCCTTTTTGTTATTATCTTTGAGCTCTACTTAAACCTATTTACCTCTCAGGGGATTGATCAAATTTTGGGGGCATTTTACTGCCCTCTTGTTAAATTCAGATTTTTGCTTAATTTGTGCATATATTTAGGGGACCAGACAGGGTCAGCCTACCTGAAAGCCCTAAATTAATTCTCATTGTGGCAGTGTAATTGGGGTGTAGTGTAGGTGGTTTTGAGGTGTGCATACTAATTTGTAGTGCCTTTCAGGGAGCTAAGCAACTGGGAGCTACGGAGAGCTTGGTGCACTGTCAATTCTCGCGACGCCAGCTACATCCAGCGAATTGCTAGCGACATCAGGGGTTTCACTCCTGCTGGCCACTTCACCTTCTCCTTCTCCCTCAGTTGAACCCAAGTCCACCTCTGGAACCAGGGACCCCAGCTACATTCAGAGAGCACGTTGAAGGGGGCATCGTGAGCCTGTCCCTTCCTCTGTCAAGAAGAGGTGATTTATCGTTTCTTTCGAGACATTTTGTCCCCAAATGTCATTTTCTCACACGGTTATGTAACGGTGTTTGAATAAATGTTAAATCCACGATTTCTCTTGCTAATTATTGTTCTAAAAAGTTGACATTTTATTGTACGCACATACTTTAGTCAGTAAACAATATAACATATCATAGTAAGTCTCACAAACATATCCTACTTTCACTTTAATCACTAAAACCATTCTAGTTTATAACATGAACTTAATGACACTTTATCAGATACATCTTTGTGTTTCTGACGTTTACATTATTCCTAATATATCTCTTTGTATGACACTTCTAACTATTTCAATGGAAAGGGTTAAGTGGCATACCCAAACAAATGTTCATGGTACCACTATAGAGCTGCATTTGTCATTATAGGCAATTCCCAGAAATAACGCTATGCTACGCATGGTCTGGATGCGAGTAATGGCAAGTTACCTAATTATTGTAACATTATTTATATGTGCTAACATTAGCTGAGGTTCGTGAATATGTGATGTTAGGCTGACAGCTCATTAGCATCTCATTTGGATACGAGTAAGCGTAACGTCATCAAAAGTTAGCGATACATTATTTTACTGGTTAACTCAAGCTCATCATAACGTTAGTCTATTTAGTGGATAGGCGTTAGGAGTATTGCTGTGATAACTGTGGGTAACGTCATTTTGAGGATATGCCCCTATGTGGAGTGTTGTGAGACTTGCACAGGTAGCAGGTGAGGGAATAAGTGCTGTAAATGGCAAGGTTTGGCCACAATGGTTGGTAGGAGCGGCTGTAGGACAGTAGCGATATGTCCAGGTTATTGAAAGGCTTAATTTAAAAGGTGAGTTTTAAGGTTTGACTTACAGGAGGGAATGCTTGGCGTATACCGAGTGTGAGGGAGTTGCACAGGTAAGGGGCAGGGAGGGAAAATAGTTTAAGGAGAGAGAGCAGTAAGGGGGAAAGGAATGGAAAGGAGATGGTTATGAGCAGAGCGTAAGAGACCAGCAGGGACATAACGAGAGATCACAGCTGATATGTAGGCAGGGGCAGATGAGTGGAGCATCTTGAAGGTAAGGAGGAGAACTTTGTAGATGATCTGAAATGTGATGGGAAGCCAGGAGAGGGATTTAAGGAGGAGATGAGCAGGGACTGTTCTTGGAGAACATGCAATTATTCCAGCCGCAGAATTTCCAAAAGATTGCAAAGGAGAAAGTTACGAGACAGGGAGGCCTGTTAGCAGATGGCCATTAGTGTTCCTTAAGAGCCATACAGTTGAGCCCTTAAAGCAGCAACCCCCCCCCCCCCAGGAGCCTATATGATTTGAATGCATATAATGTTAGTATCTAGACCTCTGAGCATGTCTTGCTCTTCTTTAAAATGTTTTTTTTCTGGTATTAAAAGAACACAATTTTATTCATCTTTATCTTCAGAGGTTACCATGGTAACCTTTACACCGCATGGGGCTCTGGGGAGAGCTTACTTTTTGACCTCCTGGACACTTAATACTTCAAAAGCTTATATGTCCCGAATGAAGCATAAGGTTTTAATAATAAAAAACAGCTTTGGAAAGGGAAATAAAAGATATCTTAGAGTAAAACATCTGGTGTGCACCATTTTTGCCTTGATATACCCCCCCTCCCCCCAACATCTGCTTTAATCTATATTGGCATAACACTGAATCATTGTCCCTATGAAAGTGGAACACAGCAAGCTCAGTATTTACAGAACAGCAGCACAACAGACAACAGGCCATACAGTCTTTGTTTCAGCCTATTCTGCCATGTTACTGTGTAATATCTGCTGTCACTACAGAAATATGTGTTTGCTTGCGTGGAGGTCACGGCCAAAGTTTGGGAATAAGACCTGCTGATATCCCGGATTGACACTGTCACTAGTGTCTAACTGATCTCAATCATTAAAGGCTGTAAAACAAACAATTGCATTTATTTGTGGAGGAAGTTAGGGGTTTCAGACCTTATCTTAATTGGGAAGGTGTCTATATAACAAAGAGCACAATAAAATTGCAATTGTAGATGTCTCGTACAATACAGAACGGAAATTGGAACACAAGGGAAATAAACTAACCTCTCACTGACTATTTATATCCCTTGAAAAGAGACTTGATGCATATTGGCAAGAAACTGTGTAACACGGTGTACATTAAATATATTGGATGCTTGAAGAACTCAATTTAGTGATCCAATTAACTGAAATATTAAAAAATATGGCTTTAAACTAATTTTCTAATTGTAGATGCATGTGCTCAATTCTTTGATTACAGAATGCTTCTTCCTAATCCAATATTTATGCTTTCAACAATTGTGTTAAAAAAATAAATTAATAAGATCCCATTAGCCATGGGCTAGTGCAGGGGTTTTCAACTGCAGTCCCCAAGGCCCCTCAACAGGTCAGGTTTTCAGGATATCCCAGGTTCAGCAGAAGACTGACTTACCTGTGCAGAAGCAGGGATATCCTTAAAACCTGATCTGTTGGGGGGTCTTGAGAACTCCTGGGCTAGAGTATCACCTTTTCTACAGCAATAGTGATTTGTGTTATATTAATTCCACTGCTGATAAATATAAAGGCCCCTTATCTGCCATCAATTTCCTTTTTTATGTTATTAAAAAAAATTCAAACAAATCCAAATCATCTTTTTAAAATGGGTAAATAGGAAAAAAAAAAACATTTTATTTTCCGCAGTTTTAAAACGATACCCACAATTACATTTTTCATGATGCATTTTGTTTTACATAGGAGTTATGTTTAATTAAAGCTGCAGACCAAGCAATAACCTACATGTGTGTTTTTTTTAAAAATAAATCAGTCCTGTACTATGAGAAAATACTTGTAGCATTTTTTTTTGTAAATAAAAACAACTCTGAATTACATGTTTAATGTATTATAATGTAGCAAGCATTTCTTTTGTCTCTATAGCAACCGTTCGCATAGTCACATCCCCTTCCTCTTCTGAAACAGGCTCTGGCACACCCCTTTTGAGCCCCGCCCTCTCTCTAGCAGTGCACCAATTGTATCTAGTGACTGCCTGGTCACATGATCTTCCGTACAGAACTTTGCATCTTTAGTCCTCTTCTGCCGCACTGACAGCCATTTAGTGAACCCCTGAGCCGAATCTTCGCCAATCGATCACAGGAGAATGGATCGATCAGCAACTTAGCTAATTACTTATCATTGTGTGGATTGTATTGACGCACATATTAGTGTTGTACCGAGTCCTGAGGATTACCGGGTACCAGGTATATTGGCCAATTTGCAGGCCAGGTACCGGGTACCCAGCCGGGTAGCATTGGCTTACCTGCAGCCGGCGTCGGAGGGTGAGGAAGACCGCTGCAGAGGGTGAGGAGGATCACGGCGGCATCGTTGGAGCAGCAGCAGACGTCCTAGTGGTGGTGACAGCCGCAGAAGTTCTTGTTCAGCCGATGGGAGCAGCGGAACACAGCACACAGCTGATGCTGGTGGGAGCCGGGGAGCCATGTGACCGGAGCAGGAACATTCCTATTGAACAGTCTTCCTCACCCTCCACCGCCGGCTGCAGGTAAGTGCTGAAGTCTTTTTTAGCTGCTCTGAAATTACCCGGTGCCGGTCCCAGCCCCCTGCTGCCGGGTCCGGGTAAGTTCTGTGTAGCTGAAAAAGCGCCGGGTAAGCCAAGTATCGGGTAATTTCCGGGTACTCGGTACAGCACTGGCACATATTAAGGGGGGGAGGGGGGGAGGAACGGCAGCTGGGACTGCTGCTTTAAAGCCATAGGATTTACTGTTGAAAATACGACCTCAGCTGGAACTACAATTCTGCTGGGTCAGAAAAATGTCAGGACATTATAAAATAAGGCACCGTTGGAGGGACTCTCATTTCTCTCTCAAGCTCGGGAGATAAACTTCCAAATATTATGTAACACTTGTGTTTGTAGAAGATTTATAACTTTCAAATTGCATTTTGACAGCCTATAAAAAGAATTGATGACTTGAGATGGAATAGATAATCGCCTGGAAGTTTATCATATCCGACATTGACTGTTTTGACCATGGGAAAGTTTATCCAGAAGTAAAATTGAATACAGCTTTTGGAGATCGAAAGATTTTTATAATGACCTTGTATAGCCTGAAAGAGCTGAAATATGTTTGTTTACCTACTGCACAGATGTGAGTCCCTTAAAGATCACAAGCAACAAAAGTATCTCTTAATCTCTTACAATCGCTGCAAAACCTGATAGATTAGCATATAGAAGTGGGCTCATCATGTCCTGCAGAATATGACTACATTGAAAGTAGATTTGTTTAATTGTTTGGCGCTGTAGCCCTTCTCTAAGAATCTACTTACCTTCTTAGGGGGCGCCAGTATCTCCGGCTCAGGTTTAAAGCACCCAGTCACTTGGGCCAATAGGAAGTCGCCTATGATGTCATGGCTTCCTGTTGGTCCATGTGATGGGACATCTAAACCTGCAGGAGATACCGGCACCCTCTAAGGATGTAAGTATCTCAGGAAGCAGGGGGACCCCTGACCCGAAATTAAAAGGGTTCAGCTCTGGAGACCCCTTAGCCAGGGGATTGGGGGGGGGGGGGGAGGTTAGAGCATCCTTAATGGTGATTGCCTATGGGCTGCACATAACCATGGAGTGGGTCTGATTACTCTCTTTATTCTTCTTCTACTTTGGTCTATTTAAAGGAGCAATCCATGCCTGTTTTTTTGTTTTCTAATTTTTTAATACAGGTTTGAAAGCAGGGGGTCTACCGAGCTGAACCCCATTCGTTTCAGCTCTGGGGACCCCCTGCTTCCGGAGATACTTACCTCAGAAGGGGGTGCCGGTATCTCGCTGCAGCTTAAAGCTCCTGCGTCACATGAGCCAATAGGAAATCGCACCGGATGACGTCACAGCTTCCTATTGGCCCCCAGGCCTCGGGGGCTTTGAAAATCCTCCATAATGTGAACCTTGGAGCAGCTACTGCACCAACTACGGAGGTAAGTATCTCTGGAAGCAGGGGGTCCCTCGAGCTGAAATTAATGGGGTTCAACTCCGGAGACCCCCTGCTTCAATCGTGTATTAAAAAAATGAAAAGAAAAAAAAAATAGGAAAAACAAAAACTGCCGTGGTCTGCCACATTAATATATAAAGAAACATTGTATTTGCTCAAAGTTGTCTCCTCTCAGTCCCACGTTTCCACTGCTCAGTCACTCCTGTCTTTCTCTGCACCTCCTTTCTCACTAATGTTTGCCGGACTCTCTTTGCATCTTCAATGCTCAGTTGAAAAGCCACCATTCAAAGGACTCTACATATTGATACCAGTAAAATCTCCTTTAACAAAGGCAACCACACGTACTGTTACTTACTGTATTCTTACTGTTTCTGTGGGTCTCCTGTGATCCAATTAGATTGAGAGCTCTTTGAGGAAGGGATTTCCTTTCCCTTGTGTATACACACAAGTTTAACACACTTTCCCCCAGCTACATATGTAACTCCCCGTATTTTTAAGTTCCACATGGTTGCCGCTCTATGAAAATAAACAATAATAATAATATAATGGGGTTTCCTCTACATGGGTTTAAAAGCCATTTAGAACAATGAAATGTTGTGGGACTTCTCTATTCAAATGTAGAAATATTTCTCACAGAAAAAAAAAGATCTATCACTAATGGATACATTTCTCATGATACGGCTAAATGTACTCATTTGATAGTTATGTAATTTGTAATTGTCAGCAGCTGTACAACCCCTTATCTGTGTGGCGGAACTCATATGGCCATCTGTAGTACCGGTAGATCAAAAATAGAAACGAGCCCTACACTGGTCTTCCAAGATTATAACGTTTTGGTCTGAACGACCAGAGGAGTGCCTCCTTTTTTTTATTTCTGATCTACCTGTTCTGCATCCAGCAGGACCATTGTTGCTGTGCACCCGTGGCGATTTGTTACCTGGTATCGCGAGGGCACCTACTGTATTTTGAACCATCTGTAGTACAGGCCACTTTGTCAGTTACCCAAAACTGGATGAGTAGGTGCACTGCTGCTTGGTCAAAAAAATGATGCTGCCTTGAAGTAATTATTAGAAATGTGTGATTAATTTTTTTGCAGCATTGTGCTAACCATGCAATATTGACCGTTAGTTGTGTGCAAAACTATTTTGCCAGTAATCTTTCATTTTGCAACCTTGCGCCAGACCCTGAAACAGGACACGAGAAAGACACAGAACGTCCTGTCTCAGGACCTCGATCTCTCAGTGCTACAGAATTTGGCAGGTTCCTGCCACATCTAGGATTGATTTTCGCAAATTTTTTTTTAGCCCTGGTTCCCTTATCAAAATACCATGCGAAATGGCAGAACAATACGCCCTTCTGGACATGCTAGAGGGTGTGGCCAGGAATATAGTCCACAGGATTGTATACGTTTAGTAAATATCATGGGTCTGACAACAATTTCCGAGAATAATGAATACATCTTTGTAACGTTTGCGATTAGACAAATTGAATCATGCAAAAAACGATCAACGGTTGTGAGAATGCAAAGGTCAGACATCCATGTGTCTATCACACTTACAATATCAGAAGGAAGTATAGCGCTCACTACTTCATTTATAAAAATAGAGAATGTAAATATGAATTTTGCCCTATTGCCTAGGGTGGCATTGGGTGCTACCTATGTGCGGAATTGAAATGTATTTTCAAAAATAGAGATATAGTTGGTGATGCCAGGTCATCGCTAACAAGAAGCACACTATTGGTGCACACCAGGGCAGTGACTGCTAGAGAATAGTTGGCATCACAAACTCTATATCTGTTTTTGAAAATGCATGTCTATCAAACGTAGCATTAAACAAATCAAGATTGATACCCATGCGTGTATGTTAATTATACAGAGGCAACAGTGAATATGCCATTCTTCTAAGTACTGTATTATAGGAATAAAGCTATGGGATATTTTCTATATTCAGTCATCTTTTTATTAAAAATAAATAATAATAATTTATCTAGCCATATTTAGACATTCAACAAAGAGGGCATGTTGCTTATGGCACACCTGGATTTCCATATTTCCAACTTCGAGCCTCTCTGAAGGAACTCTAATGATATTATGCCGTAACGTAATTAAATAATCTATTCTACTTCTTTATTGTATTGTATGTTTTTGTATTCTTTTTCTGTACTATTTTTGGATATTAAATATAAAATTTTAAAAGTAGGATTTTGGGCTCTGATTGAACTTTGCACAGAGTAATTACATTCTCTGACACATTTTGATATACTGTAATAGATTTTTGTGTGCTAATTACATATTTTGCTTGTTAAACAGGGACCAAAGACTCTGCATGTGAATCTTGATATCTCTTTGGTGGTGGCAGCGATAAGGTGATATTTGTGACAGGTTGAGGGGTGATATTACTCATTTGAGGGACCCTGTGGGAGGGAAATGTGTGAGCTAGGTAGCTGTGTGTTTTACAGGGCCGGCTTGATGGCGGTTCCATCGGTGCCATCGCACCGAGCCCCGCGGTTACAGAGGCCCCGCGCTCTTCCCCACAACAGTGAAACTGATTGTCGGGGGAGAGCGCGGGGTCTCTGTAACGGTCTCTTACCTTGTCCGGCAGCATCGCCTACTGCAGGGTCCCGTTATTATGGCGCCGTGACGGCAAATGGTGTCGCATTGCCATGACCACCACATGGTGTTGGGAGGTCACATTGCTATGACAATGTGACATTGCGTTGCCATGACAAAATTGCGCCACAACATCACGTGATTCTGCAACATCTTGACGATGCGTTGTCTGAGGAGATGCCGCGCCGGACAAGGTAAGATCCCCAAAATGTCCCTGCACAGAGCCCCGTGATAATCCCAGCAGGCCCTGGTATTAACCCTTGTTACATATCCCAGTCACGTGCTCACAGGTGTGCAGTTCATGACAGCCACTGTCAAAATTGCCACTAATATTCCCAATGTGAAGCTGCACATTGTAAACGTGTTCTTGCATTAAGCAGTGTATTATTCCCTAGTAACCTTTGGTAGTTCTCATCCATCAAGTGCATTTTAGCAGCATTCAAGAACACAACTAGGTTTATATATCACACTTGATATAAGTTTCATCCATACTGAATTTGCCATTTCAATTTACAAAATTAACAGAGTAAGTGGAGATGCCTGTTAAATCTTCTCTTGTAATTTTTCCTCGAAGATAATGGCATTGTGATATTTCCAAGTATGAATATGAAGATGAACAAAGTAAGGTATTTAATTGGCTAAGGGGCATGTGAACCAAGATTTTAATAGTTTTTGTGCGCTAATGTTTGTGCTAAAAAGCAGTACAAACCTTCATAATACAGGGATATACCAAATAAGTAAACATGGAAAGGATGTTGATCCAGGGAGTAATCTGAATACTGTATTTGGAATCAGGAAGGAATGTATTTTTCCCCTTATGAGATATCATTAGATGATATGTCACTGGGTTTTTTGTTTGCCTTCCTCTGGATCAATATACTGTAAGTACGGATATAGGATACAGTATCTGACGTCTAAATTTAGCACAGGTTGAACTTGATGGACGTACGTCTTTCTTCAACCTCATCTACTATGTGACTATGTAAAAATGTGACTATGTAACTATGTGACCTATGTAACTACAGTATGTGCATTGTACGCATTGCGTCACGTTGAATACCTGATTGGTACAATTTAAATTAAACCATAATTCTGTGTATTTTGCCGGCACCTACAACATTTTTTGATGGGAGAAAAACCGCTGCTTGGCTACTAAAATTCGTAACGGAAGTTGGCCTCGTGCACGAGCTCGTGCGCGCTCGCAGAAACTTCCTGCTATTGAAATCACTCGTGAAGCACACAATGTCATCATGCACACGCAGGTGCCTGCTCAAGTACACACGTGTGCACATTTACTCACGGAACACCACTCCCCCCTTGGCTACTCATACAAAGGCTGCAATACCACTAACAACCTCACTGCGCCGCTGCACGCATGCACAGGACCGGCTGGCGCATGCGTAGTTTCACTGGGGACTGCATTATATACAGGGACCTCAGTGACATATACGTTCACCATGCATACTGTACACACCCACCTTAGTGACATACCGTATACCTTCACCACTCATACACACACACCTCAGTGACATATACCTTCATCACACACCTCAGGGACACAAACCTTCACCACACACCTTAGTGACACACCCAGGGACCTCAGTGACATATACCTTCACCACACACCTCAGGGACACACACACACACCTCAGTGACACAAACCTTCACCACATACCTTAGTGACGCACACAGGGACCTCAGTGACATATACTTTCACCACACATACACACCCACCTTAGTGACATACCGTATACCTTCACCACACACACTCACACTCACACCTCAGGGACACACCTCAGTAACACACACCTTCACCACATTGCCGAGCACGTGAGCTCTAAGTGAAAGTTCTTTGCGTTTTATCACTGAAATGGCATCTTGATGTTTTTGATTGAATGAAAGACTTTTGAGAGTAGAATTACAATTTCAGTGACTAAACAAAAAGAAGTTTTACTTACAATGCTCGCCACACACACCTATCTTTTATTTCTGACTAATGTTATTAAATATTCAATTATTAGTGTAATATTATGTATATTAGCCATACTATGACAATAACACTTTGTTAACCAATGTAATGAAACATCCGTGCTATGTAAAATACATTTTTGCTAACACAATTACCAGACTTGAAGTTTTACACAAAGTTATGCTTGGTGGGTGCTTTTGATGCACTTTTCTTTTTCGTCGCAGAGAAACATTCTAATTTACTAAACACCATCCACCTCTGTACACCAAGTGCACCATGTGCAGTCCATTTGTTTATGCCAAAAGAAATTGAAAAAACACATTTTTGACGCTGATGAAAAATTGGCAGGTAAGTACATACTGTAGGTGCTCACACATGCACAATTAATAATGAGATTTTCGAGCACCAATTGTTTTTCCCGACACTTAGAAAATAGGCCCCTCATTTTTGTTTACAATACTTTGTGGTAATTACCTCGCTCTTTTTACGACAGTCTGCAAAAGTAAATATGGGAAAATTCATCAACATTCAATTTTGTTTCCCTCCGAATTTTGGAAACAAAGTGAAAAGTTACAAATACGGTAAAACATTTTTGTACGTGTTTTTTTTTTTTTGTATTTGAAAACTTTCGCTGATTGGCAAACATTATCTTTGCTAACGTTTGCTCGTTTTTGCATGAGTATTCACCTTTTAAAAAAAAACTTGATGCCATTTTTTCTTTAACACTAATGATTTTTGCAAATATGAAAAAATGTGAATCGATGCAATTTTTGTGGAAAATTAGAGTTTTGGTGAAATATTTGCCAATTTCTAACCACAAGACAACCAATTCCTTTGGATTTCGCATATCAATGGCATACATTCCACTCTTGAAACAATGTATAACAACATTTCCAATCCGATCACCTAATGATCTTGGAATCCCTGACTGATCTGCGAATCCCTGACTGATCTGGGAATCAGTGAACTGGGAAAGTGTTAAAATATACGTCCATGTATGATCCATCAGGTTTTGCTGGCACACCACACCAGGGTCTATGAATAAATAGAAAATTGGAATACAAGATGTATCAAAGAACAAAATCCTATTGATTTCAACAGGACTTTTCTCTTTGATACATACTGTCAGTGCAGTGATTTTGCCCCAGAGTTGCTCCACTTTTGCCTTCATACTGCCACAGAAAGCTGCATTTCTTATATTGTTCATAGTGCTTGAAGCACAAGAGTAAAACTATGGTACCTGATGGGATTAAGCAACAAATTAACCTCTAAGGGAATGGCCCAGTCACTGCGTGCATGCGCGCGTCGGAGCGCCTGGCATCACGTGCACCAGTTAAAGCTCCGACCTGTGGTCTACGGTTGCGTTCCAGTGAAGAGCAGGAGATCTGACAAGGGGGATGGGTGAGGGTGTGGAGGGCGTGGCGATGGTGCGGCCATGACATCCCGCCGCTGGTTTGCCTCATTGGCTGAACCGCCACCGTGACATGACAATGCTTGGCCTCCATGCCAAAAGACAAAAATCTTGTCTTTTGGCAAAGGTGGTAGCGCATTGCAGCTTATTTGCCCCCGCAAATGCCGACTGGTGCCTGCCCCATAGAGAGCTGTACTTTGTGTGCGGCGCACATGCCATCGCAAGTGCAGCCGCGGCCACCTGGGACGAAGCTTAACGGTCATATCCCCACTGGTACGTAAACTCGTGGATCGTAACAAGACGTTTCCAAAATCCGTAACAGACGTTATTTTCCCTGAGGTTAGCACATATCCAAAGCTAATTATATGCAAAAACTACAGCTGTTGTAAATCGCATTAGCATCGGCTAAACGCCATGTTAAATTGACATAACCTTGCGCTCACTTCGAATAACATGGCGTTAAGAATGTCTTCTCTCAGGATGGTGTTATCCCCATCTCCAAAATACGCATTTTTCTGGAGGGGGAAAAAGGATGGAGGGGGGCAGAGGGAGAGTCTTATTTTTGTAAAGTACCAAGTGACTTATTTACCTCCCCAAACACTCCTTTACACAATATGTGGAGAGATAACGGTCAACACACCTGGGATATCTGCTCATTTAAATCATTTTCCTAGTCAAATTAGCATATTTCTCAAGAATCTCAGGGGTGTTCAGTTTTGT
This sequence comes from Ascaphus truei, assembly GCF_040206685.1. NCBI lineage: Eukaryota > Metazoa > Chordata > Amphibia > Anura > Ascaphidae > Ascaphus > Ascaphus truei. The sequence goes on along the minus strand of NC_134492.1, from coordinate 11,463,017 downwards.
TCACAGGAATCTCTGCAGGTATTGTATAACAAAGTGTTTGGAAGGTATATATGTCACTTTGTCCCCACTTTGGGTGAAGTATACACTTTGGTTTGACCATAATGATACATGCAGTCGCCATTATCCATTTCAGTGTATATATCCAACTATCCATTCATCTATCTATCTATCTATCTATCTATCTATCTATCTATCTAATTTTGTCAATTGATATTATTTTTCTAATCACTGGTTTTGCCATAGAACATTAAGTTTTATTAATGGAAATATATTGTTTATGAACTGACAGTTTGTGTGTGATACATCAAGTTTTTATATGGCTACGTCTTTCCATTCATTACTAGCTTTGGCTAAAATGTAAGGGCATCTGATAAGCCATACACATAAAAAAGATATATACCCTGCTAGCATATGAAATGCCTGTAATATACGTTTTTATGAAACTATGAGGACATTATTTGGCTGGAAGCATAAATAATAAAGCATGTCACTCTAGTAATTCTACATTTATTATATTAGTTGGTAAATGCAAAGGCCATCCTTATTCTCTTACAATAAAAACTACTCAGCCTTTTCATAAAAGATGATTGCAATTTCCAGTGGCCTGTATACGCAATAAAACTCCATAACTCATCAGAATTTGAGCTATTTGCTCTTACAATACGAGAGTATTTTCCCCCCAAATGCTGTACGTGATATTAAGTATTCATGGAATTGGAAGGAGTTCAAATATGGCCTAAGTATAATTGTTCCTACTTTTCAAGTTGATTGAAAATCTTTTCTGAGCTAGACATACAGTATACAGTACTGACAGGACATTCAGAAGGATTGTGGTGAGGTGGCTAATAGGACTTTCAGAAGGATTGTGGCGAGGTGGCTAACAGGTCCAGGTAGCTGCTCAAGATCAATTTTCTTGAAAACCCATGTTCCTCCTACAAAGCGTATTTATGATAATTGCCTCAGTTTGGATTAAATAATATTTTAACTCCCTGTACATTTTAATGACATAATTTGCCACTTTGAATCCAGTTTGTCCTACACTGTATTACATCCAGTAATGTGGTTTTATTAGGGGAATGAAATTACTCCAGGGCGTACATTAATTATGTGCTTCATCGCTATGTATATACCCCCTCCAGGGGCCTGCTCTGGGATGTGTTACCTGTGCCACATAAGGGGTTAAAGTAATTAGAAGTATGCATGAAAAATGTGGGTAATTTGGAGGAAAATGGAAATGGATAGTGTTGCTTTCGGCTTCACGTGGGTTTTGCTTTTTTATTCTGTTTGCTTAATACATTTTGTTTTGATCGGGACATTATTCTCTCGTTTATTAAGAATTAACTTTTAGTAATAAATAAAAGAACGTCACACTGAGAAATGTGAAACATTGGCAGGGATTCACCGTCCGGACGCGGGGTCCATGGGGTGTGCGGCGATACCCGGCGTAGTGAATCACTAATAAGGGGCATATGTAGTAGACATGTGACTATGTATGGACCTGTTGCTGCTGTAGAGATATTAATAAATGCAAGATGCAGGGCCAAGGAACAAAGAAGGGGACTCTGATGAGAAACGTGAATATGGAATGTGTTTTTTTTATTTCCTATATACTGTACTTTTAAAGGGAAATGGATGATTTTGTTTGTAGGTTTATGGATGATGTTATCTGACTTATCATGGCACCTACGTTTGCACTGTAGCATGTTCCTGTCAGGTGGCAAACCAGTCTAAACACACAAAGTATATGGACTCAGAAAGCACAAAATCAATGGGGGTTTTCGGGGGAGGGGGTGGTATGCGTGGGACCCATGCGACATAGCAGTTGGGCATCAATAGCACAAAAAAGGATTGCAAGGAGGAAGAGGTTGCATAGGGCCAGGATGTATAGCCAACCTGCAGGATCAGTCCCAGGCTTAGACGCACTAAACTCTGAAAAACGAGGGACGTTTTCTAAATCAGGAACCAATGTTATTTGCCCTGTGTTTTAGTGTTAAACTAAATGATATGCAAAAATTACATCCATAGAGCTCATTATCACAAGGTTAACACCATATTATTTCCCAATAACAACATGTTACTGTAGCCCCGGTCTCTTTTTGGTCCCAGAGACCCCCCTTCTTGCGTGCCAAGCAGCCGCGGGTGCCGCCGGAGGCAGCGACGGACCCGCCGGCATGACGAGAAGGTGGGGGCCGGTACAGGGAGCGCTCAGAGTCCTCGGAGCCTCGGCGGCGCACCCGGCTAGCGGGGGCTGCCATGACAGGTTGCGCGCGCAGTAAGGTGCGGGGGTTGCGGCGGCCATTAGGGTCTCGCGCATGCGCAGGACAAGAGCGCACGCGGCCCCAATGTATCTGCAGCCTCTGCAGGACTACAGTTCCCATGAAGCTTAGGGCCAAGCACCCCAGGTGTCCCCAAGTGGCCAATGAGAGGCCAGGATTCCCTAGAGCAGGGATAGATACATTTCACGGGCTTAGGAGAGCGTTAGTTGGAGTTGGAGCTGGGAGCAGGGAGGGGGAGGCAGGGTGTAGGGAGCAAGTGGCTCCTACACCAGGTAAGGTAATCCCCAGGTCCCAGGCAGGCCCCAATCCCCAATAGGGTAGTGGGTAGGTGCTGAGGGAAGGCCCCTAAGGTAGGGACCCTGCCCTTAGGTGTGGGTGAGGGTGTAGTCTTGTCAGTGTCACAGCTGTCAGTGTTGTGTGCGCTGACAAGAAGGCACAATGTGAGTGCAGTGGGTTGCTGCAGGTACAGTGTGAGTGCAGTGCGGTTGCTGCAGGTATTAGGTTGAGCTAGTGAGAGGGGATCCGGGAGGTGAAGGAAGAGGTAGTGTGGGTGCAAAGGGTCAGTGACGCGCCTGCATAGGACAGTTCTTCCCCGCAGGCCCCTTGGAGAATCCCTGAAGTCACCGTAGGTTGCAGTGCTGCAGGGAAGTCCTATAGTGGTAGGAACATCACCCCTTACTGAGTACCAGTTAGGGACAAAGCACAGAGTTGCGGAGGTTGCAGTCATCTGGGACCAGAAGGCTGGACACCGTGATATCTCGAGGCCACGTGTCGGATCGACAGACCCTTTGCGAAGTTGTTACCGGTCACCGCCGTGACCGGAAGGTATTATTTACATCAAATGCAATAACACTGGTCAACAGGCGCTGATTCCGCCTTAGGCGTAACTCTTTGGGGACACTAGTGAAGTGGCCAAAGGACTGAGCCTATTCAAATATAGTACCATACATGGACACGGTGTGTGGGTGGCACGCAGTGAGGGGACAGAGACGTTACTCCGGATGAGAGTGGCCGAGCCACTAAGGTTATATTGCATTATAGTATAAGGTATATGTTATGTGTTATTACCACGGTTCATTATAAAGTGATAAGGTACTGTTGCGTTACAGTAAAACTGGTTGCATTCATATGTGTGTTGTTGTATTTCTTGCCCAGGGGAATCTCACATCACGGGGATCCTGGGTAAGTGGAGGCGCTGCACTAAGTAAGTGTTACCCCAGGCTCCCAGCTAGCGGAGGCTCAGATCTCCTGAAGCCACAGGTTGTGTGCAGTTACCCGTAGTCTCTTTGGGAGCGTCAGAAAAAGGGCTACATTACCTTCAAATAATATATTCAAGCCTTAGTGTTACTCCCAGCTAGACAATGAAATAGGGCTCTTGGAGGACAGTACAGGAGAGGGAAATAATGCAGGGAAATAACACTACGTTATTTAAGTCATGCCTATACCCTAGGGGTTATAATGTTAGGGGTTTTTCAGAGCTTGTTGGGTATCTGTCTGTTTATGCCTATACCCAGACTATTGTCTAGATGGGCGTAACAGCAGGTTTAGGTGTGACCTAAATAATACGACACAGATTATGTTCTCCCTCAGCCAGTGAGAAGGGATGGGGTGCACCAAGGGAAACAATGCTACAAAATGTACAGAAAGAGAGCCCCTATTTATATGCACTCGGAATTCAAATGCTAGTTAAAATGTAACCATTACTAACAGATGATTAAACCATGTTCAATAGATCAAAAACAATGTTGTACAAATAAAAGCACTGGGGAGACGCAGAGGAATGGGGCGCTGTAATCCTCTGTGTTGGCCCACAGGACACCTGGAAATGCACGGTAGTAAATACAGGAAGTAATACAATTGTGAACCTAGAAATCTTAGACCTCGGATATAGTGGGCACTTGCGGCAGAGCGCATGGCGTTGTTCGTGCCTGCTGCAGAGGCGATCCGTGGACTCGGGGATCTGGAGGAGATGCGACAGGGAGGCGTGTCTTAGACGTGGCCGGTGATGTCACGTGAGCGGTTCGCCCTCATTGGCTGAACCGCGCACGTGACCCGAGAGTCGCGTGGCAAAATCAAATTATGTAGTCTGCTCGGCAATTGCGGTCGCGCTTCCTCATAGAGGCACGGCCTTTTGTTCGTACCACGCTATGTATGGACGCGGCCTTAGTAGCTCATAAGTAGTAACAGTTTTATATAGTACTATAAATAGTCTGTATCTGTTATTTACAAACTTGTAAAACGGTCAAATCATCAGCAACTAGCAGTGTATAAAATGTCACAGTATTTGCAGTATGTGGTCTAGTCTTAAGGGCGTACGTATGTATGTATGTATGTAGATATATGTATGTATGTATGTAGGTATATATGTATGTATATCTTTATTTAAATAGCACTTCACAGCCGTAATACACGTGATATAATATAAATGAACAAATAATACAAATAACACATAATGGGAATAAGTGCATCAGACATAAAAGTAACATTAGGAAAGGAGTCCCGTCGCGATGAGCTTACAATCTAAGTGCTGAATTAACCAAAATGCTAAATGGTGTTCAAATCCAGTCTAGAGCAGGGGTGGACAAAATACGAATCACATCCGGCCCACCGAACCATTCTGTCTGTCCGCCCCCTTACCTGAGCTGCAGGAGAGGGACAGCTGCAGACGTAAGAGAGTGCAGCCGCACAGGTAAGAGGGCAGCAGCGGAGGTAAGAGAGGGCAGCGGCGGCAGCTGTATGAGAGGGACAGTGGCGGAGGTAAGAGAGCACAGCAGCGGCTGCAATAGAGGGCAGCAGCGGAGGTAAGAGAGGGACAGTGGCAGCAGCAAGAGAGAGCAGCAGCAGGAGAGGGACAGCAGTGGAGGTAAGAGAGGGTGGAGGTAAGAGAGGGCAGCGACAGAGGTAAGAGAGGGACAGTGCAGGAGGCAAGAGAGCGCAGTACCGGCTTAAAGAGAGTGCAGCAATGGAGGTAAGAGGGGGCAGTGGCAGCAGCAAAAGAGGGCAGCAGAGGCGGTAAAAGAGGGACAGTGGCAGCAGCAAGAGAGTGCAGCAACTGAGGTAAGAGAGGGACAGTCGCAGAGGCAAAAGAGTGCAGCGATCGAGTTAAGAGAGGGACAGTGGCGGCCCACCCAGGTGGGGCCTAACATGGAAGTTATATCCGACTGAAGTTCAGCAACGTCAGTGATCACCGCATGGGTGGGCTCCCTCCATCACTGCCGCATTACTAGGATCTCAGAATGGAACATAAGGGGGGAGAGCCCATGGGGGGCGAGGTGTAGGAGAGAGAGAGGGGATTGATTAAAAGAGAAGGGAAGAGAGTGAGAAAGAAGGGGGAGAGAAAGGCAGGTGGACAGGGGGGGTGGTAAGAGAGAGAGTGAAGGGGTTAGGGGAGATGCAGGTGAGAAGAGTATGTGGGGGAGAAGCTGGACATTAGGGGAGCACGTGGGGGAGAAGCTGGTGAGGAGGGGAGTATGTGGGGGAGAAGCTGGTGAGGAGGGGAGATTTTGTAAGTAGAATCTACATTAAGTGTGTGGCCCACAAAGCTTACCAAAGCTTGCCAAGCGGCCAAAATAATTGCTAAACCCTGGTCTAGAGAGTAAGTGTTAATTGTGTTGCAAAAAGTGCAGACTCTTTGAAGTCGTACAGCGCTCTTAATTAATTATCATGTCTGTGTCAGTAGATCCGTGTGTGGTCTAACATCGGAGGACGAACGCTGAGGATATATAACCCAATTCTATTATTTATAATGTCATCTGAGTGTCTAGTAAATGGCAATGAATGTATCAATTTGCAACAGTTGCATCTGGTGTGTGGTCTCGAGCCCGCAAACGGCTGAGGAAATGACCACAGTTACAAACAGTGTTGTATACACTGTTTAGACAGAGAATAATTATTAACACTGTTGCAATAAGCATGAAAAAACTCAGCATTCAAATCCTCTGCATCTATAAACCTCGCTACAATAGACCACTCATCAGATACAGGTGGGCGCCTGTAGGGAGGACTACCCTATACCAGGATTCCCAAAAGCTTAAGCAACTATGAATTTAAAAGTAGATTCAATCATGAAGGCTAAGGCCGTGCATATAGTGCCCGCGACAGCCGACGCAAAGGGACGGGTGACGTCACCCGTCACCGTCGACGCTAGCGAAAATATATTTCGCTTTGTGGCAGCGTCGCAGGCTTTCTGGCATTTGATTGGTTCAGGAGCTGTCACATGAGGCGACAGCCCTTGAAAAAACAAATATTGTCAGCTTCCAAATTTGTCGACGTGACGTCGCACCGTCGCATTGTCGCCGTCACGCTTACTATAAGCGCACGCGGCGCGGCAATGTATTTGTTTTTGGGCGACATCGCCCGGCCTAATGGTGGCGTGAGTAAACCTCTAGCCTAATGCAATAATAGAGGAGAAACGCAAGGGGTTGGAGATACCATTGATACCCATTCTCCCTCCGTGCTAGAGATCTCTGATGTCAATGAAAGTCGACCCAACATACGGTTCGCATTATAATGCTTTCTCATGTGCAGAGACCTAAATAATGTCACTTTATTTTTGGGTGTTAACATTATTGGAGCTTCATGAGTAGCTTATTCGTATGTTAGTGACTCATTTGCATATGCATTTTCCCAGCGTCCATTCTTTATAATGCTAGGCTTTTAACGTGGCATGAACATAAGTTAATGTTACATTGCTAACGTTATGTTAACTGAGGTTCACGTTATGTTAAATTTGGCCTCGCAAAGTATAGTCAGTCTGGACCTTGGAGTGCAGGCTGCAGATCATTTGTACAAGTACAAGAACATCCTATTTCCCCAGGGACGTATCTAATGGGTTACCACTTGGATAGAATAATTGCTTAAGTTGGTATGGCAACAATGAACAAATAAAGCTATGGCCAACAATTTATTACACACAAAGATTAATGTTTAATGGCTCTGTCTAGGAAAAGAATGGATGGAAAGAAGGTCAGACACAAGGTCAGACACAAGGCCACATAGGTAAGCAATTTCCATGTCTCTGGAGACTGCCAGTTATCTGGCAGGTAAAAGGCATGGGAAGAGAAAATAGACAAGCAAAGTAAAAGAGACCCGCAGGGGAAAGTGACAGAAGGACGGAGAGAACAGTGATTTTAGAGAACATTTGCAGTTCTGTTACATGAGGATTTTAGTTGGTAAAATGTGTCTGATGTTGCAATCCCAACACCCATTTTCTTTATATGAAGAGCAACTACTGTATGTTTAAATCACTGTGTACTAGATATTCACTTTGGGCCTGTCCATCACCAAAGATTTGACTGTATGTATACACACACACGCGCCTCACTGCCGCACCCACAAGTTGCGTTTCCAGTTTTTAATGCAGTCAAACACAAGATGCACAAAATTTCAGGGCAATGCCCCTTCGTCAGATGCAGTGTGCAAAAAAAAACCAACTCTACAGTACTTTCATACAGTATGTGCAGCAGTAAGATTAGCGATTTATTTCCGTTTTTGATCATGTGGAATCCCAGCCATTCTCACCAGCTGGCACCAGCGGGATACTTGATGACTGTACCATCCATAAGGGAATGATATCTAGGTCTTCTTCAGCTACAATATATATATATATATATATATATATATATATATATATATATATATATACACATAGAGGTATCTGTACCATGTTAACCGAGCTTAATAATCAAAAATGAATAGACGATACCATTCTGTGGCTAACGAAATGCTTTTATTTGTGCGAGCTTTCTTGATACACTGATCTCTTCTTCCGGCGTTGTTACAATGAATAAAGCAAGCAAGGTTTAGCTTAAAAACACTGCATCTTGGGATGCTATCTGTGACATAAACCTTGCTTGTGGTGCAGACCTTGTGCCCTCCCCTTCTTGTGCCTCAGAGAGGAAGTGCTAAATTATAGAGAGTTCTCCTCCTAGGGAGAGGAGGTGTGTGCTGTCTCCTCCCGGTTGGGAGTGAGACATGTGAGGCAGTCCCTCCTGGGCTGACTGAAATAGAGATCAGAGGCTTCAATACTATCAGAGTGCCAAGCACCATCCAGAGGTCCTGGACCCATCTCAATCCATCGCATCTGCTTTATGACACCAGCTGTGGCTGCTAAATAAACCATCCCTTTTTATATACCCCTGTCTGAGTCTACAGTCTATTGGGCAGGGGTGTGGAAGAAGTCTGCTCTGGTGGGGCCTGTCTCTGGGAACCCTGAAGCCCACCAGAGCTGGAGGCGCTGATGGAGGAACCTAAAGATCACCAAAATCCTGTCCTTTTACCCCACAACATCGCGGACACTCAGCTCTCCTGGACCCTCACAGGTATGACTACACCACAGACAGTAGCCAGCAGCAACATGTTTCCAGAGACGGGAGGGGGGGGGGGGGGCGGAACAGGGCTATATATACATACATATATTTTGAAGCGCTGTCAATTAATTTATGTGTGGAATTGGATTTTAGTTAAATATCCTTTCCGAGACTTCTTCCTGTTGTACTGAAGACTAAAGGAAACATGCAGAAAAAAAATCTATATTCTTGTTCTTTTACTCAAACAAAGAAGTTTCCATGCTGAGTGAAAATAATCTAGTGAGAAGTCAGTAAATCAGTCTAATATGGCAACATCCCAGCAAAGCGGTTACAGTACAATGCAATTAAACACAAACTAGACTCATTAGGTGTCTTTGGGTCATACATGCTGCTGTGGATGACATAATCAAGATTTTCTGCCAAGCTAATTACAGAAGAAGACACAGGAATTAACAGACCTTTTCAACATTCAACAATGTGTGTCTGATTGCCAGGTAAAAGGTATAAAATGTTTGGGTTCAAAGCCACATGAACTAAAGTTCAATGAAGAAGACTGACAAACCTCATCTAAGATATATTGGTTTAATTTACCCTTACTAGACACTTTGGCATACAATGGGTAGAGCGTTCTGAGTTTCTGTCTGGCAGAAAGCAAATTGGATGAAAATGGCAAGCAATGAAGATGTTTATTTATTAAACTTACATTTTATTGTTTTATATGGGGGGGGTTACAGAATAGAGGGAGGTAGGGAAGGGAGAAAATACAATACAATAATTGGATACATCTATGCATATCCTCCCTCGGTTTGGACGTTTAGAGATTTTTCATGCACGTAACCCCGTTTTGCCCAGTGGATATCTGGAAATCCTTCACCGTATTGGAAGGGGGATTCTCATTTGATGCAGGGATATTGATTGTCCTAGGTTGTACCCTTGGACTCAGGCTTGTTATTAGGTGTAAATCCGGTGATCCCAAATCCTTATGGAATTTTGGAGGGTTTGGTTAAGAATGACGGTTAGTTTTTCCATTAACATTACCTCATTCATTTTGTTGGTTAGTTGGGTCATTGAGGATGGTCTAAGCTTTCTCTATGAGGCTGTTATTGAACAATGGGCACTGTAAGGATGTGTGAGAGGTTGTGGGTATGGGGTTTAGGTTTTTGGGTGCGTTAGCTAGTATCAATACCACTGGGTTCCTTGGGATCTTGATATTTAATACTGATTCTATAAGATCAGTAACCCATGACCAGAATGGTTAACTGCGCTATTTTTATGCATCAAGAAATCTTAATGAATACGATTTTATTGTGTCAACATCAGTTTGATCATTAGACCCCTGTGTCTCCCTATTTAACGGCTTCAAGAATCAATACTCTGTCTGCAGTCACAGTTCTCTACAAGGTGTTGCAGGTCCCTTGAGAATCAAAGGGATCAATAGCAAAATGATATTTCACAAATGAACAGATTGCAACTGAAAGTGCTTTATATATATATATATATATATATATATATATATATATATATATATAAATATAAATATATATATATATATATATATATACTAAAAAGTTTTTCAATTTAATAGGCCAAAGATTTGAATCAAAGCCCTTACGATAAACACATTTTAATGATAATAGGAAGTGAAGGCCAAACAAAGACTTTGCACTAAAAGAAATTAAACGGAGACAAAAACCCTTTGGGGGAGAAAAACTGTTAAAAACAAGAAGTAAAGAAACAGATTTTAGAGATGAACATATGGCATATTAGAACACATCAAATGGTATAAAAGATGAAGTTTATACAGAGAAGCAATTAAAGAGCTGATGAATAAATCACAAGCAACACAGTAGCGGCTCTAAAAAAAATATATCTTATTTTAGGTTACAATGAAAAATTGAATGAATCTGCATTATTTGACGTTTTGTATTTAACTAGCAGCTCCAATGCGCTAATTTTTAGATAAGCAACATGACCGCTTAACATGGAGTTTGTAAATGAATAAATAAAGTAGGTCACATTCAATGCTTTCTCAGCTACATGAAAAGCTAGATTTGACTTGTAATGATGGATTGTATTACCATAAAATGCTAATTCAGTTATTTGAAGCTTATTCAGTTCTCTGAATATCTAGTGTCTTTTTAAATTGATTGGATATCGGTCAGAACATTACTTATTAAGTCTCTAGACAAACTGTCAATGTTTACTTTAAATATATGTATTTGCTCATCAACTTCTGTGCCTTAGACCAGGGGGGGCTCAACCCCAGTACTCAAGACCCTCCAACAGATTAGGCTTTCAGGATATATTTGTTTCAGCACAAGTGGCTCAGTCTTTGACTCAGCCACCTCTGCTGAAGCAGGGATATCCTTAAAACCTGACCTGTTGGGGGGGGAGGGGGGTGTCTTGAGAACTGGAGTTGAGCACCCCTGCCTTAGACCACCAAGAGGGGGAGCGTTCCTTTAATACAAAACATTATATGACTTCTATAAAATACCAATATTTCCCTTTGTTTTGTGCTGAGGATTTTACCTCCATTTGCAGAAAAAAATAACATGGGTCCCAGAGAATTTCTCTTCAACACCTTTGTTTTTGATAAATAGAATGTAATTAAGATACAGCATACCCAATATACAACACAAGCTGCAACTGTTGTGGACAAAAATACAAAAAACACAGCTCACAACGCTCATAGTGCATTAAAAATTATATTAGTAACCACAAGAGTAAGGTGAGTATTAAGCGTACATTTGAACAGAAAAAACAAGCATTTCAGGGTTAATGTTACCCAAGCACCAACGGACGCCAGTGAATATGTCGTGGCTCTCTCCTTGTCAAAACCTCAGCCTCGGGATAGGGCCTGGGTGGTCTCCGATCGGGTAGCTGTTGATCCAGCCCTCAGCCTCAAGGTAGTGCTTAGATGGTCTCCGGTCAGGTAAACGACAGTACAGCCAGATCACCGTGCAGAGCAGTAATGCCTAACACTGTTAGAGTCTCTGTAGCAGCGGAGCACACGCTGTTGGGCGTCTTGATTCGGCGCTTCCGGGTCCATGGCGTCACTCGGCCGCGACTAAGCGTCGCAGGTTAGCAGAACACCGGGCCGGTTCTCAGGGGGTGATAAGGTGTTGAGGGTTCGCAAAAAGTCTTTAGTCCAACGCGTTTCGAGACCACAGGGGTCTCTTCATCAGACCCTGATTCCCTGATGAAGAGACCCCTGTGGTCTCGAAACGCGTTGGACTAAAGACTTTTTGCGAACCCTCAACACCTTATCACCCCCTGAGAACCGGCCCGGTGTTCTGCTGACCTGCGACGCTTAGTCGCGGCCGAGTGACGTCACGGACCCGGAAGCGCCGAATCAAGACGCCCAACAGCGTGTGCTCCGCTGCTACAGAGACTCTAACAGTGTGAGGCATTACTGCTCTGCACGGCGATTTGGCTGTACTGTCGTTTACCTGACCGGAGACCATCTAAGCACTACCTTGAGGCTGAGGGCTGGATCAACAGCTACCCGATCGGAGACCACCCAGGCCCTATCCCGAGGCTGAGGGATTGACAAGGAGAGAGCCACGACATCTTCACTGGCGTCCGTTGGTGCTTGGGTAACATTAACCCTGAAATGCTTGTTTTTTCTGTTCAAATGTACGCTTAATACTCACCTTACTCTTGTGGTTACTAATATAATTTTTAATGCACTATGAGCGTTGTGCGCTGTGTTTTTTGTATTTTTGTCTGCTATTAGGGGGTACCTGAGCCATCCCTGGTGCCACAGCTGCAGACGCTCAATTTATTCTACGGTTATCAAAGGTCACCCATTTATTACATCACATAATCACTTCATATTTATTGATTGTAGTTGCGCACTTATTTTTTCACTTTTTTTCGCAACTGTTGTGGACCTTTAATGTATCGCAGTATATATTATAGTATATATTGTAGTATATATTGTAGTAGCAGAGGTTGTGTGCCTCAGAACACACGTTCTAGCAATGCGATGTGAAAACGGACTTGTGAATTTTGGTTAATTTCATAATTACATGCATAAAAAAAAACTAAATATTTTTTTGTCCCTGTGAAGCGACCGCTGCTCAAACATTTCAGCGATTCACAATTTTTTAAATTTGTATTTTTTACAGAAACTCGTGGTAGAGTTTTGCACATCTTGAATGGACACTTCACACGGACCGCGACCTTATTTGCTGTGTGGCGAGGAAGATTTTTGACTTGAAATTCTTGTGACTGCTATTTTGGAGTGGACTTGATAAAGAGCCACGTTAGGCCAGGAACGTCGCCTCTCCGCTGCACTGTTCCTGTTTTCCATGGTATATCTCTCAGTGAATTTCTTTGTTTTTTTCTAATTTTGTGTACTTTGTTTTTGCCCCTAATTGGAAGCCTCCTTTCTTGCATTGATTGGGACTCACCCGTATTAACTATATTTTATGTATTCATGATTACTGGAATAAATACATTTTTCATCAGTTCTTTTCTACTCCTATAATTATTGTTTATTTGTAAAGCGCCAACACATTCCACAGCGCGGTACAATGGTGGGTACAGCGTTATGTGTATTACATTAAGAGAATGACCTACCAAATAAAGACAAACAAATGCAAACTGATACAGAGATAATGATGGCGCTGCTCTTGAGAGGGTACAATCTAGAGGTAACTAGAAGTAGAGATGGGTGAACATTGTTTGGCGGATTTGGATCCGCCGCGGATTGGTCGGTTTCTTTGGTCGTCAGATCACTCCCAAAATACTATGGCCCACTTCCTAGCAAATGGGGAATGTTCTGAACAGGAACTTGTTTCAACTCTATTGCCAAATGCATTGTTAGGTGAGATGTCTGCTTCAGGCGACAGGTAAAATATATGCTCCCGTTACACGACGAGATCTCACAGCTGATGGGTAGGTGTTCAGAATAAGATGTAAATATGTGAACTTTTATCTTTTTTTTTAAAGCAGCAATATGGGACCAGCATGTGCAATTTTCTTTAAATACCCCTATTGTACAATTAACATGATTGTTAAAAATGTATTTAAATAATAATAAAGAAAACTTATAAGCATATTCATGTGTCAAATAGGTTCCCAAACTCACACAGCATACAGTGCTTCCACTGCAACCAGTGATCGTGGGTAAGGACAATCTACATCTAGACTGGTATCAAAATAGCCCCGTAGAAGAGCTTACTATCTAGATAAAGAGTTAAAGATAAAGTGACTTGACCAAGGTCACCGGTGCTGCCACCGACTCCCCCTGCTTTTGTTTTGAGTCAGTGCTTGACCTACTGTGCCCCTCCACCTACCAGCCACAAACTGCACAATGCCCTTACTGTGTGAGATGGAGATGAATTCCTGCAAGCACCAATTAGATACACTTTGCTTCCTAATGCTCCAGGGACCAGTAACGTACTGTACTTCAAAAACATGGGTTTGCAATTTACCAGATGGTTTGTAAGACACTGCAGTGTACGGTATGTCAGGCTGGGCATGTGAAGCAGTATGGGCCATCCTTGCCCATTGTGGTTGATTTCTGACACTGCTACTTTGTGCCAATTATGGATTTTGGGATCTATTTATTCAAGTCTCCTTGCTGTAAAAGTGGGGCTAAAACAGCACTATACAGTATGTATCAAAGAAAAGGAATCCCATGTAAAGCAATTGGAATTGTCCTGTGATATATCACACGCTTCCAAGGTTCAACAAAAAATCCGTCCGCTCGTCCTTCTCTTACCGTGCTCCTCCCAACTGGAACCGTCTGCCTGAGACGCAAAGCCGGCACCAGTCTAACTTCCTTCAAAACTAAAGCGGTGTCACATTTTAATCTGGTCTGTAACTGTTACATACGCCTATAACCTATTGTATCTTTATTTGTTTGTGCAATGTCTTTATTTACAATGTTCATTTAAAGAGGCAATCCAAGCAGCGGAAAAAAAAAATCTTTTTTTTTGTTTTAATCTTTGCAACCTTTTATTGAAAACTAATTTCCTAAGCTGCCGATCAATTGGTTCTCCGTGATTGATCAGCAAAATCCTGCTTCCCAGGGTTCACTAAATGGCTGCCTTTCAGTTTCAAACCAATCCTGCAGTCAGTGTAACTCAGCAGCTACAATCTATTCTTAGGCCGCGCTCATGGTGGGGGCTTCACTACGTGCGCGCATGTTCGGGACTCCTATGCTTTTCTATTGAAAGTAGCATAGAACTGGCGGGGATGTTGCGCGTCGACGCTGCTGCAGTTTTGTGAGACAAGTAAATTAGTTTTTTCAGGCTCCAGTCGCGTGACATAGGAAAACAAAGAAAAACAAAGAAAAACAAAAAAAAAAACAAAGAAAAACAAAAAAACAGTCGTGTGACGTCAGCATCACGTGAGCTGGTTCAGCCAATGAGGGTGAACCAGCTTCATGACAAAAGTCACAAACAAAATGAAATAGAAAATGCAAAAAGGTGTCCAGTATTTGTTTCACATTGTGCCTAAGGGAAACAAGATGAATAAAGACACCCGAATCCTTAAGACAGGGGTTCTCCACTCCAGTCCCCAAGACCGCCCAACAGGTCCGTTTTAAAGGATATTCCAGCTTCAGTACAGGTGGTTCAGTCTCCGACTGAGCCACTGATCGCGCCACCTGTGCGCAAGCTGGGATTTCCTTAAAAACTCACCTGTGGGGCGGTCTTGGGGACGGGAGTTGAGAGCCTCTGCCTTAAGGCAGCAATAACAGTTGCAGTAGTTGATCTTATATAAATGGCGATAAATCAATCAGATCATTGGGTTCATCCAGTTGGAAAGTATTTAACACTGAAATCCATCTGGATTCTGTTTGTAAGAGTTTGAGATGCCCATCAGCCCCACGTTTTAAGGGAGCACTCAGTTGATGCCAATTAAATGTCTAGGATTAGTAATATGTATCTGCAGAATGTATCGCCATTGCATAAGCCATTCAGTCTTTCTTGTTGCTGTTTCTCTTAGGCCTGGGACATAGTGCCCCAAACAGTGCGGAGGCGCGCTGAGGCTCAGGGAAAGCGGTGCTTTCCTGGCCTTACACAGCGTGCCGTCAGGGGGTGGGATGGGGGCGGGCCAGTGACGTCATGGCGCCGGTTCGTCCTCATTGGGCGAACCGCTCACGTGACCGGCCCTGCGCTCCGGCAAGCGGGGAAATTTCAAAACTCCGTCAGACACACGCTTCCACAAGCGTGCTGACACGTGTGCGAGCCCCTGCTAAAGCCGCTCTCATTGCGGCTGCAGGGGCTCAGTGCCGAGCAGCAGTACGGCTCAGCACGGGTCAGCACATAAGCGCTGACCATGCCCGAGGCCTTACATGTTTAGAGATCACACATGCAATGGCCACATTTATAGTTACCAACCATTGTAATACTTTCTTTTTCAAAATAACTGTGCACGAGCTTATCCCTAATATTTGATCCTCTATATGCAATATGCAATAGGTGGATATTTTCAAACTTCTTATAGCTGGATCAGCATTGCATAGTAAGAGCTTCCAATGTTTTGAAACAAATTGTTCCACCATCTTCTGATCAGAGTGATATGTAGAAACGCACCTTCTTTCCTCCTGATTCTTATGTCTTAATGATGAACTTAAAAGAGCTTTGTTATTTTAGCTCTACAATAAGCTGTGTCAATAGTTGCTAAATCATAATCCTTCTCAAGAAATGCTATATACAGGCGGTTTAATTATATTTCCCTAATCTAGAAATTAGAATTCGATTTACCATATTGATTCTAAAGTTTCCATTAAGGAAATATAAAATAGAAACAAATAGGACCAAATTCATAACAATGTACTTAATGTTCTAAGTTCTTAATAAGGTAATCTTTGACAAATGAGTTACTTTCACATTTTCTTGAGAAAATAGATTGAATTGTAATTTGTGGGAAACAAACCTCCAGCTGAATTTTAGATATTAAATTTACCGGTATTTGGAGAAGGGAGAGGGAGCGGCTCAGTGAGTAAAGTCACTGACTGGCACTGAAGCAGCGTAACTGGGTTCAATTCCTGGTGTCGGCTCCTTGTGACCTTGGGCAAGTCACTTTATTTCCCTGTGCCTCAGGCACCAAAAACATAGATTGTAAGCTCCACGGGGCAGGGACCTGTGCCTGCAAAATGTCTCTGTAAAGCACTACATGAAACTAGTAGTGCTATACAAGAACATATTATTATTATTATTATTATAAATTTGCTAAGAATAATGTTGGAATACAAAAATAATACACTTTAAGTCTTTTTAGCATCTTCACCAATGCAGTGGGCAGGTAACCTGCCATCCCCTGATATTACTCTGTAGCTCTAATGCCATTTTTGCCACTGTGCGTTTCCGTGCAAGTTGACATGCAAAAATCACAGAAATGCGCATCACTAGAGACTATTCCGCGAAATCCAGAGCCGCCCAGCAGGAGAGACTAAGCAGCAACTTATCTCCGTCTACTTTTATAAAAGGTGGAGTGGTCTCCAAACGTATAACACCGTACCAACCTTTATGTCAGATACTACACAATTTCTGTGCACTAGTCATCCCTATCTTCAACTAGTCCCACAGCTAGCCCCTCAGAAGAACTGCCAGCAACAGCTTTGAAAAAGACGCACATGAAAAGGAAAAAAAAGAAAACATGTAAGGTGAAAAATAAATATAATTAGGGAGAAAGAAAGTCAGAAATAAGCAAAATTAGAACAGAGAAAATAAACTATTAATAGAGAATGGGGAGTGGAGTGAAGACAGAACACAGTGGAGGGAGGGAAGGCACTTTATGTAATGTATTAAACTATCTGTTTTATGTTCTCTTGATAGGATTTACTCGGTATGGGGGCATTAAAATCAACAGAGTCTTGTCACTTTTTCATATCACCTGTTGAGAGAGTCGCAGCTGCATTAATATCCATCAAGTAAATAGTTGTTGCAGGGAAATAAAGAACCATAAACACAGAAGATTCTGCCACAAGGAATTAAAAATACAGCGTAAAGATGTGACTGATGACTTTTTCATTATAGCTTCTTAGCATATAATTGTCATTTGTTTTTAAATGAAGTTGCACAAAGAGGTCAGTTTATACCTGTATAGTGAAGTGTATCAGATGAGGATCTTGCAAAATGTTTCACGGAATATTTGGCTAGAAGAAAGGATGGTAAGCATAAAGAATAAAGAATAAATGCATGTTGTTTTACAGAAAGGATTGTTTAATCATAGGATCGTTCAACTTTTCACAATAGTTCATGGTCAAATACATCACGTGCAATTTGTATAGTCCAGCTTTTTTTTTATTGTAATATTTTATTAACCATGCCCACAAAGTATATTCATTTTCATGAAAACAAAGGACAATTAACGATGACTGGTTAATATTTGTTGTGTTTGTTATTCAATAGAGCTTAATCATTCAAAGCTTCCACCACTGGTGATATCTTTTATGGATTACAGAATGTAACGAAACCAAAATTATTTAAATCAAGTAGAAAATATTATAATTCAGAGAAAGCTGGGAAGACAAAACAAGGAAGAACTCCTCCTGTGTACAAATGTTAAAGCTGCAGTTCATGCAATATCCTGCATGTGTGTTTTTTTTAATAAATCAGTTCTGTAGTTAGAAAAAATACTTTTAGCATTTTCTGTTTTAAAAAAACAACAACTTTGAAAGACCAATTTTCTTGTATTCTATTTTAACAAGCATGCTTGTTTCTATAGCAACAATTTACATTCCCCATATTTAAAGATGTCGCCAAACTTTGCCAATCAATAGATGGAGAACGAATTGACCGGCAGCTATGCAGTTCTTTAGGTAAGTAGAGATTGCCCACATGAAACTATTGAAGTTAAAAAAAAAACTAAAAACGGGAGCCTGAACTGCAGCTTTAAAAGCCCCAAATATTGTAAAAAGTCCCATCTTTCCTCACAAGTACCAGCATTGCATGGTGTTTGTTCTGTCTTTGGTAGATGATCATATATGTTAGCCTGCCTCTTTTATGCTCTTAGTGGCAAGAAATGCACATTAATACACACAATGTAAACTGGATTTTAAATGATTTGTCTCTGGTTATACCCACGTAGCAGCTTCATATTGCAAAGCCAGTATAACCAGCCTCGCACTGATGAGGCTCAAAAGGGAAAAACAGCTGTCTGTGAGTAGGATTAATGGCTCTGCACTTCTGTAACCCAGGCTGTGCAGAGAAAACTGTAATACGGCAGGCATACGCTTATAGGGAATGGACAAGTAAAGAGTGACACTGTGCTCATTTGCATATCATTACCCAGAATTCCTGGCTGCAGTGGAAGCACTGTATGCTAGGAGATAACGTGGAAGAGCAGGGTTGCAGACCTGCCTGAGACACGTGAATGTGCTCGCAAGTGATATATGTGTTTGCTGTAAATTATTATTGGAAGTCTTTAAAAAAAGCAGAGTGGTACTTGGTTAGAAGTTGCTATAATGTTTTGCTATTGTATAATATATGATGGGTACAAGTGCCTATTAGTTAATAGAAGCCACAGAAACGGAATGAAATGATGGAACAGAGATACAAATTAAACCGAAAATGACAACGCTGAACTGCTGAACCACTATAAAATCTAAACAGCAATGAGCACTGGAGCCAGTAGAGTTCTTAACCATATGGTAACATCTAGCGCAAGATCACTGCATCATGAACTCATTCTGTACCTGATGTATTTATTCTGTGGGAAACTCCATTCGCTTTGATTTAAATCTATATGAGATTACCAGCCTGAGTAGCTTTTTAAAGAAATAAAAATGATTGCTTGTCAGATGTTTACTTTTGCAAGCTCTCATAGCTGTAATTCATTTCCCTAATTCATTTCCCTGTATAATTAAAAAAAAAAAAATCAGGTTAGCATTTGTAAAGCTGCTGACGATAATAATTTAAAAAAAAGTACGGTTCTGCACTATTTGGGAATCTTCTCTGTTAGGTTTGTAGGCATTCTGCAGTATAAATACAGACAGATGACTGACAGTATTTAAAGCACTGAGGAGCTGTAACTTTCGACACAATGAAGTACACATATAAAGTTTGGGATAGCGCAGGGACGGGCAACTCCAGTCCTCAAAAGCCACCAACGGGTCAGGTTTTCAGAATATCACTGCTTCAGCACAGTTGGCTCAAGCAGTGGCTCAGTCTTTGACTGAGCCACTGCTTGAGCCAACTGTGCTGCAGCTGCAACTGATTGAGCCACCTGTGCTGAAGCAGGGATTCCTGAAAACCTGACCTGTTGGTGGCCCTTGAGAAGATGAGTCGCCAACGCCTGGGATAGTGCCACACATTTATTCTGAAACTAGGTATGACATGCACTTTAATAGATATATAACCTTTGTATTGCTCAAATACAGAAAATACCAACTCCTCTTCCAGGCAAACTTTTCAATAAAGCCAATTCTACAACAAGTGACACAAAAACAGAGCAAACCCCATTTACCGGATCAGTTGTTTGACGTGAAATATGACAGATGGTAGAACAGAGGAAATACAGTACCCAAACATACTTTGTGAATGTATGTGGATACTGACCTGAGCTTGTGACAGGACTAGAGGTAGAAGGCTCAACAATTTCTACAAAAAGGAAAAAAGAAAAAAAAAAAGAAAAAAAGAAAAAAAAAAACAATTTGGGCATTAATCACATACTTTATGGAAGACAGACACAATGAGACAGTAAACATGCATGCAACATACAGTGATTTGTTTAATGGAATGTTGATTTCATATGCAATAATGTGTACTGTACACCAATTGTAAATGAAATTGGTGAATAGTTGTATTGTAGGATGCCTCTGCTGCAAGTATCAGTATTTTTCATAGGACACCCCTTGATTTGTGCATGCCCTTCATATTTTCTTATTGGTCTACTCCACCGTAATGATATTGGCCAATTACGATATGATGATTCCGCCCGCTGAAAACACAACGAGAACATATACTCCTGATTGGAAGTATTTGCCAGCGCTTTCCAATTCAAGAACCTCGGAGAAAGACAGACTCACGTGGGGTGAAGTGAAAAAATGAAGGTATAAAAGGGGATGCTGTGTGAAGTGTATGTATAAAGCTGCAAGAAATCTGTTATAAGTGTATGTAAGAGGCGGCAAGCTTGTGTGTGCGTGTGTGCGTAGTTGCTAACTTGTGAAGTTCGCTTCAGGGAAACTTTTGCTGTCAAGCAAATTGAAGTGTTGGGAGCATAAAGCAATTTGTTTGTTGAGAGGTGCAGAGAGATACAATGCACTGACAAGATAAAAATAGTTCTACATCAGACACATTTTCACACCAGAATGTTTAAATGCAATTTAGTGTTAAGGGAGCAGCCTGTTCAGGTTGTCAAAATTCAGAGGGTTAATTAAAATACTAACTTCATGTGCTCTTTGCAATTGTTTCTCTCTTTTAATTCTTCTGTATCTGTCCCTTTGCACTCTCTCTCCATGGGGTTTATTCATTAATCTGTGATAACGGCATGTTTGTGCGACAATGGCTGTTTTTGCATGGAAATTAATCTCGCTGTATTCGTTAAGCTGTTAGGAGAAGGAGCGGCTCAGTGAATAAAGACACTGACTGGCACTGAGTTTGGTAGCAGCAGAACCTGGTTCAATTCCTGGTGTCAGCTCCTTGTGACCTTGGGCAAGTAACTTTATCTCCCTGTGCCTCAGGCACCAAAAAACATAGATTGTAAGCTCCAAGGACCTGTGCCTGCAAAATGTCTGTAAAGCGCTATGTAAAACTAGCAGTGCTATACAAGAACACGCTATTATTATTATGTCCAGACAGTGCAATGGCTGCTATTTAAGACGTGAATTTTTTCGAGCTGTTCAATTCCTTGCAATATATTTATGTTGTACGCATAGACTATTATTATTGTGCGAGATTCCATAGTGCCCGGAAAGTGATTGTCAGAAAAAGCACGTGAATGTGAAGACATTAGAGGGTGGACTCTTGCTAGAGAGGGACGGAGAGACCAACCCATGTGCTTATATCCCCCAAATAAATGAACCTATTATCCACATAGTGACACCAATGATACTTGAGAAAATACCTAGGAATTGTGCAAATAAAAAAATGTGCAAAAAAACCCTCTTGAAATAATGTTTGAACATTTTTTTACTGCATATTTCCCAAGTACTATTCATCTCACCACGTGGAACATGGGTTCATTTAACAGAGGGAAAGCCTTGTAAGCAATGGGATATTTTCTTTGGTACATCGGGGGCATTTGGGCTATGTAGTTTAATTTTTGAAGCCAAGAAGCTTTGACAAATGATCATCAACATGTTGACTATATATACTGTTTGCTAGTGTACTGTGTATAATGTATGTGTATTTACATGTATAGTATATATGAATATGCATTTAAGAGGCTGTAGGGGAACTAGTGTCCAGCTGCAAAATTGTTGGTTGCATTACACTTTTTTTCCCCTTGTAACTCATTGAAATGATGTAAACAGAATAATGCATTCTTTGTTGGTCTGTTGTGAGCTGTGAGCTGTGAGCTGGTACATACTGTAGTGATGTACCTGAGCCCTTGTGGCTTCAGTGTTTGTCTTTGAGCTGTTGACTGTAACTGGAGCGGGATTTGTTGAAACGGGTGAATCCACCCAAATCCAAATTTTTTCGCACCCCCCCCCCCAAATTTTTTTTTTTGTTTCGCGGTGTAAAATCCGCGGACTGATTTTGGTCGGTTTTAATCCGTGCAGATTCATCAAAATCCGCCATTGGATACAATCCTTTGACGGATTTGTAGAATCCAATCGCGGATTCAGCAATGCGTTGGTGGATTGCGTAATTCGCGGATTGGATTCTGCAAATCTGTCCACGGCTTGCGTAATACGCGAAGTGTATTTTTTTAATAATAATTTTAAAATCCACAAAACGCGAATCGCCCTTCTTGAGATTGACCTGCGGAAATCCGGGGACCAAAGGAACCGGCTGATCCGCTGCGGATCCAAATCCGCCGAACAAATTCACCCGCCTCTAATCCATAGGGCGGATGTGATCTGTGTAGGAGAGTACTGAATTAAACTCAAACCCGTAAACCAGGGGCGGACAACTCCAATCCTCAAGCGCCACCAACAGATCAAGTTTTAAGGATATCTCTGCTTCAGTGCAGGGAATGAGCCACCTGTGCTGAAGCAAGGATATCCCTAACACATGGCCCGTTGGTGGACCTTGAGGACTGGAGTTGGCCACTCTGCCCGTAGACACAAGCCAAGTAAACATAATATCCGCTGCTGTCGTCTGGAACATAGTGGACAAAACAGATGTGTTGATGATACTAAAGTGTAGTTGCAATATGTTTACAGACAAAACGTAATAAACAACGTAATATACAAATTCAACGTTGCCAAATTGAAATTTTAAAGCAGCTCTTCACCTTATTTGTTTATTTTTGTTTTTACCCAACTTTTTTTTTTTACTAGCCTGGGAAACCGAGGGTCCCCGGGGCTGAAACACGCTACTTCTAGCTCCAGGGACCACATGTATTCCATGATATGTCCAGGGGAAACAAAATGGTAGTTTGTCTCCTGCATTACACGCGTTAAAAGGAAGGCATGGCGTCATCTGTCATGGCTTCTTATTGGTCCGCGTGATTCAGGTGATTTAAATACCAGGAAGTACCAGCACTACTTTTATCAGTAACTGTCCCTGGAACCAGGGGGAAATATTCAATGTTAAAAAAGATATTTTTATTATTATTTTGCTTTAGGGTGAACCTATTAAACCAAATGATTGCACATCAATAATAAGTATATGTCTTAAATGAGAAATGAATGGACATATTATTGGCAGAAATTGATGAATGCAGTGTTAAGTGCTGTTTCCAACTATAACAAGCCCCTGCATTACTATAACGGACTTTAGTGCTAATGGTATGCAAAAGAGGTGTTCCCTGTAACAGCGCAGATCCCCAGAGCTCTATTATAGTTAACACAGGGAATTAACAATATGTTATTTAGGACATCCTTAAATGTGCAGTTTGCACCCTCCAGACCCTACAATATGGGTTTTAGAGAGAGAGAAACCTGTGCACAAAAAGGAGCGCACCTGAGATATACAAATGTAGCAAGATGTCGGTGCCGCTGCCATGTATAGTCACGTGACCATGGGGGTTGTGGCCAGTGGCGGATTTCCATTAAGCCGAGAAGGCTACAGCTTAGAGCGGCAATCTTTTGGGGAGAAAGTGTGTGTGTGTGTGTGTGTGTGTGTGTGTGTGTGTGTGTGTGTGTGTGAGCCTTACCTTTTCCAGAGCGGGCCCTCTCCTGTAGCGTTGCGTCATTATGGCATCAAATGATGCCGCAATGTCACATGACGACACGTTGTCAAGACAACACAGCGTCAAATGACAATGCAGCGTCACAGCGTGTCGCTAGGACGGAGGGCCACCCCCGAGCCTACAGATGGCAGAAATGTAAATCCGCCACTGGTTACGGCAATGGAGGATTAACGTTGTGGGAGGGCCCATACAGAAGGATGGACAACCCACAGCGCAACCGCGGCAGACACTATCCCGGCATCACAAACCTTTGCTTTCTTGTCCGCTTCGCTGAGGTCAGGAAGTCTTGATACATCTACTGTATATGCTAGCAGGAGTTATTTAAATATACTTTGCATAGCTTATTAGCTTATCTCCCAGCAGTGCAAATCATTTTTTATCACAGGTGTCTCTCCACGTGCTTGAAGGTGGGTTTGAGGGCAAGATATAGATAGCGATAGCACTGAGGACGCTAGTAGAACAGGTCTCTGTGTTCTCTCCAGCAAAACCCATATTTCCGGGTCTGCGTGACATACAGTAACGTCACCTGTAGGTATGATAGGTGTAAGGTGAAGATTATAGGGCTTACTTGCCCGCGCGCGAATGACGGCATAGCTTTGCGCATGCCTGTTGCCCGAGCGATGTGTGAACTGAGTTGCAGGCGATTGTGGCGGCGTTGGGGAGGCGTGGCGGACGTGTCACGAAGCTGGTTCACCCTCATTGGCTGAACCGCTCACGTGACGCGGACATCAGGCGGCCGTGCTTGAAAAGACAAAATGTTTTGTCTTTTAAAAACGCGGTCGCGCCATGTCGCTCCATCGTGCGCACACTAGGGGCGACCGCATAGGGATTATGCAATTTGTGCTTGGAGCGCGCACCATCGTGCTGAGTATCATCTCAGCCTAAGACAAACAAACCTACAGTATTCTAATGATAGAACTAACGGACGTTGATTTTGCACATAATTAGATTTGTGGATTCATGTTAACTTCAGGGAACATAATATCTACTGCCGATTTTGATAACAGGACGTTATGAGCCCTGACTCAACTGAGCTTTGTGAATTTGGGCCATAGTCTCTCCTCTGTCCCTATGTCAAGTCTCACTCCTATCCCAGGGCCTCACCCCCATAACTAAAGATCAGCTTCTAACTGCTTCTGTAGAGTGTGTGCAGATCATCTGATCCTCTGTACTGATTGGCTGCGATATTTTATGTGATCCATTTCCTTGTTAGCAGTGGTGTAAATTATGAAAGGAAGATGTTCCAAATCAACCCCTGGGAAGCACACTAGAAATTTAGTTTTCTTATCTTAAAGGGATCCTGAATAGATTGAAATAGCCCAGAGATGACAAAGCTGGCAAGGAGTTTAATATCAATATTTTAGAGATTTCATATTCTAGTTTTTGAATAAATTAAGATTTTAACCGTGTATTTGGCCTTATTTAGTTGTGTGCCAAAATAACAAATATGTATTTTTTTCTACATATACTCAGATGACATACCTATGTAAGCCATTTGGCTGCTCACGGACAGTACACAATAACCTAGGCAGTTTGGTTTTCTCCAACATTCATCACTTATTTCCACATTTGGCTTCAGTTTTATAGTTAAACGTGAAACAACAAAGTCCACACAAATCCCCCCGCGCCCCCAAAGTGTAAGTATTTGGACAGTACACTAGATGTGGTGCTATAACCGCTGGTGGTCACCATCCTTGATCACAAAGGCAATAAAATGTTCCCAAAGAGATGGATACGGCATAAAAACATAGGCATTGTGCAGATCAAGTCATACGTTTTATTATGAGCGTACTACATACAAAAACAGTGCAGAACGGTTTGGGGAGACTGGCCCCTTTCACCAGGTACTCATGTTACTATGTCCTGATTTGGATAATCCCCAAGTTTATGGTGCCTCATGCTGTAAACTTTCTTCCGTTTTATAGTTTAAAACACCAACATTAATTTGATCTTCATGCTGACACAAAAATCAAGCTTTGTCCTGCCAAATTAAGCAATGCAACATCATTTTTCCTAACTCTAGATAAATCAAACAATCAGATCAACTATATATCCAGTCAATTATGGATGCTTTGAATAGGCTGTTACCTGTAATGTAGCTATCACGTTCCACCGTATTAATAATTAAAGGTATAATTTATGCACCTGTGCTCTGTGTCTTGCACATAATCTGATTGAAGCCAGAACGTGCATGAGGCTCATTGTTTAGCAATTTAACTTAAAAAGGACCCTAGCAACACATGCAGAGTTCCAAAATCAAAGTTCCAAAATTTAATTTAACAGTTTGAAGTGTAACCCTGTGGTGAAGAACAAGATCATCATTCTGTGCAGCAAAATTCTCCAGGGGAACCTGACTTTCACAACGTTTTTTGGAAGCTGGTTGCAGAATGATAGTAATTAGTAGCTTAAACTATTAATAATAAGCCAGGCTGCCAAGTTGCAGGAGAAGAAGAAAATTAGCATTTTAAAAAGCACTCAAAGAAAGAAAAACAAATACAGGACGATTTTTCTATACCACTCATGGTCAGTGTTGGATACCACTGCCCTTACCATCGTAACACAATGCCTCTGATCATCTTGGTTCAACTGTACTAACACCAGTAATTTGCACATAAAATATATATTTTAATAGAAGTCAATGGTTTCATGTACGAATGACATTGACTTGAACCCTTATTAATATAAATCTGTTATCTCATACTGTGAGTTATTGAGATGCTTTTTTTAGAATGAAGTAAACATGTGAATATAGAAAGCATTAATATGCATATATGAGAGTAATACATCTTAATAAAAGTGGTGCCCGTTCATAATGCGATAGTTATATACCGTACTGTAGTAAAGTATCTATTGTGAAGAGGTCTCTTTATTTAGGGTTATGTTCATTTCATACAGTTAATTTAGTGGGTACAGCACTGATTCTATTGGCATAATAACATATGGCCTCAAAGTATACTCCATTAAAAAAAAAAATCATTTTCAGTTAGTAAACAAGCTCGCATGCATCACACATGACACATCCACAAATGACATTGAACTGCCATGTTCTTTCCATTATACCAAATGACGCAAAAGGTTATTTCTTTATTACACAACAATCAATAAGGAACTGCACCTCACATTGAACAGTCTTGTCATAGACCAGTTTACTTTTTTTTAATATCTATTTGACAAATACGTAACTATTTTAGTATAACAATTAGCTGAAGCTCACAGTGTACAGCTCTGCTTTATACCCAACAAAGCAAAATGTACAGAAACATTAAAGGAGCACTGCAATGCACCACGTTAAAAAAAATAGGATTGGAGCAGGGGGTCTTCGGATCTGAACCGCAGTCATTTCAACTCCGGGGGCCCCCTACTTCCCAAAATACTTACCTGGGAGGGGGTGCCGTATCTCTCTGCTGTTTAAATGTCCCGCATCACATGGGCCAATAGGAACCCGCAAGGGATGGTGTCAAGGCTTCCTATTGGCCCGCCAGACGCTGGACATTTAAAGGCGCCATTTCGATAGCTGGGCTGCTACAGGCACCCCCGTATGAGGTAAGTATGTCTGAAGCAGGGGGACCCCGGAGCTGAAATGAATGGGGTTCAGCTCCAGAGACCCCCTGCTTCAAACTTATTTTAAAACATTATGTCACCTGGAGTGCTTCTTTAATGTGTCCTTGTTTATATATTGAGAAACTTGTGTATACTGTACTGTATGTTGACAATATTGTGTAAAATGGACTGAAACAACTCTTTAACTTCACTACATACAGTACGTTGGCCAAGTAACGTGGAGGAGGCCTATCATGATTTCTATACTATACCTTACTGATAAAAAGCATACATTTATTTTCCCTGAGTACCTAAAAAATAAATGTACTTGCACATAAAAACGATCTTATGATTAACAGGGCTTGTATGGAATGGATACATCAGACATTTAGTGACCTAATGAATCATTTAACGCTAAACGCATCATATTAGGTCAGTTTGTAATGTTAGTTGTGACTAAAATGAAAAAAAAAACCCCAGGGCTTTATTACTGTAAGTTTTAGTTGACAAGACAGAAGTGTGAGTCACTGAACCATAATTAACTGCATCTGTGACCTGTAAATGTGACTCTTACAGTAACTTCCCCCTCTTCTGTGCTATCATTAAATACAACAAATAATCCAGTAAACATGGATGATGCCATTCCAATTAATAAAGGTGACAAGTAGGGTGAATGGCTGAGCCAAATACGCCAGGATTTATTAAGTGCCAACGTGGGTATTACACCCTGTCACGCTGCAGCAATGTGAAAGTTAAATGTCGTGTGCAGAATGGCAACCAAGAGGTTAACCTTTTTACTAAATCTACTGTTACCCTGCATCACTCTGGCAGGGTAAAAGAGGAACCCCAAGATTTTAGACCAGGGGTTAACTTTTATTTGTTCGGTACAACTCTTAGTGATGTTATGAACTGTGAATGCAAAATGTATTTAACCCTCAAGGTTAGAAAGGGGTCTGTTACATTTAATATGTTTAATTTCAGGAGATTCCCCGGAGTATGATGAGGGTTCCATGAATTTATTAACTGCTGGGTGAGCGTTATTAAGTATTTAAGTATTTTATACTCCCTCGTTAAAGATTTATATTGATATATTATTCATGTATTTGATAAGACATTATGGAGGATCCATATTTCCACCAGATGGATTGTATATTCTGTCATACATGTCTATATTTTATTCATTGGTTTTTTATTAAAAGTACAAAACATACATATTTATTTTAAAATTTCTTACCATTTTTTCCTTTATATGCAACACAATCCCCATACAAGTAATTGATATATATTCCTTTGTTACATGTGTATGACAATTGGTATTGATCTCTCTCTCTCTCTCTCTCTCTCTCTCTCTCTCTCTCTCTCTCTCTCTCTCTCTCTCTCTCTCTCTCTCTCTCTCTCTCTCTCTCTCTCTCTCTCTCTCTCTCTCTCTCTCTCTCTCTCTCTCTCTCTCTCTCTCTCTCTCGTGTTATACACATGTATATAAAGGCATATACATGTATATACATATATATATAGGCCAATGAGATTTTCCCAGGCTGATAGGGTTAATCGTAGGGCTATTTAAGCAGTACCCATCCCTAAGGCATTACCCCTGATGAAGCTGCATATCGCTACGAAGCGCATAGGGTGAGCAGCTTGCAGAGTTAAGCATTTTGGGCATAATTTTGGCAAATTGTTTACATATTTTTTTTTTTACATAGGATTGAAGGATGGGGTCTCCAGAGCTGAAGCCCATTCATTTCAGCTCTGAGGGGCCCTGCATCCAGAGATACAGTCCTCTGTATGGGGTGCCGGTAGCAGCTGTGGTTGGTCTAGCAGTGGTTTAAAGATCCCACATCTTGCAGGCCAACAGGAAGCAAAACCTGACGATGTCACAGCTTCCGATTGGCCCGCAGGGTGCAGGAGCTTTGAAACTCCACCACAACATGAACCCTGCTAGCCGAGCAGAGCGGTTACCGGCATACAGAGGTCTGTATCTTCGGAAGCAGTGGGTCCCTGAAGCTGAAATTAGTAGGTGTTCAGCTCTGGAGACCCCCTGCTTCAATGATATGTTAAAAAAAAATTGCCAAAAAAGAATCGCATGATTGGATTGTCTCTTTAAAATGTTTAAAGAGGCACACAGCCTCCTTACGTAAGTGGAATATCATGTGCATATGTTACATGGCCTTACCGCAGCTCTGAAAACATATATTGTCATGTAAACATAAATGCTAAACACCAGTCATTACTATTGTAATCCTCCTTGCATTGCTGCCTTTTTTTAATCTCTCTTTTTCTCTCTCTTTTATTTGCTAAACTTCAAATAAAAAAACACCATAAGAAAGAAACATAACCTAAGAAGCTACCTCTAGCAATTCCAACAGTGCATCAATGCCCATGCTTCCTGTGTTTGCTGATTGAAATTCAGTCACGCCACCTAAAAGGCTTTAGATCGCCCTTGATGTGATCACAACAAATATATATTTACAAATCACCAGGTATTTTATCAGATTCCCATTTAAACAGTTAGAAAATCGTATTATTTCATATTAAGCCATGATCCTTATCTACATAAACATGCCAGCTATTCAATGTTTCAGAAAACAATTATTTATTATTAAACATTTTATAGTTACTAATCAATTGAATTATTAGTTCAGCCAAAAATCCTTATAGTGCCACGATAAACATTACATGAAAAAAGAACTTAATAGCATTTACTGTCACCTGAGACCAGTATTTTTAACCCCGAAACCGTCTGGGTTCACCATCACTAAGTACAGGACAAAGTAATTTAACAAACAGAGTTCATTCTGGGTAAACCAGCAAATACACAAATACACAATATAACATACACTTACCCCACTGGGGACCTGGGGAAAAGTCTCTAGTTTCTAGTCTCACTAGAGGCAGGGCCCGCTGCAAATGGGGTTACCCTGTCCACTTCTCTGCTTCACACAGCAGCCACTTTGACATGTATCTCCAGCTGGTCACAGTTAAACTCCACACTCCTTCCCAGAGTGTCTCTCAGATGGACTAGTGCTCTGATCAGCAGTGCCCCTTATATATCCTATATAAAGGCTATCCTTTAACATTGAGCAAGGGCAGCCAGCCAAGAGAAACATTGCCTTGAGCTCAGACCTGGTAACTGATTCTATTAACTAGTCCCATACCTTTGTCCTGATCATATCTTTTCTATGGAACAGTTCAGCTAAATGGATTACAGAAACTCCCTTCATAGAAATGATAGGAACAGGCACATAACATCATTTGCATTTGCAGGGCTGACATGTTAATTTCATCACCACACAATACCAAGCATCTAAGTTTGGTGGAATTACTAACACAGGAATAAATACAGACATAAGGTATTTATGTAAAAGTCAGGACTTTGACCTTACATACATTGGATTTCTCTTTAATAGGTCAGCCAGCTACCCCTACCATCACATTTACCAGTACTTATTTACACTTGTAATGTATTAGCATCTTTTTCTTTTGGTTTCAACATTTCAATCTGCGTCATGTGTTAATGTTTTTTTTTTACATTTTAGAATTATTAACATTTCAATCAAATCTTGGTTCGTGTGACCAACATTTGAGGCAGCATCAAGGCCCAAAGAAAGAAGCATTAAACTTTCTAGCTACATAGGTAACTTGTTTCTTAATTAAAACCTTCAGTGGCAGAGAAGGCTGTAATGCATTCCTGAGACAATCAGGTCATCTAACTTTCATGTATTCATTAAAATAATTGTTTACTTAGGGAAGACACCTGACCCTCTGGATACACTTAATAGATATTCTATTTGCTCATAATGTAACCAGAACTCATTAAATAGGATTTTATACATTTTAGATTAACCTCATACAACTACTGTACAATTTTGAAGACAACACATTACCGAAATGTACTACAAGTGCATTTTGGCAATCTACACTATCTTAAAATATTCTGCACATACATGGCACCAGAATATGCCAACCTAATCATAGTCAGCTTAGAGCAGGGGGGCGCAAACTTTTTCCCTGCGCCCCCCTGCCGGCTGTCCCCTCACTCCCGTGCCCCCCCCCAACCCCAACTTACCCGCGCTCCTGCGTAATGACGTCACGTTGCCATAGCAACGTGACGTCACATGACCTCGCAGCGTCATTTTGACGCCGCGTTGCCATGGCGACGCAGGGAGGAAGCCGCCGGAGCCACGGTAAATTAGGTTTACAGAGGCCCTGCAGCTCCCCCGGCACTTAATTTAAGTGCCTTCGGGAAGCGCGCGGGGCCTCTGTAAACCCCGCGCCCCCCGTCGGCAGTGTCGCGCCCCCCCTGGGGGTCGCGCCCCACAGTTTGCGCACCGCTGGCTTAGAGGATGACTTTCTGAAAGAATAACAGCATAAACCCCTGATATACCTCTGATACATAGATGACATATTTATAATCTGGACAAAGGAGAACTCTCACTCAGTTTTACAAGGACTTCCACAGCCTGCATCCCTCTACAAAATATATCTTGAAATATTCCACTACTACAGTTAACTTCTTGGACACTACTGGTTACATTGAAACAGTCATCTACAGTAAATATATATAGACTGTCCTAGATAGTTAAATAAAACCAGCTTCCATCCCAGCCACACAAACAAAATGTAGTTTTCAGCCATATGCTCAGATACCACAGAATCTCCTCTAATACCAGCACAAGGGACAGACACCTCAAATCGCTATATAATGCTTTCATGGAATGAGGCTACTCTGCCCTTCAAATAGACAGAGAAATGAAATGAGCCATTCATGTCCCAAGGGAAAGGTAGCAGGACAAATTAAAAAAAGAGAACTGAACTGGTACCTCTAGTCATAACTTACAACTCCATCAGCTGGTAAACTCCTGAGTCCACACAAGAAAATCATGAATAAAAATAAAAAAAAAACATTCCAGCACATCCATGAGAAAAGAAAAATAACAAACTCTGTTTCACTGCTGCACCAAAGTGTTTACTTAGGCAAACCCCCCGTACTTTTGGAATACAAGAGTTTGGAGAGCAAAAGACACTTCTTTGTTAAAGTCCCAAGTTGCTTATACAGTATACCTCCCCAAACATATACAATATGTGGAGAGATACCAAGTTGTGCATAAAAAGGAATACGCCTGGAACATATACTAATTTGGATATGCAAGATATATTAAAATGACTTAAATTAGTATATATCCAACAAGGTATCCCATGCTAACTACATTAATAGACACATTTATTTTATGAAGTCAATAAACATTGAGCCCTGATACTGTAAAACGTGTTCAACTATAATATGTTTCTTTATCCTATATTGACAGTTTTTGCTAAATGAATAAAAAGATCAACAGAATTTTGTAGAGATTAGTTAGTTCTAATGTTGTTTGTACAAATATATGCAGTTGACATTGAAATTGTCACATTGCACTTAGAGCAGGAGTCCGTCCACATTTTTAAAGGAAGACATGCTAACAAAAAAATTCAGTAACTTTTCATTATCCTTACAATTTATATAAAAAGTATATATTCACTTGGGACTTCAAGTTCCTTGAGCTGAGAGGTCTTGCATAACTGCTATACTGTTAACTGCAGCATGCAGATATAAATCAACGTATTGTCCTTGAAGCCTTGTGGGAAAAAAAAGCAAAATGCTGCGGCTCCAGAGCAGGTAAAAGCTGTGGTAACTTGTTGGGGGTTCATATGTCCATATCGGACTTCCCCCTGTGTCTAATTCCATTTTTCTTAATTAAATCCCCGATCTCTTCTGAGCTAAACTTCGAACCATTGTCACTTACAACTTGTTCAAGCAGTCCAGTTCTTGCAAACAAGCGTCTCAGTTATTCAATTGTGTGGCTAGTTATGGTGGATTTCATGCAAAACACTTCTGGCCATTTGGAATGGGCCATTGCCCCTCACAATTACCAGATAAACCATTCCCAAAAATGGCCCTGCAAATTCAATGTGTCCACGTTGTGTAGGAGCTGATGGCTATTCCCATGGATGCATCGGTTCTGGTTTATTCATGTGGTTCACCTGTGGGCACCTTGAACACTTGTTAGCAAGTTGTTCTCAGCTATTTGCTGATAAATACCTGGCTATCAAAAAAAAAACCTTGAGCAAGTGCCTTCATTTTTACAATCCCTAAATGTCCTTTGTGCTGCTCCTCTAGGAATCTCAATTGCAGCTTATTAAGTATAACACAAACTCCCCACATTTCACTTCCCTGATATATTGTAGGCTAACTTTTGCCTGCAGAATAGGGCACCAAAATATTATTCTTTGAGGGTTACTTCATACACCTGAGCAAGTGTGCAATCTCTCTGGGTTTCCTGCTGGATCAAACGGTGGGTCCCTGGAAAGCACTCAATCTGACCTACGTTCACATATTCAATATATTCCATCTCCGTAGACTGACCTTCAGCAGGCTATAGCAGAGGTGAAAGCTCATCTGCATTTGCAAGTGCTGCAGTTCTTTTTAATTCAATATTGTTGTCAGGTAGTCACTTGCAGCTAGAAACAGAAGCCGGCGTTGCATATGTGCTGCAGTCATCGTAGAAACTCCTTTTCTTGGATGACGTATTTCACAGCGATCTTTACTAATATGCAATATACAGTACCAGCCCTAATTCAATATGCTAAAGAATCACATGGTAACTTGATAGGAAATTAAAGGTTAACGTTTACAAGCACATGTTCTGATGTGACCAATCTCTTTGCTCCCAGAAACCTTTCTTCAAACTTTTGTGTCCAAATCCACTGTGTCTAGCCTGCCGCAAACAATTCAGTGGATGAATATAGCTACCTGGTGTGACACAAATCCACTATAGTTGACAAATCCTAGAAATTATGTAAGATGGGATGCATCTTTTGGTTGTGGTGCTTACACAACTGCTTGAATCTTTTATGGTTGTCACGAACGGCACACCTGTGAGCACATGATTTGTATATGTGACAAGGTTAATGAACACAGCTATCTAGCTGACTTGCTATTCACTCCTGTGGGGTCCCTCAATTAGTAATATCCCCCCTCAAGTCGTCACAATAAATATATCTTGTCCCGCTGCCACCACCAAAGAGATATAAATGTGTACTTGCAGAGTCTTTGGTCTCTGTTTACTAAGAAACATATTTATTTAGCACACAAAAATCTATTGTAGCAAAATGTGTCTAAAAATGTCTCTTCAAAATGTGCAAAATTCAATTAGAGTCCAAAACATTACTTATTACATTTTAGATTTAATGTACAAAAATAGTAGTGCTTAGGTTACAGAAAAAGATTATTACAACAACATACAGTACAATATATGCAGACAGTTAATCAAATAAAAGGATAAAATAATCAGAAGTCCCTAGCATATCTTGCCACACATATTGTGGTCTCAAGGGGTCTTGAGGTGAGAAGATAAGATTTCCTGTGTCACATCATGGACACTCCCTTAGTTGAAAATCTTAATGCATATTCCCAAATGTATGGCTCATATCCTAAACGTCCTGCATTAGATTGCAGCATAAGCCCACCTTCTGGGTGTATCCTTAACCCCCTTCATCAATTTCTAAATACACTTTTATGGCTAGAAAAAACAAAAACCCTTTCTTTTTTTAATCTAAATGTGCCTGAATACAGAAAAAGTCTCATATCTTTATTTCTATAATACTTATAGAATGCCTTCTTCACTATTACATCTGTATAATGAAAATACACACATGGTTATGAAACTTGATGTGTTTCATGCTAAATTTGACAAATTGATATCTGTACTTTACACGCTCACAATCATGAAGTGTTTACCATTATTTGATCCGTCTGATTGCACATGTTACAAAGATCCATTTGCAATGCTCATGAATCACTGTTAGATGCCCGATATCTTTTTAATTTTTAGTAAATCTACACAATCATGGAATATCTTCCTGGTCACACCCTCTGGTAATTCCAGACCCCTAAAGAATTCATTTGAAGATATACTAAAAGGTTTATTGCTTATGTTCTACTGTCAGAGAGTTGTGACGCCATATTTCAAACCCCCACTTTCTAAACCAGGCGTTCACCTTAGATGCAACAAGAGAGACAAAAAATGTCCCAATGTTACATTCTTCTTGACAAATAATTTAGTACATTACTATGTATTATATTTGTATGGTTTCTTAATAAATATAGGTAATTCAGTTCAATAGTTTGGCCAAAATATTTTAAGCCTACAATCAAATAACAGTAAACCCATTTCAGTAGGTCCTACACTACCAATATTATACTGTCTTATGTATTTCGTTCACCGCATAGAGACAAGGAAACAAAATTGTTGCAGCCAACAGCATGTGGTGCGCAACATACATGAGGTGTCTAAAGGGTTAAAATGTAAGAAGCACTCTATGTGCGATGTATGAGCTACAGTGCAGTTAAAACTGGTTAAAAAACAGAAGTACCCTAATGATTATAGTGAAGAAGGAGGTAAAAAGAGTGCAAAAAACCCCCCTGTAACGAACTTATCTCTGTTTAAGTGAAACTGCCTCTAAGGAATCCAGCAGGGAGTTGGTTAATTGCTGCCAGTCAATTAACCAGGTTCCACCTGGCTAATCAGAGCTCTAGAAAAACAACCTGTGGGAAACTGCCAGGAGAGATTCCTTAGCACACAACTGTGCTGACACAGGAGAGCAGAGAAGCCTGCACAAAGACTCCTTATCACACAACTGTGCTGACAAAGGAGAGCAAAGACAAAGGAGAGTCTGGAAGCACACACTAGGTCTGTGTGCTTACAAGAGACTTCCTGGGAGCAGCAGGACTGAAACGCCTGCATCTGGAGAAACCGGAGACGCTGGACCAGCAAATACTTTCTTATACATTGCTCCCTGATAAATATGTTATATGTTTTGGACTGGAAACTGGCCTATCCAGCCAGTCACAGATAGTTAGGACTGTCTATTTAGTCTCCAAAGTGGACTAGGTGTTTATTTTGTTTTTGTATGCTGTACAGTGTTTAAAGGGACAGCTCAATAAAGCCATGTTTTAATTTCACCCAAATCGGTCTCCATTAGTGTACGTCTGCACACATTACTTACAACCCCATATATACTTTACATGCTTGTAACAACCGTAGATACGTCTCCACCCC
Source organism: Ascaphus truei (assembly GCF_040206685.1). Classification (NCBI taxonomy): domain Eukaryota; kingdom Metazoa; phylum Chordata; class Amphibia; order Anura; family Ascaphidae; genus Ascaphus; species Ascaphus truei. The sequence continues at coordinate 11,426,540 of NC_134492.1, read as the reverse complement.
TCTCCTGGGGGGGAAGAGATCTCTTAATAAGTTATTCATTCCCATGTGTGTTCCACAGTGGGTCCTGTAACAGGCCTACTAAACTGTTAGAAAGGGAAGCAAGACGGTAAATATGGCTCCAGTTTGTATTTGAGGTAATAATTAATACTGGCTCTGCTGTGACTGTCAGAGCAAAACCCGATCACTGCAAAATATCTTGTACAGATGTTATTGTACCTATTATTTAGCTTCCGCTGGCACCAGTTATAACACATTATTGTCTGATATGTAACCCAAACACAGAAAGCGATAACAAGAACAATATCATTATTCTGCAATATTTCAGGTGTTACAGAGCGATAGCGGGTGCAACATCTACTAGTACATCTGTATGCTCATTTGAATAGTTTGCACAGACTATAACAAGGGGTGGGCAACTCTGGTCCCGAAGGGCCACCAACAGGTTGGGTATTCAGGATATCCCTGCTTCAGCACAGGTGGCTCAGTCAACGACGTCTCAAAATTTTCCAAATCAGTCTCTACCTTTGGGCAAATAATGTAAGGAACAGATTAGGGTTTGTTGAACTGTGGCTGTGCATTGGCCTCAAGAAATATTTTAGTTCTCATGTGATTTAGGGTACTTATGCATTCTTAACACACTTTGGATGCCTGAATCAATATTTAGCTGCCACTAAACAGTTTTTGTGGTGTCGGATGAGCGTGAATGCAACACCGTGACATATTTCCAGTCCAGCAGTATTTTATGTAACCATTCATGTCTCCACAAGCCTGGTCCACCAATCCCAACTACTTGTATATCTATTACAGAATGCTTGTTTTGGGATTCACATTCATTTGCATCACACGAAACGGACACTAGATCTTGTCCTGTGTATGTTTTTAATTATTTATGTGTCTCAGTTTGATACCTGGAAAGATCCTCATATTTTGAATGTGCAATAACAGACCCTGCACACGGTCTTGACCATGTTTCCCCCCACAGACCTTGCGTTTCAACCACATTTGCGACCTATCACTGTTATTCATATTGTATATTTTGCTGGCTCTGACAGTCTCTCATCCACATCTCTGCTATCTGTCAGCAGTTTGGTATTCATTTGTGTACGCTCTGATATATTCTGTTTTCCTTCTTAGATCTGCAAACGGTTTAAATATGTCCCTTTTTATTACATCTTCTGCAATGTGCGTCTTTAAATTGGCAGTTTGAAGGGTTTTGGAATCCTTTCCCCCATCGATAACAAGTGCACCGGCTGCTAAAGGGTCTTCCCCCTCCCGTAGAAAGCACTTTACACATGCGTTCTGTTATAGATCTGGTTTCTGCCGTTTCCATTGCTACTCCGATTTCTATAGCTCATTTGGAAGTGACATTTTCCTCAGTTAAACGTGTCTTTTGCATGCTCTCATTGCAGTCCACAGACACATCTCTTTTTACAACGGGTTATTCATTAAAGTGTGATAGTGACGATCGGACCCAATCTCACAGAAACCTCCATTGACCGCTATAGACATTTCTGTGTAATAATGACCCAATCAGCACTATCTTTTTTTTTTAATAGAGCATCATTATGGCATCCTTAAAACCACACGGTTCTGATAACCCGATAACTTTTTTAATTCTTCTGCAATGGATGAAACTGTTTCACCTTTAAGTTGATGAGATATGAATCCTTCTGCTGTAATGCGAGGCTTGGGTGATGTGTTCTGAACAAATTTTACTCTCCCTACAAGTTTTACTGCATGACTTTTCTAGTGCTGATAAAGTCTGCACTAAACTATAGGTTTTCCTCCCATTACACTGAGTAATGCTGTGACTTGTTTCTCTTGGGGAATCTCATTCACTTCAAAATATTGTTCCAGCCTCTCTATATATGCAAACTGTCGAATGGTTTCTACTTTTCCAACATGGCCTGCCATCTCAACCAGGTACAAATAATGTTCAGAAGACATATACCTGCACCTAACCCTTTGTCCACCTGAAATACTATTGATTGCTTTATTCTACTATTGCTTTTTGAAATCCTCATCACCAATTGTAGTGTACAGTATTGCTGATAAAATAATTCACACAAGACTGAGCAACCATTTCTATGTCTGCATGGCAATAAAGAAAAACAAGGCAACAACAGAGCAGCAGATTCAAGTGAAGCTTCTGCTTAAAGAACAGAGGTTAGATCGGCATCAACAGATTCAACATAAACTATGTTACATTATCAATTTACTCAAAAGAGAGCTCTTAAATGCCACAGAGAACAAACAAAAACAAAAAAACTGAATCAACAATAAAAGAGGATGCCAGCGGTATTTATACTCACAGTTATTTGTGAGTTTTTTCATTACATGTCAACCATATGCAGTTCCTCCCCAATGGAGGACTCATTCATAATCAATCTCTACACCTGCAGTAGTCTCGGGGTGAAATTATTGACATCTGAATCTATTTGTGCATTGCCAAATTGTATCCAGTGTGCAAGTCTGTCAAACAAGCAGAAGTACTGGCGAGAACACGCTGCTTGAGCCAAAGCATGAGGTGACAGTTTAGAGGGACTTGTTAATATTAAGACACTGTCTGCTACGACATGCTACCTACTACTGCTTATCCCCTTCTAGAAGTTCCAGTATTCACTGCCCTGGAGACTCTGGTGCTAAACATAGGAGTAGGCATGGCAAGACCGTAAAACTTGGCATCCTGTGAATTTAAGGTAAATCTGCCAGATTAGACCCTTGTGGTATAAAGACTGAGTTAAATAGTGAAATGAAGACAGATACAGTATATTACAAACTGCTTTTCTAATAAGTATCAAAGATGCAATTTGTCGACGCACATCGGATTCTGTAAGATAACATAGCATGTTCACCCCATCAGGTCTTGTTTCAGCCATCTTAGAATGTGGCAAGCTGTTGGAATTAGCCTGGTGCATTCAGTGTATCAGTATTAGGGGAAGAAGTGGGACGGGGCAGTTTCCGCCTCTTTCTTCTAAGTCTAGCCAGTAGTAGTGCCTTCAGTTTGCCACAACTGTTAGTAAAGTAGAAGGAAGGGGAGGAGATACTGGAGGAGGTTTTCCAATCAACCTCCCTGTAAGAGTCAGTATCTGAGTGTGGGTGGCAGTCAGGGACTGAGAGTGAGATAGCAGCACTAGTCTTTACCTTGCTAGACGTAACTCAGGCTGGAGGTGACATTGTTGCTGCTGGTACAGTGTCAGTGGCACAAACCGGACACAGTTAAGAGCAGGTTAGGCTACAAGCAAAGGGAATAGTAGTCATGGGCCACCTGACTCAGAGGGCAAGGAGATGGATGATGATGATGATGATGATGATGATGATGATGATGATGATGATGATGATGATGAATTGGAGGAGACTATGGCAGGAGGGGAAATCAGCAGTACCCCAAGTGCTACCCCGTGTAAGCAGAGGGGCCGATCATCCTGGGTACTAGTACAGGTGGCACAGTGACATTGGTCAGCAAGCTCAGCTTGCCTGCCCTTCAGGCTCTTAATCTCAGTCCCCAATGTTGTGAGTATACAGTATGTCAGTTATATTGGTACACCTGCATACGTCGCCTCGCGTAAGTCTCTGGTGGTGTTGGCGGTGGTTTTTAGAGGCCCGGGGACTGGCGCTGATGTTGGTGGTGAGGAACTAGTACAGGTAGCACGGTGACACGGACCTGCACTGCTTTTACCTCTCCTTCAGGTGGAGGGTGCACTCTTATCTCTGTATATAGTTACTTTACAGTTAAAAGACTGAAATAATCAACCAATGTAAGGATCTAAATCAATTGTTTTTGTCTGTCTTTTAGAGAACTTATTAGGGTGTGAAGCTATAAAGCCGTATAAAGCTTATTAAAACAGGCTATTCACATGCAAGGGATAGATACACGTAAATGTAAATCAATATACTCAGGGTAACACATGTACCTTTTTGTTCAACATGCCCATGTACCTCCTCCAACTATTAATATTGCACGAGGGGTGGGGGAAGGTGTGGCCCCTGTGAGGGTAATTGATTTGTTATTAATGATACTCCTCTTCCTCCTCCCCACCTGATTTTCTTGTCCCTCCTCCCAGTGTCACTACCAGGGCAATGCACTCTTGATCATGATGATAAGCCTGACAAATGACGTGGCATTGCTGGCTGTTGCCGAACACAGGGGCGCTTAACTCTAGTCCTCAAGCCCCCCGACCCCCAACAGGTCAGGTTTTCAGGATATCCCAACTTCAGCACAGGTGGCTCAATCAGAGCCACCTGTGCTAAAGCAGGGACTGATTGAGCCACCTGTGTTGAAGCTGGGATATCCTGAAAACCTGACCTGTTGAGGGTGGTGGTGGGGGGGGGGGGATGCATGAGGACTGGAGTTGAGCCCCACTGCTCTAACAGATTAGCTTGTGTCAGGTTTTCACTTCTCATTCAGTGTTTCTCACAAGACCCCGCTGCAGTGGCAGCAGTCACACAAAACACTCTTCTGTACATCATCATTTCTCTTCCTCTTCAACGAAGTCTTGCAGTTCTGTATAAGAGCCAGAGCAGCATCCATCCCTTCATGTTTTGCTGAGGAATAGGTCTCTCCCCTTTCCCAATGAATTCTGCTGGTCCTCTTGCACACCCAGAAATTAGAAAAATACTCATCATCTAGTCCTCCTCCTCTCCATCTCTATGGACAGGAAGCTCTATATCAACCTGACTGAGAGAAATTGCACATTGGCTTTTAATTCTTAGCAACATGTTGGCCCTTTGCCGATTTTATGCAAATTTCACATCTCTAATATTTGATAATGTGGGTTATTTCTGCATTACTTTCATGGATAATCATCTTGGTTACCCTGGCAGGACACGTCTCTGCAGGTGGAGGCACCCAAGTATAGTGAGCTGATCCAGAATAATGACTAGCGCTTGACAGAAGAATTAACAAGGTGGACAATATATCTGCTGACAGGACATCCTAGTACAGGCATCTGCTATGCTATGGAAGGTAAGTACTTGTTTTAACCATGATAGCCTGATTAGTTTTTACAACTCATATTAACCTACCAGGTAACGCAGCTCACAACAGTGAGATTTGTGTCTCCATCTTTGGATCCATCTATGCAGATACTGGAAACAAACTGCTCGTTACTATGCTTGCTTAATAGTAATTCATTAACAAGAATTAATTTATGGAGGGAGGCTGGGGGGATGTAGGTGTCAGGAAGATGGAGTGTATCAGTGCAACAATACAAGCTGTTGTTTAGATGAACAAATAGTCAACAGAAATATGCTAAGTGTGGCATGGCCTGCAAATACTGACATGAAAGCTAGGTCCAATCAGAACATTAGATACAATTTTTTTTAAATTTGGCATTCATTTTGGTACTAAAATCCAAGAAGCAAAATAGCAGAAGAAAATAAGAAATAAGGTAAGTGTTAAAAATACTTTATTATCAGAATGGAAGCTGGTAAAAATAATAGACAATAGAACCGTTATTTTACATTACTATACTTTGTTTTATATTGCATGCACTATAACCATGATAGAAACACATATTCAACATTATTTCTAGTACTAACCTCAATCAAATGTGAATGCTTATTAAAGAAGGAAGGATGGCTGTTTATTTTACAAAAACAATTACTATATATAATCTGAGCATAATATTCAACATAAAATCTAAAACAACAAAACAAAAATGATCATATCACATAATAAAAGACAAGTGAACCGACATACTGTAAAGAGCATTATCTCAGTGACATTAGTATGACAAACTGAACATATATATTTTGAATATTAGATGTCTGATTAGAATTATGAATAGCTAAACACAATTACACATTAAAAGAAGTCTTAAGAAGGCTTTAAATTACTTTTTTTAAATGTAAATATTATAAATCTATAACGGTGGCTCATTTCCCACTCTTATTCTGTAAGCTTCGATCCTGCAGATCTGAGGCCAATAGAGCCATCGCAGCTTGCAGAATAAGGGCATTATGGGACTTATTCTTTAAGCCCCGATAACCCACTTATCGAGGCCTGTTCGGCCAAAATGCCTACTGCTATTCAGTAAGCCTCGATAAGTGGGCAAAAAGGCATGAATCGCCAATTTTAGCTTTCGTCCAAAACACATCGCCGGGTGAGCAACGATAAGCCACTTATCGGCAGGTTCTGAAACTCGTGCAATTCTAGTAGCCTCGATTAGTTTATCGAGGCTAATCGCGGCTCTAGAATGGCGAGTTTCTCCCAAAATCCTCACGCCAGGCGTGAAGCTTGGGAGAACCTACTGAGAAGGCGGTGAGAGAGGACTTAGAAAAATAAATGCATTTTTCCTGCATCGGATTGATGCCAGGGGTCTCCGGAGCTGATACCCATTAATATCAGCACCGGAGACCCCCGGCATGAATCCAATGCAATAAAAATGCATTTACAGGCAACTTCATTACCTTAGCGGCTAACCACAAAGGCAATGAAGGGGTTAACTACCAGTGCCATGTTAATTATGGGTAGAGGGGGTGGGTGAAGGTGGTATTTGGCCCTTGGTGGCTGTTTAGGCCTTGCGGGGGGTTGCGGGTGGAGTTAACCCCTTCATTACCTTAGCGGTTAATACCACCTACCACCCGGTAGGCCAAAATATTCATCCTTGGGGCTACTACGCCATTCACCCAATCGCTCTACCCACAATAAACAAAAATACACACAAGAACCCTAGTACCCACCTCCTCTACCCATGACAACCCTCCCCCCAACATATACAGCACAGTAATGGGCAAAATAACTATTATCCATATATGGATAATAGTTAATTTGCCTATTCAAAATCAAACATTAGCCAGCCAACATAAATAAAGTAAATAAAACTTCCTATTTACCCCTGCCATCATGAAGGGCGTCCTCGTCAGCATACTCCAGATCCATGTCCTCCGTTGCCAGCAAGAGTATATGAAAAAATACAATTAAATGCTCCCTAACCCTTTAATCACTGTAGCGATTAATAAATGCTATAGTAATTAGGGGGTTAACCCCGCCCCCCGCTACCCACCCAGGAGGCCTAACCACCCACCCTGGACCCACTATACCCACCCTCTACCCATTGATTGGCACAGTGGTATATCATACACATATAATTTGGGCATGATAAGCCACTAGAGCACACATTGGTCAGCCTAATACAAATCATTAAGACCAAAAATACACAATAATAAAAGAAATACACAAGCACCTAAACACCCAAACAATAAACAAATTAAAAAGCCTAATAGTACACATGAATAAAAATTATATACAGCTAAACCCCGTTATAACGCGCCTCGTTATACCGCGATTCGGTTATAACGCGGTTTTCCCGTGGCTCCCGTTTTTAAAAAAAAAAAAAAAAAAAAAAAAAAATATTTTTAAAAAAATTTTTTTTTACATTTTTTTTTTTGCACACTGCACACACTCACTGCACACACACTGCTCATTGCTCACACTGCCACACTGCACACACACTGCACACTGCACACACACTGCTCATTGCTCACACTGACACACTGCACACACTCACTGCACACACACTGCTCATTGCTCACTGCCACACTGCACACACACTGCACACTGCACACACACTGCTCATTGCTCACACTGACACACTGCACACACACTGACCACACTCACGCACACTCACACACACTTACGCACACTCACGCACACTTACAGACACTCACACACACACACTCACACACACACACACACACACACACACACTTACACACACTTAGACACTCACACACACTCACACACACTCACACACACTCACACACACTCACACACACTCACACACACTTACACACTCACAGACACTCACACACACTCACACACACTTGCACACACTTACACACACACTCAGACACTTACACACACTCACAGACACTTACCCACACTCACACACCCATATACACACACACACTTTCTCTCCCATATATACATACACACACACTCTCTCACTCTACACAGACGGGCCGCGACCAGCACCACCACCCGCTCCCCCCCTCCTCCCGCGCAGGCAGCGGGAGCACCGGGGACAGCGGTGGGGAGAAGAAACCCCCCGCTACAACCTCCATGCAGGCAGCATGGTTCTGAGGTAAGCGGCGACCTGAGGGACATCCCCACTCCCATCTCCTGCCCCGCGGCCTGTCCCGCGGTGACAGGGTGAAGCGGGGACAGGAGGGACATCCCCGCTCCCATCTCCTGCCCCGCGGCCTGTCCCGAGGTGACAGGGGGAAGCGGGGACAGGAGGGACATCCCCGCTCCCATCTCCTGCCCCGCGGCCTGTCCCGAGGTGACAGGGGGAAGCGGGGACAGGAGGGACATCCCCGCTCCCATCTCCTGCCCCGCGGCCTGTTCCGAGGTGACAGGGGGAAGCGGGGACAGGAGAGACATCCCCGCTCCCATCTCCTGCCCCGCGGCCTGTCCCGCGGTGACAGGGGGAAGCGGGGAGCGGAGGGACATGCCCGCTCCCATCTCCTGTCCCGCGGGATGAATATGCGCTAAAGCGCGGCGGCCATTTTTTTTTCTCGCGACCCCGTTAGTAACGCGGTGGTCTCGGGGTGGACCCCGAGACCCGCGTTATAACGGGGTTTAGCTGTATCACCAAAACAGCAAAAGAATAAAAATGATGTTATTCCAAAACATAAGAATTAAATTAAATAACCACCTATCCAACCAATTCAAGAAATAAAAGCACAAGCCAACAAATCAATTAAATCAATAAAATCACTAGCCAACAAATCAATAAAAAAAAATAAAACCACTAGCCAACAAAACAATTAATGAATTTAAAACGCTAACCAATCCTAAAATGTACTAAAAACAAGCCATACAAATTCCAAACAATTTAATCCAAACAATAAACAGAAAAAATAACAACATATCAATTGTAAACAAGCATTTTCCAAAAAATTAATTTCCGGTCATTGTATTTATCTGTATTAAAGGGGCACAGATTAATACATTATCAGTCAATGGGTAAGCAAAAACATAAAAGTAAATAAATACAATCAAAAAACCTGAAAAAAGACAATTATATACATTCAATATTTTACTTACCTTTAGAAGTCTTCACCTCCGAATCCCGTCGTATCTGCAAGCTCTCGACCCGCAACGTCATCCCCCACAATCCAACTCCATCCACCTTGAAGATGAGCATCAAGTAAAAAAACAACTCTTCTTTCTTTAATCTTCTTTCTTCTTCTTTTCTTTAATCTTCTTTCTTACAATCCAAAACCCCATGATAAATCCATAACAGATGTTGTCCCGTCGGCTTCTTGAGCTAAAATGAGACGGAACAGGGCTTATATAGGGCCTGTGACATCCAATTTTAGGGTCAGATGGTACAGCTCCAATCCGATTGGATGCTGTATCATGTGCCCGCCTTTTGTTTTTTTTAAGGATGTGACGTCAACTCCAAGGGAGGTATGTCACATCCTTAAAACCACATGGCTGATATCACATGGTATTACAGCCAATGGGATTGCTGACGATCCCATTGGTTCCTGTACCAAGTGATGTCACATCCTTTTTTAGAATAGAATTGTCTGCAATCCCATTGGCTGTAATACGGGAGAGGGAGTGGCTCAGTGAGTAACGACACTGACTGGCACTGAGAGCTGGAAGCAGGGGAGCCTGGTTCAATTCCTTGTGTCGGCTCCTTGTGATCTTGGGCAAGTCAGTTTATCTCCCTGTGACTCAGGCTCCAAAAACATAGACTGTAAGCTCCATGGGGCAGGGACCTGTTCCTGCAAAATGTCTCTGTAAAGCGCTGTGTACAACTAGCAGTGCTATACAAGAACATGCTATTATTATTATTATTATTATTATTATTAATACCATTTGATATCAGCCATATGATTTTAAGGATGTGACGTACATCCTTTGGAGATGACGTCACATTCTTAAAAAAAAAAAGATGCGGGCACATGATACAACGTCCAATCGGATTGGAACTGTACCATCTGACCCTAAAATGTGACATCACAGGCCATATATAAGGCCTTTACTGTACGTCTCATTTTAGCAGAAGATCTCAACGAGGCAACATCCGTTTCGATTTAACATGGAGTTGGATTGAAAGAAGAAGATAGAAGATTAAAAAAGAAAAATAATGACAGATGAAGAAAGAAGACGGTAAAAGAAGATTAAAGAAAGAAGATTTTTTTTACCTGATGCTGATCTTCAAGGTGGATGGAGTTAGATTGTAGATGATGATGTCGCGGGTAGAGAGCTTGCAAATACGCCGGGATTCGGAGGGTGAAGACTTCTAAAGGTAAGTAACAATTTGAATGTATGTAATTGTCTTTTTTCCGTTTTTCAACTGAATAGCAGTTGCCAGCTTTCATTGTCTCCGAAGTACGGAGTTGATGCTGTAACAGTTTCCATAAACAACTCAAGTTGTTTTTTCATGCTGCAGTAGCGTCACTCGTACTTCTGCAGCCAATGAAATCATTCGGGAAAGTGTAGTCAGAAGAGCAACACCCATCCCTAACCTCAGGTCTGTAGCCCCGCCTCCCCCACTCTAGCAAAGGTCTGCTGGGGATGATGTGCACACATCGCCCAGCAGACTGACACGTGCACACGCGGACGCACCTCCTCCACCTCATGTCTCTGGCACCCTGAACGAGGCCTTACTTTAGAATATGGTTTACTCCATAAACCAACTAAGTTGCATTGTTTTGCATTGAGATCAGCAGTCATAATTTGGAGCTCAGGTTACTCAACATTGTATTAAAGCAGACAAATCTTTTTCACAAGACGAACTAAAACGTTGATTTACTGATCGAAGGTACAGTCCCTCATAATTTATTTAAAAATATAATTTTGATGTTCCTGTTTAACAAGGTTTTTCATAGTTTCCTCAAGAGCCTCTGATGCACCTGCTTGTGTTATTTAAAAAATGTCTGCCATTCATATATTATGTTTTTGAGAAATAATGTTTAAAAGCAGAAACAAGGCTACTGTATAGATTCAAATAGTTATTTTTCTCCACAACTAATTTAGAGAGAGTGCAGCTTTAATCAGGGACCATTAAATGCAGGAGAGTCTACTCCAAAGGACTAATTAATGACAGTTCATTAAAAATAGTATTAAAAGCTCAGGTAAGGGTTGACTTCAAGCAATATTATCCGTTTCAAGTAAGATATTGCAGATAAACGTTTCCCAATTACAATTGTTTTTACTGTATATGGAATTATTTTGAAATAAATCCAACCATCAATTTGCAGTTGACAAGAAAAAAATTGCAATTAAGTCATTTAAAACAATAAAAAAATACATTTTGATTTCCTGGTAATTTCTCTGGTCTCTTGACTCCGTTACTAGACAAGGAATGTCAGCTCCAATTTGTATGTTAGAACATTTACAATAACAGCTGGGGGACACATTTGTGTGAAAGCTATAATCATAATTTTAGAAGATTTTTTTCTTGTAATAAATTACTTGTCTCAGTTTGCAAGCATAATGGTACTGTAGAAAAATCATAATTATTGCTACAATTCCTAACCTTCATAAGGCACGTTTCAACTCAATTGCAAAACGTATTATTTATAAAGTATTGTTAGGCAAAAACCTATTTTAAAGATTAAAAAATAGTTCATGGCTACTCTAAAAAAGGCAATCTCACAAATATTTTAAGAGCTGATACTCAAAATATATCTTATTTGCATAAACAGTATAATGAGGCTCTCCGTCTATAGTTGAATTTAGTTTGAATGAATGCAGAAACCCTTGTGGTGCTCTGCGTATTTAATCGTGTTTCCAAATACTGGTACCATATTGTTAATATGAAAATGAAAGCTTCTCTTGTATGATGTAAAAAAGTTGTTTCTGACATCTTATAGGGGTCCATGTTACAATGGACAGGAAATAAAAGTAGGGATGTCAGGTGTCCAGTATTGAACCGGACTGTCCTGTATTTGGACACTCCATCCAGTAAAAAATTAGAGTTAATACTGGACATGTATGTGCCCAGTATTACTTCTCTGGACATAATGACCTGACTGGCTTTGGGGGCCGTGAGATTATCCCGAGCAGCAAGAGAGTAGGGCTCTTGCTAGGTGCTAGGGGACTGGGCAGCTTCCTCCATCCTGATTGGCTGGAATTAGGAGGAGGTGTCAGGAGCCTGGGGGTGGGGCCAAGGAGAGGAAGAAACAGCATGGAGCAGTGAGAGGTGTGTGTCCCGACCGTGTTGCAACTTTCACCATTGTGTCCAGTATTTTTGGAGAAGCCACCAGACAACCCTAAGTAAAAGGTGACACAGAGTGCTCATTTGTATGTTATTTTCCAAAATCCCTAACTGCAGTGGAAGCACTGTGTGCTAGGACAGGGGAGTGCAAACATTTGAAGCTGTGCCCCCCTGCCAGTCCTCACCCGGTCTCGCGCCCCCTCTCCTATCTTGCAGTAGCGTCAAATGACACTCCGGAGTCACGTGACCTCATGTCACGTGACCTGCGGTGTCATTTGACGCCGGTGACATCATGTCACATGCCCCCCCGGCATTAATTTAAATGCCTGGGGGAAGAGCATGGTAGGACCTCTGCAACCGCCTGCGCCCCCCCCAGACAAATCTCCCGTCCCCCCTGGGGGGCACGCCCCCAATTTGTGCACCGCTCTGTTAGGAGATAATGGTGAAAGGCAGGTTGCAGACCTGTCTGAGACATGTTAATGTGCTCACGTGTGATATTTGTATTTGCTGTTTTGCAAATCCTTTTTGAGGCAGACCTGGAGAGAATGAGAGAGCAAGAAAGAGTATCCATTGACTTGTAAACCTTCCAAAGCATTAATGTATACAACACGAGGAAATACACCAGTGAATACACCTAATGTACCCTTGAACAAAGCTAATTTGAATATGCAATTAAGCAAATTTAAAAAGGTAATAGTCTCTCTCTCTCTTAAAACAGCTTGGCAAATTGTTTGTGAAGTCTAAGGTTTCGTCCATAGCGCAGGTTACGTAGCTCGCGCCGAAGGAAACATTAGGGTGGCAATGTAGTAGTGCAGGGGTGCGCAAACTTTTCCCCGTGCGCACCCCTGCCTGCTCTCCTCTACAGCTCGCGCCCCCCTCCTTGGCCCTGGTGTCAAATGAAGTGTGTGGTCATGTGACGTGGTAGTAGTGCATAGTGCACGCGTGGGAGAGCGGCGCTTCGCAATAGAAACAAGTTTGTTTTGCAAGCGAGTGCGTCCTACTATGAACAAAACCTAAGGCGGAGATTATAGTAGGTGCGTACGCGTCGGAGCACACGGCGTGAGGGGGAGTTACACGTGCACAGATTACAATGAGATTAATCACATTCTGCGTCTCTGCCCCAGCTTGCACCTTGGGGAGAGTCAGTAGGAGGAGCTGGGGGAAGTTACATGATGCACAGATTATAATGAGATTAATCACATTCTGCGTCTCTGCCCCAGCTTGCACCTTGGGGAGAGTCAGTAGGAGGAGCTGGGGGAAGTTACATGATGCACAGATTACAATGAGATGTATCACATTCTGCGTCTCTGCCCCAGCTTGCACCTTGGGGAGAGTCAGTAGGAGGAGCTGGGGGAAGTTACATGATGCACAGATTACAATGAGATTAATCACATTCTGCGTCTCTGCCCCAGCTTGCACCTTGGGGAGAGTCAGTAGGAGGAGCTGGGGGAAGTTACATGATGCACAGATTACAATGAGATTAATCACATTCTGCGTCTCTGCCCCAGCTTGCACCTTGGGGAGAGTCAGTAGGAGGAGCTGGGGGAAGTTACATGGTGCACAGATTACAATGAGATTAATCACATTCTGCATCTCTGTCCCAGCTTGCACCTTCGGGAGAGTCAGTAGGAGGAGTTGGGGAGGAGTTACATGGTGCACAGATTATAATGAGATGAATCATATTCTGCATCTCTGTCCCAGCTTGCACCTTGGAGAGAGTCATTAGGGGGAGTTGGGGGAAGTTACATGGTGCACAGATTATAATGAGATGTATCACATTTTGCAACTCTCTGCACCCCTCTTTTTGCCCTTTATTTTCCCCACAAAATCCTCCATATGTGTAATGGCGTAAGTCTATACTTTTTGCTCTACGTTGATAAATAAGACCCTATTACGTAAGTTAAGTAAAAAGGCAAATCATCATAAATGTTAGCAGGACCATAACGAGCACACAGAACCAGAGGCGGATCTCCCGCAAGGCTGGCTAGTCTATGGCCTAGAGCGGCAAAACAACATTATGCACCTCCGCTGCGGAGGAGGGGCGTGCCCGAGCTTATGGGCGGCAAAAAGGTAAATCTGCCACTGCTCAGAACATAATACTTTCACCCCTGTTTCAAGACTCTGTTCTATCAAAGCTCCTCCTCATTGAATATATTACTGCAGCGTTTCAGATATATCCCATCACTACGCCCTCAATATGCCGTTTCTGTGGTATATGCCCCTCTTTACTAGTAAAACACTAAACACGAAGCACAGGGCTGGACTTTTGTGCAATAAATATTGGATGTTTCACTTTCTCTAATACTCTAAATGAGATGAAACTTTATTCTGAACCTCTTTAAATAAATTACATTTCTTGGTCTTCTTATTAGTATGGAAGTAATTTAGCTACAGCACGGGTTCTCAACTCCAGTCTTCAAGAGCTACCACCAGGTCAGGTTTTCTGGATATCCCTGCTTCAGCACAGGTTGCTCAATCAGTGGCTCAGTCGAGATGCTGATGAAGGGATATCCGGAAAACCTGACCTGTCTTGAGTACTGGAGTTGAGAACCCGTGAGCTACAGAATGAAAGGTGTTTGTCAGCTACGTAATGATCAGTGAATGAGCTCAGTAATGCCGCAGTTTAAACAATGAAATGACTAAAACTGGGAATTCATTTAATACTTCTTCCTTATAAGTGTAACATCACTTTGTACTTTTTACCACAAAAACATTACAACAATCTGTGTGTATGGTACTTAACCAACTAAAGCGAGCAATTATTGATGTCTCATCTGTATTTAAAGCCTATTCATCCGCACTTGACCTTAATCATAAAATCACAGCAATCTGAGTCAATACATATTAATTGCAAGGTTATTTAGGTGAGGCTTTGGATGGAGTTTGCATGCTAACAGAGTTTGTGCGATTATCTCAGGATATGATACAACCCAACAATCACACTATTATTTGCTCACAGGAGGTGGTAACATTACATTTAAAGCATTATAGTAACTCCAATGTTCTTACAGTAGGTCAGAGAGAAGTTACACGATAGGTGAGAGCGGTGTTACATGATAGGTGAGAGAGGTCTTACACGATAGGTGAGAGCGGTGTTACATGATAGGTGAGAGAGGTCTTACACAATAGGTGAGAGCGGTGTTACACGATAGGTGAGAGGGATGTTACACGATAGGTGAGAGAGATGTTACACGATAGGTGAGAGAGATGTTACACGATAGGTGAGAGAGGTGTGTAGGTGAGAGCGGTGTTACACGATAGGTGAGAGAGGTGTGTAGGTGAAAGAGGTGTTACACGATAGGTGAGAGAGGTGTGTAGATGAGAGCGGTGTTACACGATAGGTGAAAGAGGTGTTACACGATAGGTGAGAGAGGTGTGTAGGTAAGAGCGGTGTTACACGATAGGTGAGAGCGGTGTTACATCATAGGTGAGAGAGGTCTTACATGATAGGTGAGAGAGATGTTACACGATAGGTGAGAGCGGTGTTGCACGATAGGTGAGAGAGATGTTACACGATAGGTGAGAGTGGTGTTACACGATAGGTGAGAGGGATGTTACACGATAGGTGAGAGTGGTGTTACACGATAGGTGAGAGGGATGTTACACGATAGATGAGAGTGGTGTTACACGATAGGTGAGAGGGATGTTACACGATAGGTGAGAGCGGTGTTACATGATAGGTGAGAGCGGTGTTGCACGATAGGTGAGAGAGATGTTACACGATAGGTGAGAGTGGTGTTACACGATAGGTGAGAGGGATGTTACACGATAGGTGAGAGCGGTGTTACACGATAGGTGACAGCGGGGTTACACGATAGGTGACAGCGGGGTTACACGATAGGTGAGAGTGCTGTTACACGATAGGTGAGAGTGATATTTCACAATAGGTGAGAGCGATGTTACACGATAGGTGAGAGGGATGTTACACGATAGGTGAGAGAGATGTTACACGATAGGTGAGAGCGGTGTTACACGATAGGTGAGAGTGGTGTTACACGATAGGTGAGAGATGTGTTACACGATAGGTGAGAGAGATGTTACACGATAGGTGAGAGAGATGTTACACGATAGGTGAGAGATGTTACACGATAGGTGAGAGAGATGTTACACAATAGGTGAGAGCGGTTTTACACGATAGGTGAGAGGGATGTTACACGATAGGTGAGAGAGATGTTACACGATAGGTGAGAGATGTTACACGATAGGTGAGAGAGATGTTACACGATAGGTGAGAGCGGTTTTACACGATAGGTGAGAGGGATGTTACACGATAGGTGAGAGATGTTACATGATAGGTGAGAGTGGTGTTACACGATAGGTGAGAGAGATGTTACACGATAGGTGAGAGAGATGTTACACGATAGGTGAGAGAGATGTTACATGATAGGTGAGAGGGATGTTACACAATGGGTGAGAGTAGTGTTACACGATAGGTGAGAGCGGTGTTACACGATAGGTGAGGGAGATGTTACACAATAGGTGAGGGAGATGTTACACGATAGGTGAGAGATGTTACACGATAGGTAAGAGAGATGTTACACGATAGGTGAGGGAGATGTTACACGATAGGTGAGAGATGTTACACGATAGGTGAGAGAGATGTTACACGATAGGTGAGAGAGATGTTACACGATAGGTGAGAGCGGTGTTACATGATAGGTGAGAGAGATGTTGCACGATAGGTGAGAGTGATGTTACACGATAGGTGAGAGCGATGTTACACGATAGGTGAGAGCGATGTTACACGATAGGTGAGA
Source organism: Ascaphus truei (assembly GCF_040206685.1). NCBI lineage: Eukaryota > Metazoa > Chordata > Amphibia > Anura > Ascaphidae > Ascaphus > Ascaphus truei. The sequence continues at coordinate 11,409,601 of NC_134492.1, read as the reverse complement.
GCGATGTTACACGATAGGTGAGAGCGATGTTACACGCTAGGTGAGAGGGATGTTACACGATAGGTGAGAGCGATGTTACACGATAGGTGAGAGGGATGTTACACGATAGGTGAGAGAGATGTTACACGATAGGTGAGAGCGGTGTTACACGATAGGTGAGAGAGATGTTACACGATAGGTGAGAGCGGTGTTACATGATAGGTGAGAGAGGTGTTACACGATAGGTGAGAGCGATGTTACACGATAGGTGAGAGCGATGTTACACGATAGGTGAGAGAGGTGTTACACGATAGGTGAGAGCGGTGTTACATGATAGGTGAGAGAGGTGTTACACGATAGGTGAGAGAGGTGTTACATGATAGGTGAGAGAGGTGTTACACGATAGGTGAGAGAGGTGTAACACGATAGGTGAGAGCGATGTTACACGATAGGTGAGAGAGGTGTTACATGATAGGTGAGAGCGATGTTACACGATAGGTGAGAGAGGTGTTACACGATAGGTGAGAGAGGTGTTACATGATAGGTGAGAGTGGTGTTACACGATAGTTGAGGGAGATGTTACACGGTAGGTGAGAGCGGTGTTACACGATAGGTGAGAGCGATGTTACACGATAGGTGAGAGCGATGTTACACGATAAGTGAGAGAGGTTTTACACGATAGGTGAGAGAGATGTTACACGATAGGTGAGAGCGGTGTTACACGATAGGTGAGAGAGGTGTAGCACGATAGGTGAGAGAGGTGTTACACGATAGGTGAGAGCGGTGTTACATGATAGGTGAGAGAGGTGTAATACGATAGGTGAGAGGGATGTTACACGATAGGTGAGAGCGGTGTTACACGATAGGTGAGAGCGGTGTTACACGATAGGTGAGAGATGTGTTACACGATAGGTGAGAGCGATGTTACACGATAGGTGAGAGGGATGTTACACGATAGGTGAGAGCGGTGTTACACGATAGGTGAGAGTGGTGTTACACGATAGGTGAGAGGGATGTTACACGATAGGTGAGAGCGGTGTTACACGATAGGTGAGAGCGGTGTTACACGATAGGTGAGAGATGTGTTACACGATAGGTGAGAGCGATGTTACACGATAGGTGAGAGCGGTGTTACATGATAGGTGAGAGTGGTGTTACACGATAGGTGAGAGAGATGTTACACGATAGGTGAGAGAGGTATTACACGATAGGTGAGAGCGATGTTACACGATAGGTGAGAGATGTGTTACACGATAGGTGAGAGCGATGTTACACGATAGGTGAGAGCGGTGTTACATGATAGGTGAGAGTGGTGTTACACGATAGGTGAGAGAGATGTTACACGATAGGTGAGAGCGGTGTTACACGATAGGTGAGAGAGGTGTAGCACGATAGGTGAGAGAGGTGTTACACGATAGGTGAGAGCGGTGTTACATGATAGGTGAGAGAGGTGTAATACGATAGGTGAGAGGGATGTTACACGATAGGTGAGAGCGGTGTTACACGATAGGTGAGAGCGGTGTTACACGATAGGTGAGAGATGTGTTACACGATAGGTGAGAGCGATGTTACACGATAGGTGAGAGGGATGTTACACGATAGGTGAGAGCGGTGTTACACGATAGGTGAGAGTGGTGTTACACGATAGGTGAGAGGGATGTTACACGATAGGTGAGAGCGGTGTTACACGATAGGTGAGAGCGGTGTTACACGATAGGTGAGAGATGTGTTACACGATAGGTGAGAGCGATGTTACACGATAGGTGAGAGCGGTGTTACATGATAGGTGAGAGTGGTGTTACACGATAGGTGAGAGAGATGTTACACGATAGGTGAGAGAGGTATTACACGATAGGTGAGAACGATGTTACACGATAGGTGAAAGAGGTGTTACACGATAGGTGAAAGAGGTGTTACATGATAGGTGAGAGAGATGTTACACGATAGGTGAGAGATGTGTTACACGATAGGTGAGAGCGGTGTTACACGATAGGTGAGAGTGGTGTTACACGATAGGTGAGAGCGATGTTACACGATAGGTGAGAGATGTGTTACACGATAGGTGAGAGATGTGTTACATGATAGGTGAGAGAGGTGTAATACGATAGGTGAGAGAGGTGTTACACGATAGGTGAGAGCGGTGTTACACGATAGGTGAGAGATGTGTTACACGATAGGTGAGAGCGATGTTACACGATAGGTGAGAGCGATGTTACACGATAGGTGAGAGCGATGTTACACGATAGGTGAGAGCGATGTTACACGATAGGTGACAGCGATAATAACCTTGATAGCCAGAGATTTTTGGAGAATAGGAGTAAAAGAACCAAACGGATTTCAATCAGAAGTTCCTAACGTCAAAGTTAGACGGTCATAACTTCTAACCGTGTGGATTTCGCTCCCACAGCAGCAGCTGTTTAAAGTAGCCTTTCATGTTTGAAACGCGGTATTGATCCTCTACTTTATCATGAGACTGCTGTCCAGATGTGATTTTGAAAATCGACATTTCTCCCCAAAATTGGTTAACGATGAGCCAGGTTGCATTTAGAATCAGAAAACAAAATTGGATTGAGAGGTCATCTTGACACGGTCGATAAGCAGGAAACTGACCTATGTTCCATGAAAACAAACAATATGCACCTAACTGATGAGACTATGGCTATATACTCTTACACCCTTATATAGAATATAGAAGCAGGGTAATATATTGGTAAAATGCCTCCATTTCCATTCACTTGAATAGGATAGGTGCCTTAATAGACTTATGCCTTCTCCAATGGTAATGGTTTAGCTGTTTTTGGAATTCCGTTATTTGATAAAAAGATGATTTAGACTACTGGGAGAGTATAAAGGTGCTCAGTTAATTTATACTGCATAAGGTACTTTGTCAGAAGGGGAGAAATTGATCGGAAATGCTTCAAATGACTAGTGAACTACACAGAGTCTCAATATCCAACATAAAAGTCACACTTTAAAGGACAATTAGGTGAACGAAGGTTAATTGAAATATCAATTAGTATGCAAGTATGATATTAAAGACAAACACATAAAGCAGTGAATGCTCTATCAATTACAGATTATTTGCGTGAGTAAATGTCAAAATATCGGTCCTTCTTGACTCTACTTGCAATCTGTGGATTCAGGTACCATGGGATATTGCCAGTCACAGAGCAAAGTCTAGCGTTATTAAGACCAGACACATGCATTTTTTGATTAGTGTATTAATAATTTCTGATAATAGTTACAGCAATAAGACGGATGTAGCAATGACACTGACTAAATTCCTTTAATACATATGGATGATACTAGTTTTCTATTCTTTATATCAATGGAGATATGAAAAAAAAGTAAAAACATTGTAGGTAATATGATGTATTTTATTGGACCAAAAATGGGCAATTCAATTAGTTTTCCAATGGGCCCATATTGGAAAAGAAGTATGAGTAGAAGGCCCACAAGAGTCTTGTAATGTTATTAGAGATACAGTAAAAGACTTCAAAAATCTCTATAATTCAACATTTTCCAATAATTTGTACAAAATGTCTTATATTAGCCAAGCTAAAAAGTGAATTTCGGTGTGAAAAATTGCACTTTGCTGACTGAACAGCTACAATTTAAAGAAGCAGACAGTCTAATGACCACTAGAAAGCGCATAGCTGGCCAGATATGGCCCACAAGCTGAAGAGCCCTACTATACTCTATAACCTTTAGAATCTCACCTGGTTCTTATTCAGGCATGGCTGTTTAGAAAGTCACTAAAGGGGAAAAGCTGCACACCACATGACAATAAAAAAGATACAACTACCGGCACTCATGGTCCAGGATTCTCTGTGATGATCCAGCTTGCAATGGAAAGTATAAGAAACAGGGCTCCACGGAATTTTCCAGATAAATTTATCTTGAAAATTCCGTGGAGCCCTGTTTCTTATACTTTCCATTGTTTAGAAAGTCAGTCACACCTGAAGAAGAACCCTGTGAGGTTACTCATTTTACAATGTAAATACATGTTGTAAGTAGTCTGTCAGCAGCATCACTTATTTATTACTTATAAATTACATATTACTATAAATATTACATATTATTATAAATATTACTTATTACTTATAAAAACGGTAACCTTAAAGACCAAGCACAGGATAAAAACATATCAGACACATCTCTACATATCTAGCAAAGAATATAAATATAAACACACAAACACGCACGCACACGCACGCACACAAACACACACACACACAAACGCACACACACGCACACACACGCACACACACGCACACACACACACGCACACACGCACACACACACACACACACACACACACATATTATTGTAGAAAACAAATTGGTGGAACCTTACAAAACAAGTCTTTTGTATCTAACCTACTGTACAATAAATAATTTGCTTTAAATAAAGAAATGTGACAAAGCATTAATTCACCCACCAATCCTAAACATTTCCTAATCTATATGGAGATGTTGAGCCTTACAAAACGGTGCCAAAACTCAAGAAATGTGCTGCAACTCCGCAATATACACATACATCATTTTATTGTATTTGGTGCATAGGAAAAACACTGATTTTCCAGTATAGAATGTACAACTTTAGACAAGATTAATACAGCATTTTCTAGCTCTCATTTCTGCCGATAGGATGTAATGTCCTTTGCATTCATGTTACTTACGGTTGAGTGGCAGGCTGGCGTTGCTGGTTCCTAGCTTGTTTACAGCTACACACGTATAGTTGCCAAAGTGCTCTACTGTTACGTTAGACACAGTGAGAATGGATCTTGTGTTGTAGTTCTTTATAACGATTCCTTTCTGACCATTTGTGAGCCTGGAAAATAGAAGCCCACATTAGTTTGTTTAAAAAGTGCTGCCTTTTAACTTAATGGTTTTTCTTTGTATATTCTCCCACAAGTGCTGTTTGTAAGAAAGGTAAATGAAACCATTTTTATGATTTCACTGCAAAAAAAAAGAATAAGACAATTTTATGGCTTTACTTTTTCAATAGTTTCTTGGCAAGGCAACTTTTAGTAATTGTCCTAATTTTTGACCTCGTATTGATTGCACTCTATACAGAAGCTTTCTTCTATAGCAAAAAGCAGTAAGATTACAGATGTCTAAACCAAATGGATTTAGACTCATATTAACTATCTTGCTTCTGAATGTTGAATTTGGGAGACACGCACCCATCTTTCTCGAATTGGAACATTTTATATGAGTATATAATTAGCGTAAGTACCAGAAGATTTTCCAGGGCACCTAAATCTGGTAAAGCCTTCTTTTTTGCCAATGTCCAGTTTCTTGAAAAATATAATTCTCAAAACAGTAAAAAGGCGTATATACAGATGAAAGTACATAAACCGTACAAACCACATTTAGCACATTTTCTGATAATACTATCTTTATCCAATGAATTGCAATGAACTTAATCAGCTTTAACTTAAATATATTTTTATAATGTCAATATTTTGAAATTGATCAGTGCACGCATGGAACTACATGAGATGTCCTGATCGCAAGTCCTCATTTATACTGTAGCCAAGAAATTGTTACAATTTGTACCAAGTACCTTTGGTTTCTGTAAGCGTTCTTTGCATTACCAGTAATCTAAGTCAGGGGTGTGCAAACGTTTCCCCGTGCGCACCCCTGCCTGCTCTCCTCGGCGCCTTGCGCCCACCCTCCCTCGACCCCGACGTCAAATGACCGTGGGGTCATGTGACATCAAGTCGCCATAGTAATGTCATTTGACGCCGGGTTACTAGGCTGGAAGGGAAGTGTATTATAGAGGCCTCGCGCGATCCCCCGGCATTTAATTTAAAGCCTGGGGGAGAGCGCGGGACCTCTATAGCTGCCCCACCCTCCAGTTTGCGCAACGCTAATCTAAGTAATAAAGACATTAAGAAAACGTTGTATTGTCTTAAGAAGTCACAGGACAACAGCTTTATAACCAACTGTTATTCCCTAAGGCATGGGTTTTCCCCTGCTCACACCCCCTCCCCCCCCTTAACTTGTCTTAGACGATGCAACGTCTCGTGACCCTGCGGTGTCTTTTGATGCCACGTTGCCATGGCGACACATCGCCGGAAGCCGTCGAAGACAAGGTAAGGGAACTTACAGAGGCCTTGCATGTTCCCCCCAGCATTTAATTTAAATGCTTTGGGGAGGAGAGCGGGGCTTCTGTAAATACTGCGCCCCTGCCCAGAAAATCTCATTCCCCCCCAGTGTGTAACTAGACAACAGTCATACCATTACTCAAAAACAGCAAGTTTGACCCTACCTGTCTTTCCAACTATCGACCTGTCTCCATCCTGCCTTTTGCCTCTAAACTCCTTGAACATCTTATATTCTCTCGCATGCTCCATTTTCTCACCTATTCTCTCCTAGACCCTCTACAATCTAGCTTCCGCACTGCTGACTACACTGAAACAGTACAGTATAAGCACTGTAACTCTTTGTTATATTAAATCAACAATTCTATAAATACCATCTTTGATCTCTAATTGTACCTGTCAATTGTTGGGCGTGTGTTACCACCTGTTTAGCAAAGTTGGGTTGTTGTTGAATGTAAACATTGGGAGCAAGGGGACTGATGACTCCTTATGTGTAAGACCTTAAATTTATTCTGGTGGTGTCAACGTGATGAGATGTTATCTGAGTATTTTTGGGGTGCTCATGCTTATTTTGGTTCTCTGTAGGGTCCTGAGGAGCCTGTTTGTTAACCTGTTTCACACACAAACATCCATGCGAGCGAGCATGTACGTAACAAAGAGATGTTAAGGTATAGCACAATAACAAGAAGGCAGGACCATTTGGAGAAGAGACGTCTCTTTTTAAGATTAGTGAACTACAGTACTAAGGTGCAGGAAACATCCATTGCTTAATAGATGAAGGGAACATATATAGCTGCCACATTGTAGTGGGTTGTGCCATTTCTGCAAATGTTAATAATAAATATGCAGTTTTATTAGCCAACCGTAACTTTTCAATGACAAGCCCTCAGACCGGTTACATGTTACCCTGTCATAAATGTCTTTACACTATTATCTTATTCTATATCGCTGGGGGTTCCTTCTTCAAACAAATAAGTCATAAATTAGTAGTTGCCACAAAATGCACGAGGTGCCTCATCTGTGACCTGGTCATTGTCTGAGACACCACTTTGCTTTACCTCAATTTCCTTCTCCGGGGTCTATTTCTTGGACCCATCTTGCTGTACAGTATATTATGATCGCTCTACCAGCCCATTTCCATTGGGATGATAGACTAAGATTTACAATTCATTCCCTTTAGGCCCCTGAAGGACACTCAACATTAAAATAGATAAGAAATGAGAACCTTTGTTTGCAGTTTTACGCTTCAGTGCCTTGTACAATGAGATTTGTCAATATTCTTTTGTGAAATCCTGGCTTGACATGAACTTAGTGATTCCCAACTGACTTTGTAGTTCATCAACCCGTACAAATAAGATAACCTTTCTAAAATCAGTTCAAATACCTGTAAAACTAACAGGGTTTAGGCCCCTTTTACTGAGCCATGCTGCTTACTCTGTGATCTTTCCATCACCACTCGCTTTACCATCCCAGATATGTTACTTCGGGAAAATAAACTCCTGAACTTGTTTACCTTTCATTTTTTTTCTTTCTGGAAAGTGTCTATCTGCTCCTCCAAATAATCTGACTAGTGACTAATCTTATTGGGTCATCCTCAGTTCAGTTGGATGTTTGATGGAAAACGCAATCATTTTAACATATTGGTATTGTACAAGGGCGAGTTACATCTAGGAGCGATACTCTGCAGGATATCAATCATTCACAGACCATACACAAATATACATACATTCAAACACTCGAAATGGCTTAAGCGCCAAAATGGAGGTGATGATAGTCTGTCTTCATATAGCCTGAGCCCCACACATTATCTCAATCTTCACATTGGTATTATAATATTTGTCCTCAGAGGTATATAGCTTAACATGGTAAGTGGTTCTTGCCATTTTACTCTCCAAGGCAAGCACTATAACTTCCCGGAACCTCACTGCCGTGAAATGGGAGTAAGGGAACATTCTTCTGCAAACATTTTTTTCTCATGGAAATATGCTATGAAGCCGTCCCCCTGCGCTGCAGAAGATTTATATCCTAACCATTTAAATGGAGCAGGACTACTCTTTAGCATTGGGGATCAGCTTTGCAACATTCTGATTAGGGACCGCAGCCCATCAGTGTGGAAAGCATGTTGATTTATCTTTGATACTAACCCACCCATGGGCCAGTGCTTCACATTGAGCTCATTTAAAACCTTGGCCTCTTTAATACAGTATACTGCCGTAATATAGACAACAAAATTATTTCTTCGTTCATGGACATTTCTTGTGACTTTACAACTGGGAACATTATTTTTAAAATCAGGAAATCTGTTACAAATTTTCTTTTAGCAAACAGGAAACTTATGTATCTGCAAAGCCAATCCCTGGGACAATATGGCCCCCACATCTTGCTGGATTCACAGGCCAAAGGAAAGCGCAACGTCATTGGTTGTAGTTTCCTATTTGGCGACACCGGCAGCTATTTTGGATTTGCCATGGGGAGCACTCACACCAAAAGGGTAATTATCTTGAGAACTAGGGGTTTCCAGTACTTAAAAAGGCAAAATTCAGCACTAGAGGACTCCACTACCTCACATTGTTGTTAAAATATATATATATATATATATATATATATATATATATATATATATATATTAGAAAAAAGAGAGGAAAAGCGCCTGATCCATGTGTAAAATCCAATAATAAAGGTTTTAATGACACGATCAAAGACAAATGCACACTGACACTTTGCCAGTAAAATAAGAGCGCTGTATGGGACAAGCCCATGCGCCAAGATGTATCAGACTGTGGTAAGTTCGTTCCGTCTCGCTGTATGAACTGTAAGGCTTCCTGCTGCTGGTGTCACCGTCTCTGCGGCAACCCGAATGAGCAGCCTGTAGTTCCTGTTCAGCACGGCTCGTTTTAGGAATTTTTCCATCCACCATCATAGTTTATTACCATTTAACCTTTTATATTGTTTGTTTACAGGCATCTGTGCTGGGTGTGGTAATTTGGTCTATCAGTTTCAGGGTCGCAGCAATTTGGTTGTATGCCTTCAAGGACGCAGTCTAGAAAATATATATATATACACACAAAAACTGATACTGGGTGCACACAACCAAACAAAAAAACCATACCCACAAAATTAGTATAATATACTTATCAGAAATCCAGGTGCTAGCAGATAGACAGGGAACACCAACCGGTCTGTTAGATATACAGAAAAACAAAGTCCGCTTGAGAAAAGACCTTGTGGTCTGAACCGTATGTCGCTCTGGAGTTTTTGTGATCGCCTTATGATTTTCTAAGATTAAATAATTATTTTTCTATTTTGAGTGTGCTGCGGACTTTTTTTTCTGTGTGTATATATATATATAATTGCTTTCAAATTTTAGCAGATTACTGTTTCAAGAGACTTGGGCTGTGGCCAGGGGGAAGCGCGCTTGCTCGTGCTTTGTGGGATCAGTGATAATTCTGAATGCGCTTGTCCAGGGTGCGGGTGCGTGCGTGCGCACGTGCCTGTGAGCTTGCTGCTTGCCGAGACAGCCAAATTTGATTTTGCTGCACGTTGATGCGTCACATGAGCGGTTCGCCCCCAGCTCTGTGATGTCAAGGCCGCGCCCCCGACACGCCCTCCCCCTGCGCACGCAACTAACAGGATACAAACCTGGACCTGGAGCAAAATGAGCGCCGAGCTCGAACGCCAGCGCGCTCTCATTCACCCTGGCCGCAGCCTAACTGTACAGAGTTATTAAACAGCCCTATGTACTATTTATACATTGAATATACATTTAGTATTGAGCTGCAATCATACAGTACAGTATATTAACAAAAGTGTCAGCTAAATATCCCAAAGCCCAAGGGAATAAAAGCACCCCAAAATTATTTAGACAGGAATTTGTTCATGTACAAGTCTTAGGCAGGTATTCACTAAGCGCAGATACAGGGAAATGCCCACCGATCCTGCGTTAACTGCTGTTCACTTGAATGGAGGTAACGCTGGATTGGGGTGTGACACCCCGAATCAGCGCTAAGTGAATCTCCTACATATTCCCAATAGTATTAATCAGAAGTTTCTTTTTGTGAGAGCAGTGCCATGTTTGCATTGCTGATGTTGTACTAATCAACACTTTTTCTAGGTATGTGTGTTATAATATAAATGTAGATACAGGATCATCTATGACCAATAGCAGTGCATGTTTATACTGCTTGATAATAAGAAACTTTTTTGCACAGACAGAACTTGTACTGTATAAACCTCTCCTCCGTGTACATTAATTCAGCACTTCACTTTGCCTTTCTTTCACCAAGGCCACTCAATAAACCTTTGTTTTACTCAAGAGGCTTAGGAAGTCTTTACAAAGTCATATAAAAAGTCTATATTGTGTCCTCTGGGTACTCTTACTTTTAATACACTGTAGTCACTTCAATAAATCATATCACTTGAATAGATTTGGATAGTCTTAGGTTTTAGTTTTTTTTTAGAATGCTTATATGACTTATAATTGATGGAAATTAGCATTGCTATAACATGACAGTTACTCAGCCCGAGTAGCACAGGATGTGAGCAGACATTCCCTTATTAAGATTACATTTTTCATGTAACTTTGAAAGAGATTGTGCCAGTCTTTTCATGAGTATATGAAAAGATGTCTGAAAAGAATCAGTATGACAGGTGTAGGTTATTACAGTGCAATGCAATTCCCATGCAACAGATAATCTGTACATTCAGAGAAGTAGGTGAATGATAGCAGTGCTGATTGCAGTATGCTGTAAATAAGATGACAAGCTGCCTGACTATAGTATAAATAGCACTGCTAACATGGTAAAACATAGCACACAAATATCTGCTAGCCTCCAATGGGCTTACCTGCTCCTGTCCGGCTGCTTTATACTTCAAACACCTGCATAAAGACATTGATACCCCTAGAGCAGAAGTTCCCAACCCCAGTCCTGACGGACCACTAACAGGGCAGGTTTTAAGGCTATCCTCCCATTAGCACAATCCTTTGGACAAAACCACCTGTGCTCCAGGCGGGTGTACACGTAAAACATGCACTGTTAGTGGTCCTTGAGGGCGGGAGTTGGGCATCTCTGCCTCAGATGACCTTGTTGTTGTGTGACTGTATAAAGTGATTGTTATCCTGGGCAATAATCTTGTGTATTGTATATATATGCAACGTAACTTTTAAACACTTATTTTCAAAGCTCAGGATATTTAATGTAACATGAATTGTGAGTGATCCTCACTCAAGGTACAGGTGGACATGTATAAAGTGTCACAACATTGCTCCAACAGCAGTGTCACAACATTGCTCCAAATTAAGCACAATTAGCTTAATTTTTACTCTGCATCACTCAGCAGCAATGTACTGTACAGTGTCAAGATACCTTTCTCGAATGTTACTCCGCTTGTGACAGTGAACATTTTGAGGAGTAGTTGTAGGAGGAATTAGGAGAGGAGAGTGACGGTGTTTTAATATAATTGGATATATCAAAATTGGCACCTACAGTTTTCCTTTTTCTTTGTGTCGAATCTGCCAGGTTCAAGGTGACAAAGAAGGGTGGGGAGCCGTGTTGGTCCTTTCTTCCATGTAGTAACAAGGGAGGGAGAGGGAGTAGCGGGTATGATACCTTTTATTGGACCAACAAGTAGTGGATATGTTACAAGCTTCCGAACCTGTCAGGGTCCTTCATCGGGTTTCCCTGACCCTGAGAGATTGGAAAGCTTGTAACATTTCCACTACTTGTTGGTCTAATAAAAGGTATCATAGCATCTACTCCCTCTCCTGCCTGTGTTACTACATGGTTTAAGGGAGCCTTATACTCTGTTCCTTAAAGATCAACATATTTGTTTTTGTGTTAGAGAAAATTGAATCTCTTGATGCAGAATCCCCATTGTGGCAAATCATTTCATGTAGAAGAAGAATCTGTTTGTGCCATGGTGGAGGGGCAATGTGTGTCATGGAACAGGAGCAGCCAAAATACACATGACAAAATTACAGTTCTACAGTAAAGAGTGCAATGAAATATAGGTCAGTTTATTTGACAGTGAGTTACTGTAGTAGTGAGACAGATATGTGCACGTGACAGTGAGTTACTGTAGTAGTGAGACAGATACAGTATGTGCACGTGACAGTGAGTTACTGTAGTAGTGAGACAGAACTGTGCACGTGACAGTGAGTTACTGTAGTGAGACAGATACAGTATGTGCACGTGACAGTGAGTTACTGTAGTAGTGAGACAGATATGTGCATGTGACAGTGAGTTACTGTAGTAGGAAGACAGATATGTGCATGTGACAGTGAGTTACTGTTGTGACACAGATATGTGCACGTGACAGAGAGTTACTGTAGTAGTGAGACAGATATGTGCACGTGACAGAGAGTTACTGTAGTAGCGAGACAGATATGTGCACGTGACAGTGAGTTACTGTACTAGTGAGACAGATATGTGCACGTGACAGTGAGTTACTGTAGTAGTGAGACAGATATGTGCACGTGACAGTGAGTTACTGTACTAGTGAGACAGATATATGCACGTGACAGAGAGTTACTGTAGTAGTGAGACAGATATGTGCACGTGACAGTGAGTTACTGTAGTAGTGAGACAGATATGTGGACGTGACAGAGAGTTACTGTAGTAGTGAGACAGATATGTGCACGTGACAGTGAGTTACTGTAATAGTGAGACAGATATGTGCACGTGACAGTGAGTTACTGTAGTAGTGAGACAGATATGTGCACGTGACAGTGAGTTACTGTAGTAGTGAGATAGATATGTGCACGTGACAGTGAGTTACTGTAATGAGACAGATATGTGCACGTGACAGAGAGTTACTGTAGTAGTGAGACAGATATGTGCACGTGACAGTGAGTTACTGTAGTAGTGAGACAGATATGTGCATGTGAGAGTGAGTTACTCTAGTAGTGAGACAGATATGTGTATGTGACAGTGAGTTACTGTGACAGTGAGTTACTGTAGTAGTGAGACAGATATGTGCACGTGACAGTGAGTTACTGTAGTAGTGAGACAGATATGTGCACGTGACAGTGAGTTACTGTAGTAGTGAGACAGACATGTGAACGTGACAGTGAGTTACTGTTGTGACAGAGATATGTGCACGTGACAGTGAGTTATTGTAGTAGTGAGACAGATATGTGCACGTGACAGTGAGTTACTGTAGTAGTGAGACAGATACAGTATGTGCACATGACAGTGAGTTACTGTAGTAGTGAGACAGATATGTGCACGTGACAGAGAGTTACTGTAGTAGTGAGACAGATATGTGCACGTGACAGAGAGTTACTGTAGTAGTGAGACAGATATGTGCACGTGACAGAGAGTTAATATAGTAGTGAGACAGATATGTGCACGTGGCAGAGAGTTACTGTAGTAGTGAGACAGATATGTGCACGTGACAGTGAGTTACTGTAGTAGTGAGACAGATATGTGCACGTGACAGTGAGTTACTGTAGTAGTGAGACAGATATGTGCACGTGAAAGAGAGTTACTGTAGTAGTGAGACAGATATGTGCACGTGACTGTGAGCTACTGTAGTAGTGAGACAGATATGTGCACGTGACAGTGAGTTACTGTAGTAGTGAGACAGATATGTGCACGTGACAGTGAGTTACTGTAGTAGTGAGACAGATATGTGCACGTGAGAGAGAGTTACTGTAGTAGTGAGACAGATATGTGCACGTGACAGTGAGTTACTGTAGTAGTGAGACAGATATGTGCACGTGACAGTGAGTTACTGTAGTAGTGAGACAGATATGTGCACGTGAGAGAGAGTTACTGTAGTAGTGAGACAGATATGTGCACGTGACAGTGAGTTACTGTAGTAGTGAGACAGATATGTGCACGTGACAGTGAGTTACTGTACTAGTGAGACAGATATGTGCACGTGACAGTGAGTTACTGTAGTAGTGAGACAGATATGTGCACGTGACAGTGAGTTACTGTAATAGTGAGACAGATATGTGCACGTGACAGTGAGTTACTGTAATAGTGAGACAGATATGTGCACGTGACAGTGAGTTACTGTGGTAGTGAGACAGATATGTGCACGTGACAGTGAGTTACTGTAATAGTGAGACAGATATGTGCACGTGACAGTGAGTTACTGTGGTAGTGAGACAGATATGTGCACGTGACAGTGAGTTACTGTAGTAGTGAGACAGATATGTGCACGTGACAGTGAGTTACTGTAGTAGTGAGACAGATATGTGCACGTGAGAGAGAGTTACTGTAGTAGTGAGACAGATATGTGCACGTGACAGTGAGTTACTGTAGTAGTGAGACAGATATGTGCACGTGACAGTGAGTTACTGTAGTAGTGAGACAGATATGTGCACGTGAGAGAGAGTTACTGTAGTAGTGAGACAGATATGTGCACGTGACAGTGAGTTACTGTAGTAGTGAGACAGATATGTGCACGTGACAGTGAGTTACTGTACTAGTGAGACAGATATGTGCACGTGACAGTGAGTTACTGTAGTAGTGAGACAGATATGTGCACGTGACAGTGAGTTACTGTAATAGTGAGACAGATATGTGAACGTGACAGTGAGTTACTGTAATAGTGAGACAGATATGTGCACGTGACAGTGAGTTACTGTAGTAGTGAGACAGATATGTGCACGTGACAGTGAGTTACTGTAATAGTGAGACAGATATGTGCACGTGACAGTGAGTTACTGTAGTAGTGAGACAGATATGTGCACGTGACAGTGAGTTACTGTAATAGTGAGACAGATATGTGCACGTGACAGTGAGTTACTGTAATAGTGAGACAGATATGTGCACGTGACAGCCATTTTTCTTAACAGTTAGAACCTTCCAAATCACTATATATTGCTAGTTTAAATTACAATATTCATGGCTATCATTCCATTTTTGTATGTATTGTATCATCCTACAAAAAGGTTCATTAATTGAAGCAACATACAGTATCTAGAAGAAATATATCTATAGAAATATATTAAACATTACACACTGATTCGTTATGAATACATGAAAAGTGCTTCTTACTTCTTCTCTCCTTTGTACCACTCGAATATTGGAGGGGGAACGGCTGCTGTTTCACATCTGATTAACCCTGTCCTTCCTAGGGACACGCCAGTGGGTGATATCTCCAGGATTGTGGGAGCAACTAAGAAAAAATACATTGCATTAATAATACTCTACTTTTAATAATGCATATTATAATACTAATAATAATAACAACAACAAATGACTGATCATGAATATAAAATAATACTTGGAATAATTTAGCAAGAAACACCATGGTAGCTGTAATCTCTATAGAACAATATCCCTTTCCTCAGTACACAGTACACATTTGTTTAGGTAGAATATATAAGTATCCACGCATTTTAAGACTTTGCATATACACATACCTAAGGTTATCTAAATAACTATAGGAGCATTTTGTTTTTTAACCTTTTTATACTTCTGTTAAGAAAGTAACTTTTATATTTCTCTGAAACTTCGTGTTCCCGGGAAATTGTTCGCTTGCTGTTCCGCTGATCCCTTTTTTTTTGTCTGGTTAGTACGTTCCCAGGAGGAGCCAAGCTGCTGTCAGGATACATTAAGCCGCACAATTGCTGCAAGCCAACAAAGAAACACCAGCGACCACGGGGTCCTCATAGGATCTAAGGTCATTACTTTCCTCATAGGGACCGGGTAGGTGTTTCTACTGTATACAGTGTATTTTATTTATCCCACCTCCGATTGTATACTTACATTAGTCCGCGCCGCACACTACGGGGGCCTTTGTTTGAGCACATGACAGCTTATTACTTTTTATTTAAATAACTAGTTATGCTAGTAGAAAAAAACCTGCTTGACTACACAACACAATGGTGTTTATTTTAAGCTCTCTGTTTGGTGACAAAATATAGAATTTCAAAACAAGGCAGTTGTATTTACATTTGTTTTACCACTCAAAGCTGCTTTAAGTTTCGACCATACAACACCATTTTATTCTCTCTACTAGCACTAATAATTACTTATTGATTTATGTTATGTGGAAAAGTCTCGGTCCAAGCCGAATTGGGGGGAATGAATCCAGTTAAAGCACTTTTCTATTTATTTAACTGCATATAGGAGCCCTGATAAAAAACAGGTATAATAATGGCAAGTCTCTTTATTTAAGAATAAATCAAGAAGGGTTTTTTGTTTGCATGCAGCATGAGTGTGGGAATAATGATATTGCTGAATTGTTGAGGCTTGGGGTTGCTATACTCAAATGTCTGAGAAATGATTCCTGTGTAGTACAGTATTTGTAAAAACGAAGGATTAATATCTTCGGGTCACTTTTTCTAGAGCCTCTCTTCAAGGAGCAAATGAAAGATGGTGTGCCTAGGGGGAATGATACAGTAGCACAGTACAAGGATACACCTGTGTCTAGCTTGCAAGGGTTGATGGAAGAGGAAGGTAGAGGGCAGAGGAGAAAAGTGATGGACTATGGTCAGACTCATCGTAGGCCAGGGGGTGACCAATTCTCAAATACACCACTGACCGCTAAAAGAGCAAAACCATCACTGGAGAGTAGAAGGCATAGGGGTCTCCTGATTGAAGACATAGTTATGCATCTACCTCAATTGATACCCCAAAATTAAGCCAAAGTGTGGGAGAAGGACTAGTTTGTGGTACAGTGTACTTGTGGTAGTACATATGGTAGCCAATATGGTGCACGTGAGGCCGCAAACAGAGGAGAAGGTGGGAAAAAGGGCGACTTACACGGAGACATTCATGAATGGCACTATTTATCTTGCTCCCGACTCTGACCCTACAAATTACTGAGTAATAAACAAATGTGGCCTGAGATCGCATGCGTGGTATCAAAATGCCTCAGCTGTCCAGCAGCCAGCGTGCTATCTGAACGAGTGTTCATTACAGCTGGGGTCATCACAACAGATTGTAGAACCAATCTGTCTTGTAGCAGTGTGGAAAGGCTTACATTAATTAAAATTAATGAACATCTTATTCCCCAAGACTATGTTATGCTGGTATCCATATCACCTGCTCCTTAGGAGGAGGCAGATTAAATTATAGAATACAATTTACAGTATTTAGATTTTTATTTTTTTTAATATATAGTTTGTAAGTAAAATTGCAATTTTCTGATTAGCTGCCTGTGTGGACTGAAGAGTTCACTGACTAGGCTGCTATTAGTGCCATTTTACCCATGGTAGATATCACCACCACCATTAGAAGGGAACCAGTGTCCACCACCACCAGTAAGGCCCAAGGACACACTCTTATTTTTAGATTTGTCCTCTGACGAGAAACTATTACAAAAATGTGTTTTTTATGTCTGGTCACTGCCATACAGTAGCTGCAGAGTCTAATACTGAGTGAGAGAAATTCAGTGACACATGAGTCTAACTAAGACCAGTGAATCCGCTGCCCATGCTGACTGACTAACTTGCCACCAGTGCCATCTTGCCCATGGCATAGATATTATCACCATCACCAACAACAACTGGTGTCCAACATCCTCATCCTCATTATTGCCAGATTCAATGGCATGGTTAAACAAGCCCAAACAAGCCAGCACTCATACAAGCACTTCCCTGCCCCCTCTCCATTTCTCGCAGTGCACAATGGGTATGTGAAGGTATTTTGCATTGTCACTGATGTTTGTTTGCTGTCTTGAGAAAGGTCCACAACTGGAACCAAAATGTTGATCACTTACATAGAAAATAACTTTTGCCTTCCATGTGAGTGCTTTCTCCGTGCACTGCATTGTGGGCAGTTTTGCACATCTCCACTCAAAATGCAACAGGTGTACAGATCTCACATACGGCAGTTTTTAGATTAGTTCAGTTGTTTAACTCCAGTCCTCAAGACCCCACAACAGGTCAGGTTTTCAGGATATCCCTGCTTCAGCACAGGTGCTGTAGTCGAAGACTGAGCCACTACTTGAGTCACTTGTACTGAAGCTGGGATATCCTTAAAACCTGACCTGTTGGGAGGTGAGGGTAGGGGTGGGGGGTGGGGGTGGGGGGTGGGGGGGGATTTGAACACCACTGGACTAGTTTATAGCTGTATACAAGAATTTAGTCGCTATTCTTCCTTTCTCAGAAAACGATCTACTTGGGTTGTCACTGTGAAGCTTTTATAACGCTGATGTGTGTATAATGATCATACTTCACATATTCACATCGTCTGACATCTATAATCTATTTCATGGAAGTACTGTACTCTACACCATTATGCCATTATTCGCCCCCTCCCTCCCCCACATAATGATTGTATGGCAAATCTATAATCCAGTATTACATGGCATCCTGGTGATTGTTATTAAGTGGACTTTCAAGTTACTTGTCCATTTAAACTTCTGCTACCTTATTGATTTTTGTTGTTCTGGAACTTCAGAAGAAAAATTCAAGTTTTTTTGTGAATGCTGTCTTTTCTGACTGATGACAACGATCAAGAGATTTGAGAATATATCAATTATTTTATTTTAATACCAATTTCTTATGTGCTCTACAATTTCTAAATCCCATGTTTTAAATACATGTTTTCAAGAGAAATAATTTTAGATGGTTTCCTGTTACAAACTAAATCCAAGTACATACAGGTATTTGAGAAAATGTGTACCAGTTAAACGTGATCTGAGTAGGGCTGTTGGGTTTAATATTGCCACACTTCTTATGCAATTCATAAATGTCAATTCTTTACTAGGTGCAATGGCATACAGATAATATGCAAAATAATTTTCTAGAATAGGTTTTGTCTTTCAACATTTTAATGAGCTTTGGGACTTTCATGGATATTAGTTATGTTGCCCTAATTACTCATTATAATTCTAATGTGCATTTTATATTTAATTACAATGCTTATAAAGCTTTGCAATGGACAGTAAATTATTATAACTAGCATGTGCATAATGAATATGAGCTGAATTTATTAACTTTTAAAACCAGCCTCACATAGTAGGAAGTTTCAATTTACCTTTGTTGATAATCCACATAATATGATTAAACAAACTTTTTAATGGAATCCATTACATATTACAATTAAGTCTGTTTTAGCATTAGTATATGTATAGTGTATATATAATATATACTGTAAAAGGCTTTGATGTTAATCTGAGGTGAAAAATAAATACAGATGTAGGTAGGCTTGCTGTCTCCGGCGCGTCGGACAAATAAGCAAAAGTCTGTGCCGCCGGGGACAGTGTCTGCCGCAATCGCACCCTCGGGGGTCCGGACTTCTGAATGGGACCCCCAAAGCATTAATACACATGGATCCATTCTCATAAACATCATACAATGCTTAAACCATGGCAGAAACTGCTTGCATGCCAGTGTAATTGTGCTAGGCACCTCAACCAAGAGAACACAAGGAAGTCCGGGGGTCACCCAGGAAATACAGTCCCGCAACAATTGGAGTCCAGCTAACAGTGATTGCAGGAGGAGAGGAATCTGAGAGTTTCTTACAGGCGAATATACCCCCCCTTTTTTTGTTTCATTTGTGTGAGTGCACAATTATCCATTGTTCAGTGTCATTGCACTTTTATTGAATTTATATATGCTGTATAGAGTTTCTTTCATCATTTGCGCCCTTGTTTCTTATTTTTTTTCTCTAAAATATTGCATGCCCCCTTAATTGGAGGCGTGTTTTTGCTCAAAGAATAAATGATGAAGATGCCATTGAAGAGGCTAAACAATAATCCATTAGTTTTTCTAAATGCCAAGAATTAATGATATTCTGCAACCATGGACAATTAAGCCACCAGCTTGCCTCACTTCGAAAGAGTTAGCATCTGTTATCAGCATCCAAGTGTTTTCATCTTTGGATTGTTCTATTCAGGGATTTAGTGTGAAGAGATGTACCCAGGAATCCATATAAAACTGTAGCCCCTCATTTTCATCTCTGGATGGCAGTGGAGTTGTGAATTAATGATGCATTTGTAGGATAGAATTTTTTTTTCCTGGCTTTTATTTGTGAGACCTAATTAGAAAGTGTTGTGTTTTACTGTTTACAAGTTTTAGTGTAAATATTTATTTTCCAGTACTTTACACAACTGTAATGCACACAGATATTACCATCCTATCACCATACTACAGAACAGCACTAGGACTCGGTCTAAAACATTTGGTTGCGAGCGTTTTGCAGTGAGAGAGTCGCCACCAATCATCTTGTCATCGGCGGTTTCGCTGGTAAGGCAAGCCCCTAACCTGCCCTGAAAATGCCTAATCTTAACCCCTAATACTGGTTTACGCCAATCTGGTGGTACTGACTGAGCCTGTGGAAATTGAATCCTTGAATATTAAATACAATGATCTGCCTTTGACTGAACTGAAGCACCTTAAAAAAACTTGGGTTCACGCTATCGCAGCCAAATTGTTAATTTACCTTAATTCTATCCAGCACCTTTGCACTTATCCTGTGTTACATTTTTCTAAAATGGAACAAGTGAGATTTATATAACAATTATGTTATACATTATTGTTTCTTTTTCTAAAACAAATTATATTTCCATTTTACTGGCTTTGCTTGTTTTGCTTGCACGCCTCCATATGCCAATGTTTTGTAAGATTAGGTTAACAAATACATTGAACGTTTTTTTTAAGTGAATGCAGCAATTTTATGAAGGATTGTCACCGCTGCTTGGGAGCGAACAAGTTATTTTAGCGTCACTGAGAACGGAAGAGGAGTCCTCCATTTCTGTTCCTCTTCTGCTCAGATCACGTTGAATGCGATTTGTGAGGGTAGGGTGCCGGCCCCACCCCCGTCAAGCTCCAGTCGTGTGATTGGCTCCAGCTTCTCTCCTACCTGTGGAGCAATCCTGCGTCTGAATTGAGGACGCTGCTATTTAGGGTCAGCTCCTTCCACCAGAAAGTTGGCTGAGCATAGACTTCTTGTGACATTGTGCTGGTCGCATGCACTCTGCCATGTTCTTGTTTTTACTCCACTGACTTCTCCTACCCTCGACCCGGCTAGTGACCCCTACGATCCATACCTCTCCTATCCTCGACCTCATCTAAGCGACCCCTACGATATGCACCTCTCCAGCCCTGACCCGGCTACCCACGACTACGATACCCAATCCGGACGTGGCTTTAGGTCGGTGTATCCTATTCCCACCTCGGTCTCACGGTACCGTGTACTTTGCGGCGAGCACTCATTACAGATCTCTTTAAAACCTGACCTGTTGGTGGCCCTTGAGGACTGGAGTCGGCCACCCAGCTGTATTGGCGATGTAATGGGATACCCAAGGGGATGATAGCACAGTAAGACTTTCTGATCAACTGCTGCTAATTAACTGCATCATCAAACCTAAACCGCTTAGTTTTCTACTATCGAAATTCTTTGCTTCAAGGTTGTTTTATTCTACATTGGCCAGAGCATCTATTTATTGTGCTCTAGCTCTTTGCCAAGCATGCGTTTCATAATTATCAAGGAACATTAAGTTCAATTAACTTAAAAAATCAGTCTATTGGAGAGTGGCCATTTTAGACAAAGAACACTGGGATCCGTACTTATATCATCAACTTCTTTCCTGTTAAACAAATTGTACTTAATCAAACAATAAGTACTTCTCTACAGTGACTCTAATTTCTAGCTTTCTGCACTTTCAACATTCTCCTCTTTTCAGAACATTAATATTTTAAAATACTGCTTGAGAATCATGCCTGTCCCAGAACTGATTGTTGAAGTGCACAGATACAAATATTAATTGTAATAGTTACAGTCATGTTTTTAATCTTGCATGATACAAGGAATTTTAAATCCTACTGTATGTGCTTTGAGTCTCCCACTAGTATACCTAATGGATTCTGTTATAAGCACCCATAAAATCACTGCTGAAAGTTTCCACCAAACCTGATGTTTCCCGAATACAAAATCTTTCAGTGCTCGATTTAGAGTAGAGCTTAAAATGTCCAAGTAATTACTAATTTACTACTATAAATCCATAGCAGATAATAAAATGTTTATTTGCCTATAAAAAATTAATAGCATAGAGAAGGGGACAAACCCATAAGAGATACATTGTAATTATGCATTTGAGATATATCACAATTATTCAATGCTATGAAAGTAAAATAGCCTATAATAAAAGTATAATTTTCACTTAATCCTTCTTTATAAATGTATGCATAATACAGGAAAACGAACTTCATTTGGAACTGAACACACTGTGAT
Organism: Ascaphus truei; assembly: GCF_040206685.1. Classification (NCBI taxonomy): domain Eukaryota; kingdom Metazoa; phylum Chordata; class Amphibia; order Anura; family Ascaphidae; genus Ascaphus; species Ascaphus truei. Next base: position 11,387,371 of record NC_134492.1, on the reverse strand, counting down.
AAAAAAAATGCAATGTATTCATTCAAAATAGACTATGCACCCTACCAAATGGGTTTTCATTTTGAACAGAAAGATACCCCCAGCTTTTCACGAGTAATACTCTCATGCTTACCCATTTCATAACCACCTTATATTCCCATTCATTCTATAATGATGAAAAGAACTGCTTCCGTTTCAAAAAGAGAAGTTTAATGGAACTTGCAGCAAAAGATACACCTTTTGTGGAAGCTGAAAAATCTCATGGAGGACCATCATCATTAAAAAATACTCCTAGGTAACAGGGTTAACCGTTTAGGAAGAGTGAGTGAAACATTGAATGATGGAAATCTCGTTTCATCCACTCTTCCTAGAGAGCCGGCCCTGACCCAAATCTTCACTTCAACTTCAAAAACACATGCAGTATGCTTCTTTCCAAATCCTTTGGTAACATCACTCACAGAAATACTGAAGAAGATGCCCCATTGCTGCCACTCCACTGGTCACCTCTCCCACGTCAGTGTATTAAGTAATGAATTGTTGCATTTACAACCACTCTTTCTTCTACTCCCAAACAACCAAACTTGTTCTTCTATGCATGAAATAATCTACCAGCGATGTCTTTGGCACGTTTGTAAGCTCTTTGCATGTTTGTGACTGTATCCCTCCTCCCATGTATGTATGTCGATTGCATTTGTAAAGTGTCTGCTGTCTGTTGTCACTGAGAAATGCATACAGTATGCTTTGCTAAAAGAGTTTTACAGATATCTGCCTTGTCCTAGTCTCCCTATAAGCACCAACTTTGTTTTTCAGTCTTAAACCCATCATTTGTTGTTTTACTCTGTATGCTTCTATACCTAAACGTTATGGTATTTACCCTATAACCATGCCATTACTCACCTGCCTCTACATCATCGTATCCTTCATTCTCCTCTTTTCCTTATTTCTTGTAAGGTACATATATGTCCTTTTTACCAAAGCTACCTTCTTCAAAAACCACAGAAGCATTTAATGTGCTTGCCTAGCTCATACTGTAGGTCTTTGATTTCAGTATAGCATCTTCATTTGCTCAATCCAATCCATCTAAGTCATCTTTACCCACCAATGAATCCATCAAGCAGCCCATGGTAACCAATGGCTAATGCTGCAACAGGTAGACTCCTAATCACAACTAGCAGGTTAAAGTCTCTTATAATGTACCCTTTCATTGACAGCTCATGTATGGTGCCAAGGAAAACTATCACGGTGAAATAATAGATTAAGGGCAATATGTAAGGGGTGTTATGCCATAAGCAACCTTACAGTTCATTCAAATCATACATCAGAAGGTGACAGACCCGCCAATATTTTGCACATAAATATAGGTACAGTTGGAGCATATGTTATGGAATCACACTGCTTAGCAAATACTGTATAGCCATGGGGAGAGAGTCTATGATTCTACCAAAATGTGCCAATGACACAAACAGCGCAACCCTTACAATGCCAAGCCTGCCCTTGTTTATTTCATTTTTTCAAGTAAAAATTAGCATGGCAGTTAAATAATATCATAATTTTTAAAAGTATACATTTTGTGATCACTGCACTGGTTAAATGAATTGGATATCTGTGATGTACAGAACATAGCAGCATTTCTTTATTTAACTCCAGGATGAAGAAAAGCACAGCAGAAATTCATTGCTTTAGTGCTTAATTATAGTGGTTTGAAAACTTAGCTCTTACTTACAGTACAATATAACCCAAATCAATCAATTATTGTGTAAAGGAAAACCATCAGGTCTAATATATCATACTGCGTGGTGAAATGTACGGAAGGTCTAAAATTATAACTGCATTATCTTGGTGCAGCAGAAAGAACACTATACTAATGTATGTTTTTTATTGCAACATGTCCATGCAGCCAATTAGATTAATTTGCCACTAAATAAAATGCTATTTTGGGCCATGCCTTACAAAACTACAGAAAATAGAGTGAATATACATGAATAGCGTAATTTGTTTGTTGTGACATACTGAAGGCAGAAGCTGCCAGAACTTAATAGTGTTATTGCTAGTAACATAGATTACTGTTCCCCGAGTATGTTATAAATGATAAATGCATATGTGTCATAAAATATGTGTTTCTAAATGTGCATGCGTGACAGTCCTGACATTATATAAAATAATGTTTTAACTTGGTTGAAACCACCGCTTATAAACAAAAAGGATTAATTATTAGTTTACAAAATAAAGACAGAATCATAGCTGAAAATGCATGCCCCGAGAATATTTATCCTAATGGCTAACATTTACTGTACAAGGTAAAGAGAATAGTCCAGGCACATGGTCTTATCACAAAGTAGAAACTTTAATCCAGCATAAATCCAACGTTTCAACTGCACACAGGCAGTCTTTGTCAAGGTGAGTGCATTTACTGTACAACATGAGTTCTATGTTTGCATGTAACATGCAGTAAGGCACCTTCTGTGACCTTGCTCCTGTGGGATTGATTTAATCATTGAAATCAAGCTGTTCCTGCTTTGGCTAAATCTAACGGGGGGGGGGGGGGGGGTTGCGAAGAGTACAATGTGTTTGTTGACTAGATACCCATCTATCTGTAGATTTCTGAAAGTGTTGTATGCGTGTCTGATTGTCCTGTGCCCCAGGACAATGAGATTGCTCCCTTAGCCGCCCGCCCCCGCACACCTCTCATTGGCCTGAGGCGGAGTGACGGGCCAAAGGTCACACACACACACACACACACACACTCTCTCTCTCTCACACCCCCCCCCCCCCAAGCTCACACACCGACGCCGCTACAGTCAGCGGGGGAGCGGCGCGAGCGCCCGGGATACAGCGGGGGAGCGGCCACAACACGCTGCCTCCCGCCTCACATGCACATGGGAGCGGCCGGACGGGTGAGTGATCGAGCAGGCGGACGGGTACTGCGGTTGCCACGCCCGCCTCACAGCCCCCACGTCGCCGTCCTCCCCCCTCCCAACAGCTGCGGCTGCCACGGCCGCCTCACCATGCCTCACAGCCCCCACGCCGCCGTCCTCCCCCTCCCAACACCTGCGGTTGCCACGCCCGCCTCACAGCCCCACGCTGCCATCCTCCCCCCTCCCAACAGCTGCGGCTGCCACGGCCGCCTCACCGTGCCTCAGAGGCCCCGCGCTGCTGTCCTCCCCCCCCCCAACAGCTACGGCTGCCACGGCCGCCTCACAGCCCCCACGCCACCGTCCTCCCCCCCCAACAGCTGCGGCTGCCACGGCCACCTCACCGTGCCTCACAGGCCCCGCGCTGCTGTCCCCCCCCCCCCCCAACAGCTGCGGCTGCCACGGCCACCTCACCGTGCCTCACACCTGCTGCCTCCGGGGATAGGGGGGAGGCATGCAGGGGGGGGGGAGAAGAGATGCAGGGGTGGGGGAAGAGATGCAGGGGGGGTAAAGATAACACACCCAACCCACTCACCCACCCACCCACTCATCCACTAACCCACCCACTCACTCACCCACTCACCCACCCACTCACCCAGTCACCCAAAGGTCACTCAGTCACCCACCCAGTCAAGTCACTCAGTAAACCCAGTCATTCAGTCAACCCAGTCACTCAGACACCCAACCACCCACCCAGTCACCCACCCACCCAGTCATAAGTCACTCAGTCACTCACCCACCCACCCACCCAGTCACTCAGTCACCCACCCAGTCACTCAGTCACCCACCCAGTCACCCAGTCACTCAGTCACTCAACCCACCCAGTCACTCAGTCACTCACCCACCCACCCAGTCACTCATCACTCACCCACCCAGTCACTCACCCACCCACCCAGTCACTCAGTCACTCACCCACCCACCCAGTCACTCAGTCACTCACCCACGCACCCAGTCACTCAGTCACTCATGTCACTCAGTCACTCACCCACCCACCCACTCAGTCACTCACCCACCCAGTCACTCAGTCACTCACCCACCCACCCAGTCACTCAGTCACTCACCCAAGTCACTCACCCACCCACCCACTCAGTCACTCACCCACCCACCCAGTCACTCAGTCACTCACCCACCCACCCAGTCACTCAGTCACTCAAGGTCACTCAAACCCAGTCACTCAAAGGTCACTCAGTCACTCACCCACCCAGTCACTCAGTCACCCACCCACCCAGTCACTCAGTCACTCACCCACCCCCCCAGTCACTCAGTCACTCACCCACTCACCCACTCACCCACTCACCCATCCACCCACCCAGTCACTCAGTCACTCATCCACCCACCCACCCACCCACCCAGTCACTCAGTCACTCACCCTGTCACCCACCCACCCAGTCACTCACCCACCCAGTCACTCACCCACCAACCCAGTCACTCACCCACACACCCACCCACCCACATAATCACTCAGTCACTCACCCACCCACCCACCCAGACACTCAGTCACCCACCCACCCACTCAGTCACTCAGTCACCCAAACTCAGTCACCCACTCACCCACCCACTCACTCACCCACCCACTCACCCAGTCACTCACCCACTCCCCCACCCACTCAGTCACTCACCCATCCCCAGTCACTCAACCCAGTCACTCACCCACCCAGTCACTCAGTCACCCACCCACCCACCCAGTCACTCAGTCACCCACCCAGTCACCCACCCACCCAGTCACTCAGTCAAGTCACTCAGTCACCCACCCACCCAGTCACTCAGTCACCCACCCAACCACCCACCCACCCAGTCACTCAGTCACCCACCCACTCACTCAGTCCCTCAGTCAACCCACCCAGTCACTCACCCACCCACTGAGCTCTGAAGGGGGGGGAATTGGACATGTGAGAGGGGGAGGGGGGGAACGGAGGTGTGAAGGGGGGAAGGGCCGGAGCTGTGAACGGGGGAAGGGGGGAACCCAGCTATTAACACGGGGGCCACATTCATGTGCAGGGGGGCACCGATTGCTGTTAACGGGGGAGAAAGGGGAAGGGGGGGAGAGAGAGAGGGGGAGCGAAGAAAAAAAGAGCGGGAGGAGAGAGCGGAGAGAGGGGGGGAGCGGGAGAATTCAATGCCGGGCAACGCCGGGTATATCAGCTAGTTTTCAATAAAACAGAATAGTCTTCAAGTCTCACTTCTTCCACTAGTTTGTGCATACTGCAGTTGAACATATGTTTCTAACCATTATTATTTTTTTTTAATATTTATAAATCTGTTCAATGTATGCATTACAGTTCTGTCATCTTTAAAGATAAACCCCATGGAAATATGGCCATCTGGCTAAGGTGCTAATCTGCAAAGCCAAGGGGTAGATCCTCAGAAGTGCACTAAATGAGGGCAAATAATGTTATGTTACCTAGGTAACGGATGTTATTCTTGTTTAATTTAACGGGGATCCTCAAAGCTACTCATATGCACAAAGAAAGTCCGCTAACAAACCCACCATCGTTACGTTAATGGCCATTTCCACTACAAATGTAGCCAGATTTGCTTTCCTCACTGCCACCATTTTGTCCCATCACACTGCACTGCGGCTACAGTTCTCATGGCCCGAGAACAGTAAGCTGCCGTGGAGGATTAACTTGGCGGGGTCCCATGGTTCTGAATGGGGCCCCGCAGTGTAATCCTTTAGAGCCATCTGCTGGGAAGGGAATATCATTGTCACGGGAGACCAGTGCTTTTACACCGAAACCACCGGGATCACTAGCACCAGACAGAACAAAGTTGTCGAATAAAATAAGGTTTATTCTGGCACGCCAGCAGACAAAACAAAGATGTACAAAACAAGATACAATACCAACTGGGGGCCTGGGGAGTAGACTCTAGCCTTGCCAGGTGCAGGGGCCTGCTTCAAGAAGGCTTGCCCTGTCTGCTTCTCATCCAGGATCTAAGAGTGCTGATCACACACAGTAGACCCTCTGAGATATCTCTCCAGCTGTTCACTGTAAAGATCCAAACTCATTTACAGAATGTCTCTCAGTCTCTCTGATGGTCCTCTGAGGGAATCTTCACACTCCTTCCCAGAGTGTCTCTCAGTCTCTGTTAGTCTCCCTTGCTCTCAGATGCTCTCTGAAGGTAAATCTGATTTTCTGATCGGCAGCACCCTTTATATATCCCTCTGTTGCTATTCTTTACATGGGAGGGGCTGCTGGACAATCAGAGTATGGATTAAGTTGGTGCCACAACAGCCAGAGGGCGTGCTAAGAACCCGTCCCTATCCCTGATTGTTCACTCTCTCACCAAATGTCTGTAACACCTCCAGGCTCCCAACCATGGTCTAAATACACATTTATCTACCGGAACCTCAGCTGATTAAATCAGAGTCCCCTCCATACAAATGTACACATAATCCAATTAACACATTACAGGGCTGACTCCCAAATCACATAGAACAATGTTGATTCACTAAACTGTGGGATTGCATTTACAGGGAATGTCAAATACAGACTTTGAAATACATTCTTACAAACATGGAAATACATTTACACATTCCCTGTTCTTCCCCAGATATTTAAAGTACATTTGGCCAAAATAAGGCTTACAAAGGTGGCCAAGTTACATAGATTTAGGGTTAGCTAACTGGGCTTCATCCAAGTTTTGTGATGCAAGCTAGCCCTACCGTCACAATCGGTACTTACCTTTTAGATGAGCTGTACAGCTGTCTGTCCATGTCTCCATCTGCAGCCGTGTCCCGAAGATCCCCTGAGGAAGTCACTCACGTGACAAAACGTGTCGTGACTTACAGCGTGCACGAACAGAGCCGGTGTTGAGGTGCATCCAACCCCGAAGCAAGCCGCGGTGTACTTGTGACACCGCTGAGGCGAGGATATCATTCCTGGCATCGATATTGAGGAGTACTGCTGTGGACCTCTACAACTCCAGATAAGCACACCCTGAGGCTTAGGCAAACCTGGCATTCATCGCCTGTGAATTTCCAACAACCCGTTCTCCAGCTGGTGACATCAGCTTACAGCTTTCTCTCACGTTTAATGTTTTTTAACCCACTGTTCAGTATATTAAATATATCGACATGAATACTTTTACAAGGGAGATATATCATTTCGTCCAGTCGTAAAATTAGGTTTTTGTAGTTCACATGACAATTTCTGAGTTTTATAAACGATATTGTTGCCATGAAGAACACGAAGTACATCATGTAAAGATGATGAAGAAGAGACCAGTGTGGTTGTGAAAAGCTCTGTACCGTATAACTTCATGTGATCCAAAGATGGCGGACGCACAAAATGGTGGTTGATGCTCAAGCAGGAAAGCTAGAATCCCAGCAGCAATTCCTCCATGGACTTTAATAGAGGACAGTATCCTGTGGCACTCAAACTCCGTGACATGAGTTACGCGGACATGTAAAGTATTTTCAATGATGCAGACGTAATAAACAACGTTTCGGGGGAAATCCCTTCTACAGCTGAGACACGTACAGTAGGAATTTCCCCGAAACTTTGTCCATTACATCTGCATAATTGAAAAGACTTAACATGTCTGTGTGACTTTTGTCACAGAGGTTGAGTGTCACAGTCTTGTTCCATACAACTTCATCTTAGTTTAGCTCTGATGTTGATTCACAAAGTGCAAAAAATGTACACTTCTCTAGGACCAGTGTGGCTAAAGATATGTAGGACGTGCAGTTGGAAGAAACATAGCTTTATAATACTGTGCATATTTATCTAGGTCTACAGGAAGAGTACAGAGCTGTTTGTGCTTTTTGGAAGTCCCACCACTCATTCATGTTTTGAGACAATCTGAAAGTGTTGCATTGCAGTAGTTGGCGTTATCGGCTATGGCTATCTCTCGCTGCTAAAAGCAGATAATGTAAACGCAGAATGAAATTACCTTGTGTCAGTCTCACCCTGTGTATGATTTATAGCGATTGGTTAAATTAAATTTAGCAAATTCTACCAAACATACACATTGAATATTAAATAGCTTTAGTATTTGATTGTCAGGTCTATACTTTTTGTATCATTCCACAAAGCACACAAGCCTACTAACAAGATAATATATTTTGTTAATGCTGGGAGAAGTGTAGAGATGGGCACATTTGATGGGAGTTTGAAAAAAGCATTTTAGGTTGGAAATGTGAAAGTTAGCAAATTCACAAAGAAAATATATAACAATGGGAGAGTATGCACAAAATAGTATAGAGAATATTTGCAAATTCGCTATAAAATGAAAACATTTGCAAATTTCCCTCATAATGTGATTAAAAAAAACACGTAAACTGAATTTTGACAAAATCACCCCTCTCTAGTAAAAGGAACATTTTCAGATCGCTGACCTTGGAGAAAACACGTCTTTTGTTTCAAGTTAGTTTTTTTTTTAGCTCATTTTCCGATTGTCTTGTATGTGCAGTTTGGAAGATAATATTTTCACCAGGGATTTCACTATTAAAGGAACACGAGAGATGGGGAAAAAGCCAGTGATAAGCATTATACATTTGACAACTCGCGCTACTACTATGTACGAATTATTTTGTGTCAAGTCAGTCAAATTTGTTGCTGGGGTTTTAATTGTCACAAGAGGTATTATACATCTGTGTACAGTATGCACTCAAATTACCCTGTGCAAAAATAACTATGCAGAGCCAAAAGTTGTCTTTTTCAGTTGTGTATTCCCTCTTATGCATGGTGGAAAAAACATCATTAATATGCGAGTATACAAGCATGGAAGCTACAATGTGAATATCTGAGTTGATTTTAAATCTGTCATGTAGCCAGGTCTGCTGTTTCTACTCCTCACCTTTTGCATACAACTAGTGCAGTCTCCACAAACCCCTAAATATCTAATATTCTGTGTTACATGCCATCATGATCCTTTCTCTGTGTGCAACATGCAATTGCTGTTGGAGATATTTTCATGTTTGTGCCCCCTAACTAGATCACCCCCCCCCTTCCCCCCTCCTGCTTTCAGGATATCCCATCTTCAGCACAGGTGGCTCAATCAGACATCTGATTGAGCCACCAGTGCTGAAGCAGGGTCTGATTGATTCACTACCTGTGGTGAAGCATTGTGCTGAAGCTGGGATAACCTTAAAACCTGACCTGTTGGGAGGGGTGAGGGGGGGGGGGTGACTTGAAGACTGGAGTTGAGCACCCCTGATATATCACCACAAAGGCAGACACAAATCCATATGCTGAGCTGTTCTTGAGAAAAAGAAAAAAAAAAGGCCAGTGCAATCCTTTATCTTCTGTCTGACAGCATCTCAAAAACATTCTTCTATTTTGGACCAATACAGTGTGAATCTAAAATCAGTATGGTTTAAACTGATGTATCCTGTCAATGTCTCTAGTAATTCATAGTGTTGTAGAAAGCAGTATATAGAGCAAAGAAAAAGGAGAATCTACCAGTCCAGTGAATATGGTAATGCTTATGCCACTGGCGCATACTACATCTGTGCTTCTTTATTGTTTGTTTTACAGCTGACCTCTGTTTATGGTCACTGCCCTATTTCTATAGCTCACCATTTGTAACGTTTACAAGCCTTGTTAGAAGGTCGTCATGCCAGAGATGCTCACCAATCATTGTCCATGGAATGCTGGTAACAAAGCAGCATACCACAGCATTGTCATATATCAATGAAACGTTTCCTATGCATATATTGTTTTTTTTTTTTTTTTCTACAAATAAGGTTGCAAGACCCAGGGGCTTTTTACTTTGCAGTATAAGTCAGGGTAACATTTGTAATTTAATGAGCCAATAAAAAATACCACTTGTGAGCACATTCATGTGTCTCAGACAGGTCTGCCACCCTACTTTTCACCATTGCAGCAAGGGATTCTGGGAAATGAAATGCAAATGAGCACACCGTGTCACTTTTTGCTTCAAATTAATTTAAACATTGACCCCTATAAGCATATGCCTGCCAAGTTACACAGCTTTTCAGCACAGCCTGGGTTAGAAGTACAGAGCCAGTAACCCTACTGACATACCACATTTTCTGCAATAATATGTAAATACCGTAGTTTAATGATACGATAAATCACAGGAGGTTCCTTTCAAACTTTCGGCTTGTGTGAGGTAGTCACAACAATTCTTTAACCATGAGCCGCCTGACACTAACTCCCTAATACAGATATTACGTGTTTATATTTCAGAAGCACATACTTTTGATCTTGTTTTCTCTCTTCTAATTGGCAGCTGACACATGCAAATGTGAGGCTCGCTTGTTTTGATAAATAGTGGATTAGATCGGTGGTCAAAGTGTCTTAAAAAGTAGCAATCCTGTGTCTGACTTCAAAAGGCAATCAAATGTTTAACATTGAAGAGAAGCTCATTTTGCTCGTATATTTCCGTGTAGCATCCCCACCCCTTAGCGAGGTGCCGCCCTGCCCGGGGGAACGGGGGACCAGGCTCCCTCCTCACCTCCCTGGCATCCACTGGCCGCTCTCCTTCCCGCCGGCGGGAGCAGGGGATGGCGCAGTCAGGGGGCAGGCTGCGCGGTCAGTCCGCTCCCCGCCAGCAATTTCCCGCCCACCCGTCCCTTGTTTATATTATATTATTAATATTGATTTGTGTTACAGTGTGACGTTCAATATCATTTGACAAAGAAACATGATAAGAAGGACTAAAGTTCCTTGGCGGAGGGGAGACAGATCTCCATTTTTGATACCCGTGTAGGGTCGAGTCGGACAGTGTTGCCTCTGTCGCGGCGGCAGTTGGGGGGGTAAATTCTTGTCCTTGCCAGATGGGGCTCTGTGCTGGTAAAGCCCGGTGGGGGTGGTAGTGGCAAGTGGGTGGAGGTCATTTACATGTGACTTCTGGGAGCCCACTCACGCTAACGTCCGGGTCGCAGTTTGAGGGTCACGGTGTCATCTGTTCAAGGACCTTTGACCTTTCACCCATTGAGCGAGCACTCTGGCAGGGATGGGCATTTATCCAATCATGTCATGTTTAAATAAAAAGCGGCGGCCTTTGTGCCTCCAGACCGGGTCCCTGTCGTTATTTGTTTGTGTTTATGTAGCTAACGAGTAATGTGGGAGGGGAAGAGAGCTTTCACGCAGTCTCCCTGATCAAGTTCAACACTATTTTTTGCCTGGAAAGTAGGAAACAGAGGATTTCTAAAATAAACCAACACATCATTAGGTAATGGAGTGTTACATTTCTCTATGAAAACGTAGTACTCCAGAGAAAATGTTAAAAAGTGGTACCCTCAGTAACGTACATCGTAAGGGATTTCAGGGGGCCACACCATGCTGTATGCTGTATATCTGTAGGGCACTGAGGGGATTAAAGCAGAAACCCACGCAGCACATACCTCCCAAGCAACGCACACTTGCCACGCAGTGCACACCTCCCACGCTGCGCACACCTCCCACGCTGCACACACCTCCCATGCAGCGCACACCTCCCACGCAATGCACACTTGCCACGCAGTGCACACCTCCCACGCTGCGCACACCTACCACGCTGCGCACACCTCCCACGCTGCGCACACCTCCCACGCTGCGCCCACCTCCCATGCAACGCACACCTCCCACGCTGCCCACACCTCCCACGCTGCGCACACCTCCCATGCTGCGCACACCTCCCACGCTGCACACATCTCCCATGCAGTGCACACCTCCCACGCAATGCACACTTGCCACGCAGTGCACACCTCCCACGCTGCGCACACCTCCCACGCTGCACACACCTCCCATGCAGCGCACACCTCCCACGCAATGCACACTTGCCACGCAGTGCACACCTCCCACGCAGTGCACACCTCCCACGCTGCGCACACCTACCACGCTGCGCACACCTCTCACGCTGCGCACACCTCCCACGCTGTGCACACCTCCCATGCAACGCACACCTCCCACGCTGCCCACACCTCCCACGCTGCGCACACCTCCCATGCTGCGCACACCTCCCATGCAATGCACACTTGCCATGCAGCGCACACCTCCCACGCTGCACACACCTCCCACGCTGCGCACACCTCCCACGCAGTGCACACCTCCCACGCAGTGCACACCTCCCACGCTGCGCACACCTCCCATGCAACGCACACCTCCCACGCAGTGCACACCTCCCACGCTGCGCACACCTCCCACGCAGCGCACACCTCCCACGCAGTGCACACCTCCCACGCAGTGCACACCTCCCACGCAGTGCACACCTCCCACGCAGCGCACACCTCCCACGCAGCGCACACCTCCCACACAGCGCACACCTCCCATGCTGCTCCCACTTACTATGCTGCTTGCCGCTGCCCCACTGCTCACATTTACCATGCTGCTCACACTTACTACGCTGCTCCCCCACTGCTCACACTTACCACGCTGCTCAAACTTACTACGCTGCTCGCTGCTCCCCCACTGCTCACACTTACTATGATGCTCACACTTACTATGCTGCTTGCCGCACCATGCTGCTCACGCTTACTACGCTGCTCACAATCTTTTTCTTATTTTTTTTTAACAATTGTTTTTGCTAACTTTAACTTGATAGTCCCCCAGAGCTTATCAGCGTTCCCCCGACCAATAGAAAGTCTCAATGTGCTTGGGTGATGGTGTCATGACTTTCTATTGGTGACCTCGCCAGCCATGTTTGCAGTTTTTGTTTTGTTCTTTTTTAATTGATCTTTTATTTTTTAATTGATCTTTTTAACAGGATTGGAACTGCTCTATTTCCAGCTCCCGGGGGTAACCTGGTTCCAACATACTTACGTTTTCAGTGCTAGTGTTCGGCTCCCATTTTAGAGCAGCAAAATGGCCACCAAACCACAAGCTAATACACTGCAGCTTCCTAAGGCAGGTGCCATCTTTAAAAAAAAAAAGAAGGCCACTGACACAGAAAACAGCAAGTATGTCCGGAGCAAGGGGCTCCCCCAAGCTGAATCTAGAGCAGTTCAGCTCTGTAGAACCCCCCAGTTTGAATCCTGTAAAAATAAATCGAGGTCCATTCAGTGAGCAATGTGGTGCTTAGTGGAGCGGCTAACTCCAGTCCTCAAGGGCCACCACCAGGCCGGCTTTTATGGATATCCCTGCTTCAGCACAGGTGGCTCAATCAGTCTTCGACTGAGCCACTGATTGAGCCACCTGTGCTGAAGAAGGGATATCCTTAAAACCGGAGTTGCTCGTGGCCCTTTAGGATGGAGTTGGCCACCCCTGGCTTAGCATCGTTTAGTAAATATGGGGCCTTAATCCACAGTGGGACAAACACTCTGTGCAATCTTTTTTGCTAGGGGCTCTATGGCATGTTATTGTCATGTTAAGTATTAAGTGTTTTCAGCCTTTGGATTCATTTCTCATTAGTCATTGAGATCAAGAGCTACTTTAATAATTAGAGTTGTTTACAGAAAGGGTTTGCTGAACTCACATGGCAGTCTGAAAAATGAATATTGACTTCATCGTGTCTCTTTAGTGACAGAGAATATAACTAGCAGATATTGGCAATGCTATGACCCATATGCTTGTTTTGGAATAATTAGATCATTAAAATCAAAATAGCCAGTCACAGTAATACTAACATAGATTTCAAAAAGCAATGACAAACTGGCAGAAAGCAACTGGTGCCAAATAACATTTCTGGGTGTGATGGTGCTTTATTATAATACTTTTAAAGGGAATTACCATTTGAATACTATAGTTGAGTAATCCTGAGTTTAATTAATGTGACATAGTCCTTCATTTAAAGAGGCAGTCTGCTTGGCACTTAAAAAAATAATTGTATATATATATATATATATATATATATATATATATATATATATATATATATATATATATATATATATGTGGGTGGTTTTCTGGGTATGCACCTTAACCCTGGCTGTGCTCAAAGCTGTGACCATGCAGCAAGCTTAAGCCTATAGGGGACCATGTTAAAAATGGTTATTGAGGCAAAAAGTGACACTGTGTGCTCATTTGCATGTCATTTCCCAGAATCCCTTGCTGCAGTGGAAGTGCTGTATGCTGGGTGATAATGGGGAAAGGCGGGGTTGCAGACCTGCCTAAGACATGCAGATGAGCATACAGTTATATTTGCATATATATATATATATATATATATATATATATATATATATATTTGCAGCCTTTAATTAACTTTATTGAAAATGCACGTAAGCTGACGATTGATTCGTTCTCCTGTGATCGATCTGCAAAGATCCTGCTTCCCAGGACTCACTAAATGGCTGCCTTTGAGTTTCAATCATTCCTTCAGTGAGTATTACTCAGTAGCTACAATATATTCTTGTCTATGTTTTCTAAGGTAACATTATCTATTGTTACAGCTTGCAGCTAAAACTGCTGGGAATATTGGTAACAAGTTATCACAAACAGGAAAGTGTTACAAAGATCTTGCACTGCTGTGGAAGTGTGCTAAAGCCTGCTATAGAAATTAAAGGATACTCAGTATATTAAAACTCATTAAAATGGCATTAAGAGTTGAATTTAAAAAAATAACTGTAGTATTATCGAATACTACAGAATTTCTACAGTATATTAAAAAAACACGTAGGATATTGCATGAATTGCTGCTTTAAAACATACATTTTAAAAATGTTGTGACTAATGATTATTAGTAAATTACTGAATGAATGAAAATTCACACTGGGGACTTGTATAATATATATTGGGCGTTGTATCTTCATTTGGATTTAGTTTCTGTGATTCTTGAAGACGCAAAGCTAGAAAAGCATCGTGGAAACCAGAATATAATGATGGATTACAGCCATTGATTGTAAAACCTAATCTGGAAGATTTAGACCAAGACCAAAACAAAGCAGATGTCATACAAATGGATATGATTAAAATAAAATAGTGCAAGGTTTGTTGTGCAAAAACAAGATGGATTTTGCAGGTTGTGCAATGTTTAAAACCTATTTCCACAGTCAGACCCTCACAGCGAGCATACATTTCTAATTTATTAATCAAGCATTATATAACTACACGAGGAACACGTACAATACTAATTCATGTAAACCTTTCATGAGGAGTGAATACTGTATACTGTAATGTACCTTAAATAATGTGTATAGATTATGTTACATTCACTAAAGAGTATGGCAATAAATACATTGTGGAGCCTTACTTAGACTTGTTAAAGCTAAGCTAAGCGATCTGTGGCCTGTGATCCACAGCAACGGGGAGGCGTGGTGGAGGCGTGGCCGTGACATCACATGAGTGGTTCGCTCTCATTGGCTGAACGTGCATGTAAACACAAAATTGTTTGTTTGCTCGAGAATTGTGCGCGCGGTCACGCTTCATTGCGGTCGCGAGCTCTATGGCCAGCCTCATAGAGGTACGGCCTTTTGTTCAAGCCGTGCACGGAGAATGGACGTGGCCATATTGTATTAGGTGTTTCGTTGTGCTACACCATAAAGAGGCATAGGGGAAATAAAAGATGACCATTTAAACAGGTCCCTTGGTATGTCTTCATTTAGCTGAATAGATAGGGATATGCGTGCTCGTGCTGTCCTATATAGGTGTAGTTAAACGGGGGGTCTGACGAAGCACGTAAGTGCGAAACGCGTAGAGGTTGATGAGAAAAAAGGGGTGGTGTGAATAGCGCTAAACAATATATATATATACAATACAAACACAGTGTGAAAAATTTAAGAACGGCTGCCAGGAAAAAACTAACCCAAACACAGTTAGTGAAAACACACAGAGATAACAATACAGACCGGCGCCTCAATGTCCAAACTGAATGAGTCCAGAGATGTGCTGCAATGTCCAAAAATACTGATCCGGCAGAAGGACTGCAGACTCCGCAACAGCACACGTGGTTTCATGCAAGGGAGATAAAAAGAAAAATCATAGCGTGACACTGCAAAACTATAAACATATAACTCATACAGACATGACATACATGACAAACAACACTAACAGAAAGGCTGACAATAATACAGAGATTTATTTAAACAATACTAAAAACAAGAGAGCTTGGGAGCGGGTCGAGGATCCAGTGTGGTAAAACTGGAATCCTACTTACAGCAAGCCAGAGGGGTACAAGCGGTGTGTATACTATGTATACTGTGCAGTTCTTTAGTCAGCTTCGGCGCGTGGTGCTGGTGTAATGGCCGCCGGCGCTTCCTCCAGTTGTTCCTGGTCTCAGCGTCCCTGCAGGCCAAACCTCGCGAGATTCCCGTCAGCCGTGACGTCACTCGCTAGGTGGAGCTACTCGCCGCCGCTTCCTCCTGTACCGCACGTCGTTCGCTCGAGCTGTAACTGGGTGCTGTGACCTGCTCCTTGGATAGTCTCTTGTGGACAATCTCTAAAACACCCAACGCGTTTCGTGCGCATGCGCACTTCTTCAGGGGATCCCCTGAAGAAGTGCGCATGCGCACGAAACGCGTTGGGTGTTTTAGAGATTGTTCACAAGAGACTATCCAAGGAGCAGGTCACAGCACCCAGTTACAGCTCGAGCGAACGACGTGCGGTACAGGAGGAAGCGGCGGCGAGTAGCTCCACCTAGCGAGTGACGTCACGGCTGACGGGAATCTCGCGAGGTTTGGCCTGCAGGGACGCTGAGACCAGGAACAACTGGAGGAAGCGCCGGCGGCCATTACACCAGCACCACGCGCCGAAGCTGACTAAAGAACTGCACAGTATACATAGTATACACACCGCTTGTACCCCTCTGGCTTGCTGTAAGTAGGATTCCAGTTTTACCACACTGGATCCTCGACCCGCTCCCAAGCTCTCTTGTTTTTAGTATTGTTTAAATAAATCTCTGTATTATTGTCAGCCTTTCTGTTAGTGTTGTTTGTCATGTATGTCATGTCTGTATGAGTTATATGTTTATAGTTTTGCAGTGTCACGCTATGATTTTTCTTTTTATCTCCCTTGCATGAAACCACGTGTGCTGTTGCGGAGTCTGCAGTCCTTCTGCCGGATCAGTATTTTTGGACATTGCAGCACATCTCTGGACTCATTCAGTTTGGACATTGAGGCGCCGGTCTGTATTGTTATCTCTGTGCGTAGAGGTTGATGCACGCATTTCTATTGGCTGAGCTACAGACCGGTGGAGAGAGGAATAAAGATCTCATCCACCTGATGGCGTTCGTGGTCCGAAGCCACTGCTATCTTCACCCATCGGCTCTCCACCCGGATCTCCACTTCTGCGCCTCCAATATCTTTTTACACACATTGTAAATGTCGTTATTATTATTTTTTGTCTGGATGTTTTTTATGCCGCTGTCCTTCAGATGATTTTTTTTAAACTAAATACCAACAAATATTTGAAAACTGATTCTCAGTGTGCTTTCTGCTTTTTGTCTTTGTCTTTATTTAGCTGGTTAACACAGACATTGGTCTCTTGATAAAAAAAATAAATATATATATATACCCAGTGTTCGCTACCATTTTCCTTAATTGAAATGTTTATAAATCACCATAATGACTGCCGGTGCTATTTTTATCAGTTAATCCAGCAGAACGCTTAATCAGGCCAAGCAGATCTCCACAGCCATCTGCACAAAACATCAGCAAATACATTCAAGTGGGAACGGGAATACTGATACGTATCTTTAGTCTAAATAATAGAGTGGCATTATTTCTATTCACAGAGCAGGATGGCAGGACTACAATGCCACCACGTACATTATTGGGAGAGGGAGGGGGAGAGAGAACATATTCAACTTGGGGTGAGTTTGATAAAAGAAAGCACACACTGTATGCATTAGGTATGTTGCAACAACTAAAGAGCAGGTATTTGGCTGAACGTGTGAACTAGTTGAAGTATTTCTGCATATATAATTGCTAATGTATATGATGAGATGCGCGTCTGCAAATCTAGCCGTTTAACAAATAAACCACAAAGTATACTGAACGTAAAGGAAAAGTTCATCTTACTTATTTTTGTTATTTAGCCACCATTGTTTTACAGCTGGCTGCTCAACTCAGTCCCGAACATCCCCGCCCCCTCAACAGGTCAGGTTTTAACGATATCCCAGCTTCAGCACGGGTGGCTCAATATGTGGCTTAGTCAAAGACTGAGCCACTGATTGAGCCACCTGTGCTGAAGAAAGGATATCCTGAAAACCTGATGTGTTGGGGGATTTGAGGACTGGAGTTGAGCACCCCTGGTTTACATGATGGGAACCCAAGCGCTCCCCTGGCCAAACACCACTATTTTCAGCCATGAGGACCACCCGGGCCCCTCCCTCCCCCCCCCAATAGGGACCCTCCCGCCCCCCCAGGTTTAGCGATCCCATCTCCGGGACTCTGCCAAATAGTACTCAAGACTGTTATGTTGCACAAATCAGCATCTAATGCATACTGGCTGCAAAAAGTTTCTCTGATAAAAAAACTTGCACAATTCTTGCTTAAATTTGCGAAAAGAAGTTCTCTTTAGCTAGAAAACCAGGGAACACAGTCTTTTGGTAACGACTTTTTGCAAAAATAGTCCTTTCAGTATAACAGTAGCAAGACCATTTCCACACATAAAAACAAGGTGAATACTTTCAAAATACTTTTTATCTTCACAGTAACAACGAAAAAAACCAGCAAAAATGACAAAAACATTTTCTTTGCTCCAAAAGTTCCAAAACCATCAAAAACACAATTTTTGAAGTGAAACTTCTTTAGTGGCACCTAGTCAATTTTGATGGAACAAAACTCCTTCATGGAGACAAAAATGTGAAACGGAAATGACGTCACGCTTCTAACGGCCTCCGCTCCCCCCACACGCCTGCTGTCACATGCGGCGGCGGCGATAGCTGCTGGCGCCGCTCCTAGCGGCCGCCGCTCCACCCGCGCGCCCGCTGACAAATGCCACGCATTCGCAGTAGTGATGGCGCGGCTGACAGACGTCACACATGCGCATAAGCGGCTGGCATCACTCAGTTCTCCAGCGCGCATGCGCAGAGGCTTCTGGAGCTCGGCAGTGCATCGCGCATGGGCAGCAGAGGAGAAGAGGACACGGAGCGCAGACCACCCACCCACACCCCCTGTGTCACACAACCTGTCACACACACACTGTCACACACACACTGTCACTCATAAACACACACACAGACATACACTTTCACACACTGTCACACACACACACACACACACACACACACAGACACACACATACACACATGTTGCTGACAACACACAAAGAAGTTTCACTTACTATGCGCGTGCACAGCACACACCGTTTTTTGTTTTTTTTGCATGGCCAGCCCCATGTTGGGCGCCAATTGTACCCCTGGCTCTAAAGGAGTTTACATCCCATGGACTATATACATGGCATTGCTCAGTCTCTCATACATGTTCAGGGTGCTGGATTCATGTAGACTGAGTGTGGATATACAGATAGAAAAATAATGGGTGCCAGGAACTTTTAGTACAAACAAGAGCTTTGTTTACAGCCATTGATGATGCTTGACATGATACAACAGACATCCATTCAGACATTAACTAGTGGCAAATAATATGGTTACTCTGTGCTTCTTCCCCAGGTAGATCTCACGCCTACGCTGGGGAGGTACTTAGGCTTGTTTCCGTTAGCATTAGTTAGGTTGGCACTCTCATTCATGGCATCTATAATGCCCTACTTCAGATCACCCATGTTGGGGGACTCACACTAAACTCTGGGATCATTATCCCATTACTGTTATGGCACCCTTCATCCACTCATATCGGATCGGGAGTTTGCCAAGGAGAATGCCGGTCAATCCGATCCGGCTCCTGAGCTACTACTGTGAGAACACATACTCACTCCTCTTCCTGAATAGAACAATCTTAGGCCATTACTATAGACCTGGGGTGGCCAACTAAGTTTGGTCAGACCCCTGATGTAGGATAAATGTGCAAATACCAAACATCTTGAAATACCAATCATACGATCATATCAGCAGTAACTCAGACTATTAAATGTCTGTAGGTCTTTCAGCCAAGAAAAGCTAGTAAAACTTCTGCAGGACTGCTATTCTCACTTGTCATCTGCCATGTGTTATTGCCATATATTTGGCCAAAAGGAAAATTCCTCTCTGCTTACTTGTCCCAGGTGATAAATTGTGTACCAGAAGAACAACTTCTAAAATCACTGCAGTGAATGATTGTTTATTAAGAGAAACATAGAATATAAAACAATAAAACAATGAGAGGGAGAGGGGATGCTCACTATATGTGTGCTTGTGCAATAAACAATTCTGTGTTCCCATTTCTGATTAATGTAGTAAGAAGCTATGATTGAAAGATGTTTGCTGGCATAGATAACAAACAATCTATACTTTATAAAGATGCATAGGTGCCATAATAAAAATCACTGCGAAAAATAAATTGCAATCACAAACAGCATTGCTGTCTTTTCAGTGTTGTATTAAAAGAGCAGTCCAAGCAATATCCTACGTGTTTATTTTAACTAAATCAGTTCTGCAGTGTTAGATAATACTTACTACATTTTTTTTTTAAATTCAGCTCTTAATGCCATTTTTAATGAGTTTTAATACAATGAGCATCCTTTGATTTCTATAGCAGATTTTAACACACTTCCCCAGCAGTGCAAGATCTTTGTAGCACTTTCCTGTTTGTGATAATGTGTTTCCGATATTCCCAGCAGTTTGAGCTGCAAACTGTAACGATAGATAATGTTACCGTAGTAATATAAGAATACATTGTAGCTGCTGAGTTACACTGACTGAAGGATTGATTGAAACTGAAAGGCAACCATTTAGTGGACCCTGGGAAACAGGATGTTTGCTGATTGATTATGGGAGAACAAAGCTCTCAATCGGCAGTTTAGGTATTAGTTTTTAATAAAGGTAATCTAAAGGCTGCGTATATTAAAACAAAAACATGTTTTTTTAAATATTCCATAAAGAGTTGCTTAGCTCTGCTAGAATGCAAATATATTTTCAAATACCCTAAACCAGAGGTGGGGAACCTTTTTTCTGCCAAGGGCCATTTGGATATTTATAACATCGTTCGCGGGCCATACAGACACAGGCAGGCAGGCACACGGCAGGCATGTAAGCACACAGAACCCCG
This sequence comes from Ascaphus truei, assembly GCF_040206685.1. NCBI lineage: Eukaryota > Metazoa > Chordata > Amphibia > Anura > Ascaphidae > Ascaphus > Ascaphus truei. The sequence goes on along the minus strand of NC_134492.1, from coordinate 11,366,511 downwards.
CCCCCCTACCTCTGATAGCTGCTGCTGCTGCTGGGGGAATCGTGAAGGGCGGATGCTGGGGTAAGTGCGGGGGGGACTGCTGGAGAAGCATGGGGGGAAGTGCGGGGAATGCTGCGGGGGGAGTACGGTGGCTGCTGGGGGATTGCTGGGGCTAGTACATGGCTGCTGGGGATCGTGTAGGGCTGCCGGCGCCTCACACCACCTCCTCCCGATCGTGCGCGCGGCAACCATTTTTTTAAAATGAGCGCGACCCCGGTTATAGCAGTTGCCTTAGCAGGGCCAGACCAAATGATTTCGAGGGCCTTATCCGGCCCTCGGGCCTGACGTTCCCCACCCCTGCCCTAAACTATAAAAATAAAAAAACCTCTAAGAAATGTGAAAATCTGTAACATGGCTTTGTTCATAATTATTTATTTATTTGTCCAATTGAAAAAGATATGAAACACCCAGTAACACATTTGGAAGTTCTACCTGCATCTTTCAAATGGTACAAAATGGATTAGTTGTGCAGAAGGGAAGGCACGGTTGGAATAATTGCTATGCTGCAGGAACGTTCTATCACTAGAATGTGTACTTGTTAACACTTGCTGTGGGTTGAACCAGTGGGTGAAAAGGAAACCACAACCTGTTAAATCTAGTTGTAATTCAGTATACGTTCACAACATTTCTCCTTTAGACCTGCTTGTATTGGGGGATAGTCAAATGCAGTAAACTCGATTAAATGTACTGTAGGATGTCTCATATGGATCCGAAAACGTGCATTTCATTCTAACACAAAGTTTATAAAACCTTTAAAGCAGCAAAACATGAAAAATCCTTTTTTTTTTTTTTTTTTTTTTAAATAAATGGGGTCTGTAGTATTAGATAATACAGTCTGCATTTTTTTTTAAACTAATGCTATTTTTTAATGCTTTTTTTTAATGTTCTGATCATCCTGTGGCTGCTGCAGCAACCATTCAGAAAGTCATAGCCACTTCCTCTTTTGAAACAAGCTCTTACACACACCTTTTTGAGCTCTGCCCTTGGGGAACAAGTATCACAAACAGATCTGTTACTGCGCTCCAAACAGCAGACTGTCTATTACTCTGAAAGCTGTAACAATAATGTGCTACACTTTGTAATATAATGTTACATATCAGCTGAAGCATTTCACAGACTGCAGCATAGAGTCAAAAGGCGGCCATTATGTTAGGCACACAAGCGATTGCCAGCTTAGGTAAGAATGTAGAATGATACATTGTCACATGCTTTCCATATAGAAACAAGAAAAAAAAGTGGAAAAAGTAGTATTGCTTCTTTAAACCTTTTGGTTTTGTAGATGCCTGGAAAACATGATGGGATAGTTCATTGCTGCTACCTCCAGTACATACGTACGGGTTTATAAGAAGCTTTGTCAAGATTTCTGCCAAGGGGCTACAGAGATACACCTGAGGGAAGCATGTGATAATGCCTACCTGACTGATAGATCAGAGTTATTATATTCATCTAACAAAAAGAGCAATTTTCAGGTTCATAACAGTAATGTAGACAAACAGGAATCGCTTATCCCTCCCCTCTTCATTACCCCTTTTAGCAGACAGGTGTAAGGGATCTGTTCGTTACCTAAGATGGTCGCTGTGATGGTAAGGGGGTAACCAGGCTATACAATAAAGGTTAAGCTCATCTGGTTACCCCTGAGAACCGTGGAGTCCCTGGCAGCTACCTACCACCATAAGCCAGGGTCCAGATATCATCACATGTAAAAGATAAAGTGCCCCCTGCTTTTCTACTTTTCATGTTCCCTTTGTCCCAGTCTCATGAAACTTTGTGTGTGTAATTTTTAGGTGGGATATTTGGGTAGAAAAGCAATTGTTTTGTTTGCAGGAGTTCGGGGGGGCAAGGTTACCGGTAGTCCCCTAATTCTTCACGGTGGGAGAAGATTTGCCGGTACGCTAGGGGAATTACACCGGTGCTACCCAGTGTCCCCCAGACTCCTGGTTTTCGAGCCCAGATATCCCAGTCCTATGTCCCTTACAGGTATGGGTCTCCCCAAGTTATCCTATGTGTTAAACTATGTTTTATGTTTGATGTATTTGTTATGTCTCTATGCAGCCAGCCCGGGCAGCTACCTAGGCGCCAGCATGTCTGCATAGAGTCCATAGTTCAAAGGAGAGAGGATGTCCAAAGGTGAGAAAACAGCTTGGTGGGCAAGGAAGGGCGATTGTCCAGGTCCAGAGAACAAAGGAACCCTGTGGGGACACCATTTGAGTCTGCTATACTTGGCAGAGCCTGCCCAGTAGGTGGCAATGAGTTAGCCTGGGGAGATACAGCTCATAGGCGCATCTCTCATTGGTTAATTCATAATTCCCGCCCACCCGGCTTTTCGAGATGGCTTGGCATGCCTCCTCCTCTGACGCCTTCCAAAGGACAAGACCCTATTCCTACTAGCTGGTGAGAGGGAATTCCCATGCTCTGATTGGTCGCTCCACCTACCTTCATGCTGAAGATAGCTCAGTGGAATGTATGTAAGGAGATGCCCCTGTCAGAGAACCAGACCATCTAGTGACTTGTGTCGATGAAGCTAGGGCAGGCTTTTCAAAGTTGCTCTGTTCTAAATAGCAGAGCAACCAGCTTCGTTTTCAAACTAGGAAAGTCTGCCCTGCAGAGACAAGTCAGGCATCCGGACCAAGTTTTGAGGATTGAACGTAGTGGTCACGGCTAGGATCTATCCCGGTCAGGGTAAGCCTACTGAAGTAGACGCCCTGCTCCTGTCTGAGCCTAGATTCACCCCCAGACCCCCAGTAAGTGTGATTTTTGTCTGTATTTTGTGTAATTCATTGTGTTGTATGCGGGTTTACCCAAATAAACTGTTTTATTCTAACCAAATTTTGTTCTACTACCTTGTTTTGGCTAGTGAATGATCCCGGTACAAATATAAATAAGTGTTAAAAGTCCTGGTCTCCCGTGACAGTCGCCATGAAGTGACATCATCCTCACTGAAGCAATCGGGACTATCTTGCTTCTTGGCAAATCCTGCCCTCAGTTCTGACACGAAGTGACTTGAATCCCACTGCAGCAAGTGTGGTCATCTTACATCCTGGCAAATCCTGCTCTTACCCCCCTGATAGGATATAAGCCTCACTCTGGCTCTTATTGCCAGCAGCTGCCGCTGGCCTTTAAATAACAGGCAGTTGCTATCTGACTTTGCTCGTGCAAAGTAGTCAAGTACTCTATGCCTTTGATCCTTTGTCTTGACCCCTGCCTGGACTGGATTACCTCCTGCCTTGTTCCTGCCTTGTTCCAGTCCGGTATCTCCATCCTTGTTTGGTTCTGAGTCTTCCCCTTGCCTGTGCCTGCATCATCCCTGGAACTGGACGTGTCTTCCCCTGCATCTCAGGCCTCAAATCCCAGGCCAAGGTTGGTGTACCTACTCCATACCTGTCAGCAGCGTTACAACAGGCACAACAGATCCAGTCTATCGTCCTCAAACACTGGGGCATTTTAACATTAGACCCAGATCTCAAACCTGGGTGACCCAGAGTCTAACATTTGTGTTCAGAAAAGCCAAGACCCTTGCATCACATGTATTCCCCAGCCTGTATAAATCCAGTCATAGACCCATGGGGAGCTTCATAATTCCACATGGATTCTATAAGTGTGGACATTGCAGTTTTTGCCCTTTTGTTAAACCATCAAGAGAATAGTTAGGAGCGACAGGAAGAACACCTACAAAGTAAAAACTTTGTTTACTGTAACAGTCATGTAATTAACCTTCTGAGATGAGAATGTGGCAAAGGTTACGTGGGACGTACTAAGAGACCTAAGAGTCAAATTTGTGAACATTTATGGTCCATTAAAATAATGACAGACTCCCAGTACCCAGACACTGTGCCAACTGCACCCAGGAAAGTTTAGAATCTTTCTCTGTCTCTGCGGCCTTAGTGAGGGGGGAGGTAGAGAGGGGGAGGGGACAGGACTGAGTTTGCTCAACCACAGGGAAATGTTCTGGATTTTTACACTTGGTACTCTAGCCCCGTGGGCATAAATACAGACTGGCAACTCAAACATTTTCTTTGAGCAAACAGTCATGAATTTATACACCTGATCCTTTATGAGACCTACAGCGAGATAATATACAAAGTATACATGTGGTGTTCATTTACTTGTGTATTTATTCATCTGGGCTGCTAGGAAAGTTCCCACGCAATGATTGGCTGCTCAGTTTCATGAATGAAGCTCAGAATACTATAAAGGACCTGTGAGCCAATGAGATTGGAGATTCCCAGTAGTAAGAGCGCGGTGGTCTTTCAAAGTTGCTCTTGCGTAAATAGCAGAGCACCCGGCTTCGATTTCAAGCCAGGAAAACCTGCCTGGTAGATTCCAAGTTCCGATTTTAGCGGCCAAGTTCCCAAAATCGAACGTAGCGGATGCGGCTGGGATTTGAGGTCGATTTGAGTTCCATGAGATTTGGGATAACTCGCGGTCAAGAAAGGCCAAGTTCTCAGAAGAGAAGGGAGCGGTGGCGTGTGGAACTTCATGCTGATTTGGCAACCAGGAGATTCCGAGCTAAGTCCCGGTCAGGGTAAAGCTCTTATTTAGAGTTCCCTGCACCTAGGAAAGTCTAGTTTTTGATCCCGGATCCCAGTAAGTGTGTCTTTTTGTCTGTATTTTGTGTTCCATTGTGTGTAAGCGAATTTGTGCGAATAAACTTCAAATTATATCATTACCTTGTTTTGATCAGTGAATGATCCTGGTGTAAAAAGGTGTAAATTGCCTGGTCTCCCGTGACATAGGCTTCTTACCAACCTTATGCACAGTCCAAAGAGAGGTACTTATAGTGCTGTTGACATCAGTCCAGCGTCTATGGGGGTTCAATCTGGATGGTTCCAGGGACCGGTGTTCCATGGACGAGGGAGTCTCTTCCCCTGGGACCTCTCTAGCAACACAGACTCTTCCTGTGCTAGAGATCCCTTGCAGTGTATAGCAGGCTATTAAACCTGCTTGATGAGCCAGGTGGAGACTGGTCAATTAACTCCTGCTGAAATTAACGAGTTCCCTGCTGGACTCATCAGCTAAATGTAGGCTTTATTTTGGAAGCCTTTTAGACAGGGAAAGTTTCTGTTACACGCTATTACAATCAAACTGTATATTGTGCGGGGTGGATTTCACAACGATCATGTATGACTCTCGTTTAAAATCCATTTGTATCATCCTATTTACTACACAGAAAGTATCAATCTGATCTGTTATTTCAAAACTCTCAGCATGTAGTTAATATAGTTACCAATACTGTTACATTGTTCCTGAATTTCGTATAGTCATTGCATTATATATTCATTGCCTTGTCTCAAAGTCCATTGGGGTTACCTTATCCGCTAAACAAAGACTATTACCATAGTGTCAACTTGGGTATTATTGAACGATATACTTTTATTTTATATGTTCAGCATCAATGTTGACAAGCATTCATATGCAGGTAGTTCCGTTTAGATTGTCTTCTCACATATTGGGGCCTATTTCAAAGCAGTGATAAAATTATTGCATTTGCGTCCGACTATGGGGCCTATGCACTAAGCGGCAGAAAAAAATCACTGGGCTGTTTAAATCGCCAGTTTTGACAACGTTGCTATCACGTTATGCAGAAAACCCAGAATACCTGTGATGGCAACTTTGGCAAAACTGGCGAGTAGCCGGCGCCGTGATGATCGCCTCTCTGAAAAGGGCTCACCCGGCGATTTCTTTCTGCTGCAGAGAGAGAGCCGCCTCTGCGCAAATCTCGCCATAGATCAAACATTTTTAATATAACATTTAATACTAGTGTATTGTAGCAGGGGGTCTCTGGAGCAGAACCTCGTTGATTTGAGGACCGGGAACCCCTACTTCCCGAGATACAGGCCTCGTTATGGGGTGCCGGTATCTCCAATGCATTTGATTCCCACGGTAACGTGATGCAGGACATTTAAATTCATAGGATATACGGCACCCAATAACAGGGCCTGTATCTCGGGAAGCAGGTCCCCGGACCTCAAATCAACGAGGTTCTGCTCCGGAGACCCCCTGCTACAATACCCTAGTATTAAAACCCAAATACACAATTGAACAAATTTGTTACTGTAGCGGCTATCTGCTATGGTAATGAAGCTGCTTTAATGTAATTTTTATAAATAGTGCGGGAGCAGGGGATCTCCTGAGCTGAACCGCATTGATTTCAGCTTTGGGGACCCCCTGCAGGCCAAGATATGGGGTGCTGGTATCTCCAGGAGTCCTAACAACCCTACTCGGGGACACCACCCCCACTACCCATTGATTGGCACAATGTTAAAGCATGCTCTAATAATATGGGCATGCTTTAACACTATAGCTATAAATGAAGAAGCAAAAAAAAAAACAGGCCCAAAATAAAACACTTTACAAAATAAAACCATTTAATACTGGCAGTCAATGGTCAACCTAAAAAATAAACAACCAACAATATCCAATTCAATAAAAACAATCACCAAAAAACAACAATATACAAGTAAATACAACAAAATTACCATCAATCACTAAAGCAACTATCAAATAAACACCAGATTAACACATTAAAACACCACAAAAAACATCAATCAATAAAAGAAAACTCAAAATAAACACCATTATTAAAAATCAAAAGAGCAAAAATAAACCACAATTAAAAAGCAAACACCAACCCCCCCAGAAATAAAAAATTGAAAACACAACAAAAAATGCCATAATTCAAAATCAAAACATCAAATAAATAGCACAAATATTTAAAAGCAAAGAACCAAAATACATTAAAAAAAAATAAAAGCAAGCATTTGCCAAAAAAGCATTGCTTTTCACTGAATGTATGTATAACCCTAAAGGGGCAGCCATAAATACACATTGGAATCATTGGGAAATGAAACATTTAAAAATAAATAATAATACAATTAAAAAACCTGCAAAAAAATAAATAACACTTTCAATGTTTTTTCTTACCTTTTTAGATGTCTTCACCCTCCGATTCCAGGGGTCTCAGGAAGCTCTCGAAAAAATCCAGGATCCACGGCCCTCAGGTAAAGTCCAAAGTCCTGTACTTTCTTTATCTTCATCTGTTAATTGTAATCCAATTGCGGGTCTTCTTTCTTCTTCTTTATCTTCATTTGTACTGCGTCACACGTCCTTTGGAGGGGAGGTGTTGCCTCTTAAGCTCCATGCCTTCAAATGAGACTGCACACGGTTTTATATGGCCTTTGACATCACATTTAAGTGAGAAATGGTTCCCACGCCATTTGATTGGTTGGGATAACCATGTGACATTTTGTATGTGTGTGTGGGAAGGGAGGGGGGTTATAGCCGTGTATTGCACTTTTTATTTTTGCGGGACGGAATTGGTACTGCATGCCAGCGGGGACCACCCACCCCCGTGGGGCCCCAAGACACCCGCAGGAACCACCCGAGGTCCCCCGGAAACCCGAGGGGAACAACTGAGGACACCAGCCCAGACACCCGTGGGGCCGCCAGACACCTGCTGGAACCACCCGAGGACCCACAGACACCGTGGGGACCACACGAGGATCCCCACAGGGCCCCCGGACACCCTCGAGGACCACCTGGAGGCCTGCAGGGACTACCTGAGGACCCCCATACACCCGCAGGGACCATGTGGAGGCCCCCAGACACCCGTAGTGACTACCCGAGGACCCCCAGACACCCGTGGGGCCCCTGGACACCCACAGGACCACCAAAGGACATCCATGGTGCCCCCAGACACCCGCGGATACAACCCGGAATCCCCCATCAGCCCCTGGTATCAATACTGTGCAGAATTATTTTTTTAATGTTTTTATGCATGTCTCAATCACTTTTGCGCCAGCCTTTATCTGGTGAAAAAAGATGGCGAGTACAATAAATTTATCACTGCTTTGTGATAGCTGTTACTATCAAAAAATGATGGGTTTGCCATTTTTTGGCCTATCATACAGGTTTTTTGTCTCTGACTGTTTAGGGGTGATAAAAAGCCATTATAGCATGATACTGCACTGTTATTACTGCTTTGTGATTAACGGAGTAGGCAGTATCATGCTATAAAGGCATTTATCACTGCATTGTGAATAGGCCCCATAGAGTTTCATATACCTGTATTTGGTGTTCTGCAAACACAAAATACATTTTCAAATGGTTCTACAGTTCTTAAAAGTTATAATACTACTGATCACACTTCAGTAAGGAATGGAGATAAAATGTCAGATAAATATTTTAAATATATATATATAGTGCCTCTATAAGATATACAGCCAGTAAAAATGTGTTATGTGTTTCTGCAAATATTATGTTGGCCTAAACATATAAGAAACACAGTTTGATGGGATAGTCTTTCATTTGAATCAAACACAAAGAGGACTACTGCCTCAGGAGGAGAGAAAAAATAACATTCAGCAAAGACAGAAAAGCAGCCTGATTCAAGCAAACACTGAAAACAACCATAAATCAACCTTTTAATAATATAGATTCTCTCCCAGCCAACATTGTGACAAATGTTCCGAATGGAATTTATCATAAGCCTATTGTATCTTTCTGTTCCATCTCTGGTAGTCTGAAGATAGTTTGGAAACAATAGAAAGAATTGTTGTTTTCCTATCATATTATGATATGGATTTGAATTGTGTAAACATTTTAATATATGTATTAAAATTACACTTCTTTTGAATCTTGACCCATTACTGTAAGTCTGAACACTAAGGGGCCTATGCACTAAGCGTTCATAAAAAAAAATGCCAGGCTATTTAAATCGCCGTTTTTTGTGAGCGTTGCTATCACGGTATTCAGAAAGCCTCGATTACCTGTTATAGCAAAATTTACAAAACGGGCGAGTAGCCGGTGGCGTGAAGAGGGTTGCTCAGAGACAGCCGCCTCTCCCTGTGCAAATATGTATTTTAATATGACTTTTATTACTAGTGTAGATAAGCAGGAGATCTCCGGAGCAGAACCACATTGATTTCAGGTCAGGGTACCCCCTGCTTCCCGAGATACAGGCCCCATTATGGGGTCAATTGCAACAAGGAATTGCGCTCGTACTGTCCGTATGATATTCCGTATCTCTTTAAACACCACAATCCCCTTGCTGCTGTTATGGGGTGCCGGTAACTCCTATGTATTTTATTCTCACGGTCATGTGACGCGGGACATTTAAATGCATAGGAGATACCGAGACCCCCTTCTCATCTACACTAGTAATAACATTTATATTAAAACAGCTGCTACCCACAATAAACATTCATAACACAACAACACTAATACCCACCTCCTCTACTCCCACATTATTGATACCAGTGGCCGCGGGTGTCCGGGGGTCCTCGGGTGGTCCCAGTGGGTGTCTGGCGGCCCTCGGGTGGTCCAAGCAGGTGACTGCTAACCCTAACCCTAACCCCCTGGTCCCCGCTGGCCTGCAGTACCAATCCTGTGTCCCAAATTTTTTTACCAATACATTTAAATAAATACACCCCCCCCCCCAACACATTCAGTACTGTAATGAGCAAAATAACTATTATCCAGATAGGCTCATTTGCCCATTATTACATAAAGCATTAGCCAGCCAGACGTAAATAAAACTTTCTACTTACCCCTGCCATCATGAAGGGCGTCCTCGTCAGCATACTGCAGAGCCATGTCCTCCGTTGCCAGAAAGAATACAAGAACAAAAACAATCTAATGGTCCCTAACCCCTTAATCACCTTAGCGGTTAATACCCACTGTAGTAATTAAGGAGTTAACCAACCCTCCCTCGCAACCCACCTGGGAGGCCTAATCACCCACCCCAGGACCACTATACCCACTCTGTACCCATTGATTGGCATAGAGGTACATCATACCCATATAAAATTGGGCATGATAAGCCACTATAGCACTCAATGGTCACCCTAATAAAAAAACATGAAGGTCACAAATACACAATAATAAAACATATACACAAGCACTTATACACTCCAAATTCAAGAAATAAAAGCATTAGCCAACCAATTAAATAAATACAGTACAAGCACTAGACAGCCAATCAATTAAATCAATGAAAGCACTCACTAACAAAACAATTAATTAATTTTAACCACTAGCCAAAACATCAATTAAAACCAAAAACAGAAAGGTCAGAGCATCATACAAAATTATACAACATATAGTGCAATACCTCAGTGCTTATCTGCTCATGAAAAAGGGTAATTTTGTTAAACCCTTTGGCCAAAAGGTTATAAGCCTGCAGCCACTTCACGGCATGCCCAATCTGCAGGTCCTAACACTACCTGGCACAATTCTCATGTACCTCTCAATTAAAACCAGAGCCAACAAAATAAATCATTAAATAAAAACGCTAAACCATTGGAAAATTTAATAAAAACAAGTCATCCAAATTACAAACAAAGTAAGCCAAACAATAAACAGAAAACTAAAATAAAACAATCAATAGAAAAAAAGCATTTGTCAAAAAATGCATTGGCTATCACTGTACAGGCATACCCCGCATTAACATACACAACGGGTCCAGAGCATGTATGTAAAGCGAAAATGTACTTAAAGTGTAGCAGTACATTTTTTCCACTTATTGATGCTTCGGTACAAGTAGGGAGCCGGTATCGCTGTTCAAGCCGTGCTGACAGGCGCATATGTGAGCTGCTGTTTGCCTATTGGGCGAGGGGAATCAGCGCGTGACTACTACGGCGGTCTGTATTGCAGAATAAGCGTCCGTACTCGTGAAGCAAGCGTATGAACACAAAGGTATGGTGCTATTGAAAATATGTCCTTACTCGTGAGTGTACTTAAAGTGAGTGTCCTTGTCTGTATTAGCTATCACTGTATTGATATGTACCCTAAACGGGCACAGATTAATACATTATCAGTCAATGGGCAATGAAAAACATGAAAATACAAAAATACAATCGAAAAACCTGTAAAAAATAAAATTACATAACAGTACATTCAATATTTTTCTTATCTTTAGAAGCATTGGACCTCCGAATCCCAGCAAATCTGCAAGCTCTCGTACTGCGACGTCATCAAAGTCAATCCAACGCCATCCACCTTGAAGATCCGGAACAGGTAACAAAATTCTTCTTTCTATTATCGTCAATCACCGTCTTCTTTCTTCATCTGTCATTATTTCTTTCTTTTCTGTAATCTTTTATCTTCATCTGTCAATCCATAGCCCCATGGTAAATCCACAAGAAGATGTCTCGTCAGCTTCTTACGGTAAAATGAGCCATCAAGGCCTTAAATATGCCCTGTGACGTCACATTTTCTGGTCAGATGGTACAGCTCCAATCTGATTGGACGCTGTATTATTGTGCCCGCCTCTTTTTTTTTTTTTTGGTCAAGGATTTGACGTCATCTCCAATGGAGGTACGTCACATCCTTCAACCCACACCCACGGGGACCACCCGAGAACCCCGGACACCCGCGGCCTCTGGTATCAATCATGTGGGGGTAGAGGTGGTGGATATTAGTGTTTATGGTATTTGGCCCTTGGTGTGCAGCGGGAGGGGTTAACCCCTTCATTGCCTTAGCGGTTAGCCGCTGTTAATGAAGTTGACTGTAAATGCATTTTTATTGCATGGGATTCATGCTGGGGCTGATATTAATCGATATCAGCTCCGGAGAAACCCGGCATCAATCCGATGCAGAAATAACGCATTTTTTTCTAAGTCCTGTGTCCCGCTTCTCATCAGGTTCTCACCACCTTCACACCAACTTTTCCTGGCGTGAGGATTCTGGGAGAAACTCACCATTCTAGAGCCGCGATAGGTCTCGCTAAACTAATCATGGCTACTAGAATTGCACGAGTTTCAGAACCTGCCGATAAGCGGCTTTTTGCCACTCACCTGGTGATCTTTTTTTTTTTTTGAAGGATAAAAATTTTGACGATTCAGTCTTTTATCAGCCACTTATCAACGCTTACAGAATCGTTGTATGTATTTTGGGTGATAGATGGCTTATGAACGCTTAGTGCATAAGCCCCTAAGTATTTCATGGGACATCACTGAGCCAATAATATATCCTATTATTTACTTTTTTAGTTACTCTTAAGCATAAGAACAGCAGAGATTGGGGAGAAGACGTCGCCCATGTAATGTGATAAACAATGTGTGGATCTCTGCAGCACTATATGTTTTAGTTGTAAAGTGGGACTTCACACTCTGAAGGTCTCTGTGTAGAATTTAAAAAATCCTTTTTGAGAGTAATGAAATTGCATTTAGGAAAAGCATAATTTAGTTATTCTGGGTGTTATAGCTCAAGTCTCTAGTAATGTCACTATTTCCTGTAGTAACAAGCACCTTAACCCTGGCTGTGCTCAAAGCTGTGACCATGCAGCAAGCTTAAGCCTATAGGGAACCATGTTCAATGGTTTTGAAGCAAAAGGTGGCACTGTGTGCTCATTTGCATGTCATTTCCCAGAATCCCTTGCTGCAGTGGAAGTGCTGTGTGCTGGGTGATAATGGTGAAAGGCAGGGCTGCAGACCTGTCTAAGACATGCAAATGAGCATACAGTAATATTTCCATTTGCTATATGTGTATATATATATATATATATATATATATATATATATATATATATATATATATGTGTGTATATATATATGTATGTCAAAAGGAGTGCTACTGAGAGTGGCCAAATGTATACAACAAAAGACAGAAAAGCCCAATGCTACATCCAATGTGACAAAATAGAAGTAAATAGAATATAGTTAAATACTTCAATAATAATATTCTCATGAATAAGACTGTGGCCAGGGTGAGTGAGAGCGTGCTGGCGTTCATCGGGGTATGTGTCCTGTTGGTTGTTTGCGTAGGGGGCGCAGCCCTGACATCATGGAGCTGGTTCGCCCTCATTGGGCGAATCCCTCACGTGACGCGCCAGCGAGTGGCAGAAACAAATTTACTTGTCTCTGCAAGCAGCTGTGTGCTCACGGGCATGTGTGCGCGTGCTCACGCTGGACAAACACATTGCAGCAATGTGTTTGTTCGTGCTGAGCGCCAGCGCGTGCCCACTCGGTGTTACCCTGGCCGCAGCCAGTTAAACCCTTTGGCCAGAGATGTATATCTCTGCTTTAGCACAAGTGGCTCAGTCTTTGACAGAGCCACTGATTGAGCAACCTGTGCTGAAGCAGTGCTATCCATAAAAGCTGGCCTGTTGGTGGCCCTTGATGACTGAGTTTGAGACCCCTACTCTAAGATCTCATTACCTTGTGTATCTATTTGATCTTGTCTGTCCTTATTTGGTATGTCATTCTATTTATGTCATTGATGTTACCCCATTATACCCCATTATACCCCATTATACCACTCTGCGGAATGTGGCGCTCTACAAATAAATGATAATAATAATATTGTCTCTGTTTGATAGAAGGCCATCGTCCTTTAAATCCATAGGAACAGATATATTTTTTTTGTCTATGAAATCCATATGTTTATACAAATTGTTATTCTGAGCACAAACCCTACACATAATTGTCAACATCCAATAAAACGCTGATGGATGGTTTAAAAATGCTGTGAATAGTTGAAGATGTAAGTAGATGGAATTGTTCGATCCCTATGGACTCACTGAATGCATGAAATGTCATAACCAGTCTAACCTTTTACTTGAATACATTATGCATTCAAGAAGTCTCCACGATAACTTAACATCAATCAACTGTACAGCCTGTACTTTGTTTTGGATAACAGTCTTCTTTATACTTATCGTCCTCCTATATCCTTTGCTCTGTGTCCCACTCCCCAATACAGAACAGATGGTATTTCTTGTAAGAAATGTTTTATAATATGAACAGAATATATACTCATCCGAATTCTCTACTTATTATAGCTTTTGATAATGTCAAATTCTGTATGCTTAATGACTTATTGCAAGAAGTTGTTCCAGGTCTAAACCATGCATTTTTACGAATTTCCTAAAAATACTTCTCACATTTATGTAACAGACACAAGTTACTTTTAGACTATGATTATTAGGTTATGATTAATATGGGGTTCTTGAGTAATGGAGTGATACAATATGTCAGCAACTCCGCAGATGCTGTGTAATGAATCAGGCTTGAGGCATTGTTATTAGTGTGTCATATAGGGTCAGTTAAGCATTATACAAACTGAATATGCCTTCTCAGGTTAAAAGAATAAAAAAAGCCTAAAAGGATGTACTGTAGACCACAAAACTTCCCACTATGTGAAATCTAGTACAAATGGATAATAACCGCCTGTGACCTAATAAAAAAAAGTGAAACATGTACACAGCTTGTTCTCACATTATTTGAGATAATCTATTTTAAAGCAACAGTCCCGGCTGGTCATTTTAACATTAATTAGATTGGAACCAGGAGGTCGTATAGAGCTGTATTGCACAATTTTCACAATTTCCAGTTCCTGAGACACTTAACAGTGAAGATATGGCCAGTTAGCTGCCGAGCCCCAGCTCTCCCCTGCTGTAGCTAGGCCTTCACTAAGTTCTTCGTAATATTTCCATTTGCTAGATGCTTTACTGTGGAGGGTTTTTGTCACTTTTTTTACCCACCATAACTTAACTAAATGTGGTGAAACCTATCCAAAGCTTCATTTTGCAAAGCCAGTATAACCAACCTCACACTGATGAGACCCATTAAGGTCGAAAAAGCTGTCTGTGGGTGGGTTTACTGGCTATGCATCTTAACCCAGGCAGTGCTCAAAAGCTGTGAAATGTAGCAATCTTAAGCTTTAGGGGACCATGTTATATGGTTTTGAAGCAATGTCACTTCCCAGAATCCTTAAAAGTTAGGGCTGCAAACCTGTCTAAGACATGCAAATAAGCATACAGTAATATTTTCATTTGCTATATATATATACACACACACACATAGCGGAACCCGTTATAACGCGGTGTTCGGGGTCCACATAATGCGACTGCGTTATAACAGGGATCGCGTTAACCAGATCGCGAAATGTCCGCCGTGCGAGGACTTACCTGGAATCTGCTGCTCTCTCCTCTCTGCAGCTTTCTCCTCTCTCCCTGCTTCATCAGATTGTGTCCACATGTGCGGTGCACATCTCCAAGGTTTAATTTTTTTTATTTTTTAAATAACATTCAATGCTTTATTGCTAACGGACACACACACACACACACACACACACACACACACATCTCCACCGTACACTAATAATTTTAGCATACCATGCTATATGTATGTTAACCCCATTAGTGCTTGGGGGCATTACTTTAAAATGAACTGTAAGCCTTAGTCAACAAAGGTGCTCATTTATTTTCTGCCATAGGGTTTTTCAAAGAAATCCTATTTCATAACATTTTGGCAGAAAATAAGTGATATTTGGATATGTATTTTTGGCGTTATTTAAGAAATTATGATACTGTTCTCCTGAATTAGCTCCAAAAAGCCATAGGCAAATTAATTGATTAACACGCAGTGATCATGTAAATATACAATGCTTTGTGAATATGGAATTACATCTGAAAAAATATCCTGCGTTTTGGGGGGGGGGGGGTAACATTTTGGGCATAACACAATATTTTCCTGATTTAACAAACTTTAGAAAATCTGGGTACCTTACTGTTTCGTATCGATTGGTAAAAGGGGCCCTTGGTTAATAAAACACAATTAAAGTATCAAAATCTACATATTAATCTTGACCAAAAACTTCCCTTTTTAAGACCTGAGTAGATAAAACATAATAACTTCGGAAGCATCTCTTGGTTACAATGACATATTTTTATTCAGCTGTCTGGTAATAGGAAAGCAGACACAAAGCTATATAACAATTAGTAACTTGTGTACCACCCTCGATGAATTAAATCCATATTATGATGAGTGTTCTTCTGCATTTTAGGGAAGGAATTGTCCAATACACACGCCAAACATCAGTGCTGAAGGCATTACAATATTGCAAAAATGTAATTTATACGCCTGTTTTCTGTACATCTGTAATAATCGGTGCTTCAAAGTTGTCCTTATTTACATATTTAAAACCTTCCATTTTCATTTTAGGGCTGTTATCAGGTCTCGGCTTGGAGATTAAAAGAATCAGTGTAAGAATTTATGATACTTGACTGTTGCAGGTGAAAAGTGCATGCTAATAGAATCTGCTCTGTCTGTGCAAGAAAAGCTCCCTCAGTCTTGTAACTAAATACAAGTGGGAAATTTATTAGCTTTTAGCAAACAGTGTGTGTGACTGGAGTACTTTCTAACAGCTGGTACCATGCATCATTTTTATTACCCTACAATTTCTGTCTATGACAGCCACAAGTAAATATTTTGGTTGGCATCTGTGGAATGGATATGGTAACGGCATCATTATTATGGCATAAGATACGGCATAAGATTATGGCATCAGCCATAAATGACTACTCACCATCTTCGCTATTTTTTACAGATAAAACTACTCCTATTTCTTCCCCCGCCTTTCATTATATTCCTGCACTTACCTTTGCGCTTTGTTTTTATTAACGTTTTGGCTGTAATGAAAATAGTGTTTTCTTATTTATTTTTCAAGCACCCTCCTGAGTTCAAGCCATGAAAGAAAAAGGTATATAAATGGTTGTTGTATTGCTCACTATATACTGTACAGTACCACATGCAATCTGCAGTGCTCAGACAGTTAATGTAACATGTTATTGTAATAATCAAACATTGCCAGGCCTGACAACTTTGAAAACTTGTCCTTCAAGGGCTTTCCCCACCCAGTGGCACGATAATGCCAATTTGTGTCATCAAAGCCCCATACACCTGCGCATGACGCAATTCACGTCATAACGCCTCGCCCAGCACAGAAAGTAGCACTTAAACACCTGCCAGGATATGGCTCACCATGGGAAACACTGCTGGATACCTGCTTTTCATGATGCCCTGCGGGCAGGGTGGGCAGAGCCGGAACAAGTGTCCTGAGCCCGGTGGCTGCGGGAGGGGGTCGGCTGGCCTGTGCTGGAAGTTGGGCGCGGCCAAAGGTTGAGCCTAACTTCTTTGCGCGGCTTTCTGTCCTTGCACTGGTGCCTGACCCCGGCTCTCACCAGCTGCAGTCCCCCCTCACTGTCCCGCACAGGGCCTCTCTATGATGCCGGTGTGAATAATTAGTGTGAATATTTTTCTCCCCAAATTCCTTCAATATTTCTATAACTTCATGAGCTGTGTAAGAAGGAACCTATTGCTCTAGTGCAATAGAACAGGTGTGCGCGGACTGGGGGGGCGCCACCCAGGGGGTTGGGAGATTTTTCTGGAGGGGTGTGGCTGTTGCATAGGCCCCGCGCTCTTCCTCAAGGCATTTAAATTAAATGGCGGGGGGTTCGCGTGAGGCCTCTGCAACCCCCAACTTACCGTGATTCAGACGGCTGTGTGAAGCCTTGCCATCGCAACGAGGTCATGTGACATGACGTCACACGCGTCAAATGATGCCGCGGGTCACATAAAGTGATGTCATATGACCCTGCAGCATAACTTGATGCAACTCCAAGACAGAGGAGGGGGGGGGGGGCGCGTGCACTGGGGCAGCCAAGACAGGGGGGCGCAGCAGCAAAAGTTTGTACTCCCCTGCAGTAGAATACCATTTCTCAAAATTGTTAAGACAAGATTGGTACTTATTAAATGTTTTTATATATATATATATATATATATATATATATATATATATATATATAGATATAGATAAATACAGTGCTTAGATTACAGAAAAAATGATCACAAGAACACAGAGTGACAGTAAATGCAGAACAGTTTCTTAAAATAAATAAAACAGAAATCCCTATACAGTACAGTACATTACCATATGTCATAGGTTTTCTACCAGAGAGAAAAAAGGAAGTGACGCGGCGGTCACAGCTCCTCCAATCAGCCACACGCATTAGAAAAAATAAAAAACTTTATTGAATATGCAACGTGAACATCAGAAACAGGACACTCTGACGCGTTTCGTCCGGGTTCAGACTTTAACACACCTCTGTTAAATTCTGATTTTATAACTCCAGTGCAAGACCTATATACCATTTTTCTCCCATTGAAAACCACATAAGCCCACCCCCTGTCATAAATCAGCTGCTAGGTTGACGGTTTTACGGCTTAGAAATAAATCCTGCTCTAAAAAGACATTTAAAATCCTGACAAAATATAAACACTCATAACTTAATTTCCTCAATACTTAGACGCCATGTTCACGGCTGCGTCCGTGCTCTCCACACGCATGCCTGCATATAAAATGTGACAGGCTAACATCTATTTCCGCAGGAGAAACAGTTATCTGTCCTTGGCACCGCTTACCCATGTAGTGTGTGGTATGATTTGTTCTGTCTTATTGCAACAATGTCGCTTTTGTACCTGTTATAATGCAGAATAGATGACGTCACATGATATTCCCATTTTTAGTAAAGCCCTGCAACTAAGCGGTGACCTGTTTGTCACCTCTCTCTGGGACGCACACGTGATCATTCAAGAATGTTTCGTTTTCTTTGAGTCTGACAGCCTTGTATTTGGCTATCGTTTATAGCCTTCTAAACAACACATCAGGTTTAGTGAGCCACTGGCAATAACAATAGCAAATTTTGAAAAAAATTAATCTCTGGATGGATTTTGTGGACCATTTTTGATTTTCTTTTAGTTTTATTTATTTTTTAAACTGGGTCAACTTTTGAGTTTGTTAATAAAAAAAATCCTGCAAACTCTTGCAAAACAAGTTTGAAGTCTGAACATTTCTCCAAAAATGTTTATTTATTTTTTTCCATAATCCAAAAACCTCCAAAAACCAATGGCGTCCAGCAAAACCAAAACAAGAAAAATATTTCGAACCAAACACCTGTGAAGGTGCCTACCCTTAATAATTGTTCATTCACACTTCTTTTCTTAGCTGTTTTGTGCAAACTAATTATACTGCCATCATTTGCCAAACAAATAAAAGTGAGGGCAATCTTTCTAAGGACGACATTTACATTGTACATTGATAAATAATTCACATTGTTTTCCTGCTGTATGAGAATGCACATTCAATCTGGTAAATGTAGCTTTGGAGTCTTGTATGTACTGTACGTATATACATTATATAACATTTTATTCATATAACGCCAATAGTATATGCAGCACTTTGCAAAATTACAATACAGGGAAGTGCATTCATAAAAAAATTAGTCATGGAGGTCAAGTGCTTCTGGAGTCAGTGGCATTGGTGTAAAATAATGTCTCTTAAAAGGCACATTCTCAGCTGGGCTTCAAAAATGTAAAGAGAATGTGCTTGACAAATATTGAGTGGAAGAGAGTTCCACGGGAAGGGAGAGATTAATGAAAAAGATGCAAGATGTAAGTAAACATCCTTGGTTCGAGCATAAGAAGAGAGTAGGGGTGTAATGAGAGATCAAAGTGGTGATATATGGATGTTCTAAGAACTGTAGTGCCTTACAGAAAAGGATGATCATTGTGTAGTTTATACAGAGACTAATTGGAAGTCAACAGAGAAATGTCTGAACTTCAGAAGCAGATATGAGTGTAGAAGAGAAGGCGATGACTCATAGCAACATTTTGAAAATGAGAATGGTATTTGAGACAGGAAAGCCAGATACAATTTATTTGCAGTAATCAATACGAGAGAGAACGGAGGCAAGCATTCATGTTTTAGTAGTTGATGGACAGCAAAAGACGCGTATCTTTGCTATGCTGCAGAGGTATAATCCCAAAACAGAAACAACCTACCGGAGACTCTCACATCCACCATCAATTTAATTTAAGTTCTTTACAAACTAAGGTTGTAACTGTAACTGTATTTTTAACCATGTATTATTTGTCATATGAACTATGTCCAGGACATACTTGAAAACGAGAGGTAACGGTCAATTTATTACTTCCTGGTAAAACATTTTATAAATAATTAAATATCTGAAACATTTAGTAACAGTGTTTATATGGGGGAGAAATAGAGGGAGAAGTTGATTGTAACCCCTAGGCGAGGGGTGCGCAAACATTTGTTGCTGCGCCCCCCTGCCTACTCTCCCCCCGTGGCCGCGCCCCCCCCAACGTTAGTCCGGCATCAAATGACACTGCGGGGTCATGTGACACGCGGCATCATTAGACGCCACGTTGCCATGGCGACGTGTGCCGAAGAGCCGACCGAATCTCTGTAAGTTGAGTTACAGAAGCCTTACGTGGTCCCCCGGCATTTAATTTAAATGTCTTGGGGAAGAGTGCAGGGCTCTGTAACCGTCGCACCCCCCCAAAAAAAATCTTGCGACCCCCAGTTTGCGCATCCCTGCCCTAGGCAATGTACTTGAGAGACTGGGGGCATAGGAGTGTTATTGACTGTAATGGAGAAGTGAACAATAGGACCATGTTAGGGAGGGTGTATAAGGGGCTCTGTTTTTAAATATGTTACGTTTGAGGTGATGATGGGCCATCCAGTCACAGATTGCTGATAGGCAATTGGTTATGTGTGGCTGAACTTCAGGTGTAAGGTCAAGTGCTGATATTTGTGTCATCAGCATAAAGATGAGGCAAATAGAGTAATAAGTGCACCTAGGATATATACTGTACAGAGAAGAGTAGGGGACCTAAACAGAGCCCTGAGACACAACAACAGAGATATCTGTAGAGGTAATGGAGGAGTTGGCAAAGAATTGAGCTTCCGCACAGCATTCTCAACTAAAACCGCATTCTCAACTGAAACCGCTCTCACCACAGTAGTTAAGGGTCTCTATACTACTGTCTACAACTAGTAGGGTCCCTCCTACAGTCTCTGTACGTTCTCCCTACCTACCAATTAGACTGTAAGCTCCTCGGAGCAGGGACTCTTCTTCCTTAATGTTACTTTTATGTCTGAAGCACTTATTCCCATAACCTGTTATTTATATTATCTGTTATTTATTTGATTACCACGTGTATTACTGCTGTTAAGCGCTATGTACAATAATGGCGCTAGATAAATAAAGACATACAATACAATATTGAAAAGACAGTGAGAGAGGTAGGAGAAAAACGAGGAGAGGGCATTGCCATGGATGCCAAGAGAGTGGAAAATGTGCAGGAGAAGAGGATGGTATTTAAAGCAGAGGCGAGGCCAAGAACAATCAGATTTGACAATATTGAGGGCTTTAGCTACTTTGGTGAGTGCGATTTCAGTTGAGTATGCTGTGCAGAACCTCGATTGGAGGGCATCAAATAGAAATAAAAAAATGTGAGTTGAGGGAATGAAGTACATATAAAAAAAAACCCACAGGATTCCAGAAGTTTAGAGGCAAAAGGCAAGAGAGAAACAGGTCAATTGTTAAAAGGTTAGGTTGGTTCAATGGTGTTAATCTTGAGAACAGGTTGGACAATAGCATGCTTAAAAAGAGCTGGAAAAATACCAGAGCAATGATATGCATTAAAGATACGTGAAGAGAATGAGGTTGAGGCTACATGTGGTGAATGTTTGAGAAGAGCAGCTGAAATACAGGCATACCCCGGTTTAAGGACACTCACTTTAAGTACACTCGCGAGTAAGTACATATCGCTAAATAGGAAAACGCCAGCTCACGCATGCGCCTGTCAGCACGTCCTGAACAGCAATACTGGCTCCCTACCTGTATCGAAGATGTGTGCAAGCGGGGAGACTATAGAGTCTGTTACACATGTGTTATTTACATCAGTTATGCACGTATATGAAGATTGCAGTACAGTACATGCATCGATAAGTGGGGAAAAGGTAGTGCTTCACTTTAAGTACATTTTCGCTTTACATACATGCTCCGGTCCCATTGCGTACGTTAATGCGGGGTATGCCTGTAATTCTTCCTCTCTAACATGAAAAGGAGATAAAGGTAGCAAGAAGTTGCTTAGGAAAGAGAGGAATGGAAAGGAAATAGGGTATTTCTCTGCAGATAGCTTCTACCTTGTCCTTTAAATAATTTTTAAAAAGGCGGCGTGGGTTAGATTTGTGCATTTTTAAGACAGGTAACGTAGCTCTGTTTTGCAAAATAAAAAGCAGAATTGAAGCAGCACAGGAGGAATGTGTTGTGAAGATAATCTGCTAGCAAAGGTGACTTCCTCCAGAAGCATTCATCAGAATTAGTGCAGGAGCAGAGAGAGATTGTGTGTGTGTGTGTGTGTGTGTGTGTGTGTGTGTGTGTGTGTGTGTGTGTGTGTGTGTGTGTGTGTGTGTGTGTGTGTGTGTGTGTGTGTGTGTGTGTGTGTGTGTGTGTGTGTGTGTGTGTGTGTGTGTGTGTGTGTGTGTATCCAGGGTTGGAGGTTGCAGCCCCGTGAATGTTGGCATACAGTATTGTTCTGATGAGGAGGCAGAGACCAAGTTAGAAATTGGTGTAAATCTACTACAGCTAATAGAATACCTTACTACACTATAATATCAAGAAGAGAATAAGGACAAAAGAGCAAAGCTTCGTGAAAAATGTCCACATTGGCAAAACAAATTGCAGATTTAGCTAAAACTGCACGGGAAAAAACAACCAAATTGTCGTAAAAACCCATTCATTTGAGTCACAATTATATTCCGAATTTGTGTACTGGAGATTAACAAATACAATTGTAATATGAACCAGAATACATTCCCACGTGGCTAGTCTTAGTTGCACAACAGTCCTACAGATATAATCTGAGAATGTTATGGGGCTGAAGGTCAGGGGATTGGGTCCGGCACTGAAAGTTAATATATGTTTTAACCTCTCTGTCGATTTTTTTTTATTTCAACCCCTTCTCGCCTCCTGAACCCCACTTCCCTTCACACTGCTGATGGATGGTTCTCCATGCTCTCTACATTTTACAGGGCCAGCCTTAAGGCAAGGTGAGCCAGGTGGGCTGCCGTGGGTACCGCGCCCTCTGGGGCCCCACGCTCCCTCCTCCTGTTGGTGCCGGGATCCAACTTCTGCCCGACGAGAGAAGGGAGCTGGAGGAGGCAGCACAGGGCCCCCGGACCAATCCCAAGGTAAGAGAGAGGGTGTGTGTGTGTGTGTGTGGAGGGTGGGGGTGTTAATTTCTCTGAAGCGGCCCTCCTTCTGCAGCATAGTGTTGTCATGACAATGTGACGTCAAATGCCACTGTGACGTCTTGACGCCGCTATGCTGCAGGAGGGTCGCGCTTAAAGGAATCGCTTTGGTCAGCAGGTAAGCACCCTTACCTAATTCTACCAGGGGGCCCCGCTGCCGGCATGCTGCCTTGGGCCCTGCCCCTGCAAAGGCTAAGGCCGACCCTGATTTTCTCACTATCCCTTTCATCCATTTATTGCCCAGAATATTTATTTCGTATTCCCTCTGCCAGTCCTTCTCACCTCATCCGCCTTAGATCAGGGGTGCGCAAACTGGGGTGCGCAAGATTCTCTGCGGGGAGCGTGCAGTTTACAGAGGCCCTGCGCACTTCCCAATGGGGGAGCGGCGAAGGCCTCTGTAAACATCCCTTACCTTGGCCCAGACGGCTTTTGTGGACGAGTTGCCTTGGCAAGCAGCATCAAATAACACCACAGGGTCACATGATGCCGCGTTGCCAAGGCGTTGTGATGTCAGAACGCCGGAGCCAAGGTAAGGAAGTGGGGAGCAAGGAATGGGGGGGAGAGCCGGCTGGGGGGCGCAGGGGAAAAAGATTGCGCACCCATGTCCTAGATTGCGATCATGGATTTTACATCTGTGTTAAGCTCCTGGAATCTCTGTAAATCAATATTGATGACCTGAAGAAGAGAGAGAACTCTAGAAAGCTTGTCTTATAATATCTATTGTTAGTCCAAATAAAAAAGGTAATCACCTAACACTGAAGTACTCATTTACTTTGCACTATTGCAACTGGACTAACACGGCTATTTGTACTTACTTCATGTATGTGTAACCCCTTTCCCCCCCACCCTAAGGGAGATCCAGTTCTGGTTACCGGTGTAGTGCTGATCACCTGTTAGGCTTACAGGATACTGAGTGTCCACCGGTGTTAGTGGGGATAGACAGGACTGGCTTTTGGACCAGTCGCTCCCATCTCTGGTACAGCGCCTCCATTCCAGCAGGACCCATCATAGACAGGTGTAGTCCCTGCAGGAAAACTCTTCCCCCTTGATATACTGCAGTCTCAGGCAGGAGTAAACATAACTGAGTCTTTATTCTTTATTTATATACAGCACAGCATGGTACACTGACATCATACAGCATACATCAGCACACTCTTTTCTTCTGAGGCCCCAGGAGTCTCTCCTTAGCTCTCACACTCCCTGGTGGAGTGGATGCTTCCACTCCCCTGCGGGAGGGAAGGCCTGGCACCCTGGTTCAGAATAGAATACCTCTCCCCCAGAGGGGAAAGGATAGAACACACCTCTCTCACTGAGGAGTGAGAGAGAACCTCAATTTGGAGCTGTAGACCCTTTTTGTTACCGGGGGAGGGTCCCCAGGTCAACGCCCCTATTATGGGCAGTACTCGGCCTTGGACCACCCCCCCCCCAGTCACTACTAGGGAGTGGTTTACTGCAGTACGGTAGAGATTAACCTAACACTGTCTGCTCTGGTACCAGGGCTTATGTGTAAGACTGGGCAGATTAGTAGCCATGGGGGGTACCTGGCTACATATGTTTAAGAAAAGGTAACTAGAGATACAGTAGGTTTGGTAAGGAACATTGGTATAATCTTTTATATATTAGTAAACACGGTAGTTATCAGGGAAATGGACAAAGCTCAGTTTCGCTATAAATACATTTGTTTGTAAAATACAGTATATGTATTGGAAAAAAAACACAGAAGTGAAAATCCACATTCTATACTGTGAATATCACTACTCACCATGTAAAATAAGGAATGGTAACTGGGAAGTACAACTTACTTTTAGGTACAGAGATCACAGCCTCTTTCTGCAGAAATGATAAGTTGAAATATCTGTGACAAATGTATAGTTGTGGGTTATCTATGTCAATTGTGTGCCTTGAATACACTTGACGAAGTGTGCAGCAGCGGCAGGAGAGCTCCCACGCCTGCAGATGGTTGAAGATGGACAGCGGGCGGGAGTGTGGTGGCAGGACAGGTCCCAAGTCTGCAGGTGAATGAAGATAAGACAGCGGGCGTGCGGTGGCAGAGGCGGCTAATTGATCATAATAGCAGGAGAGCTGAGCAGGAGCAGAGCGGCATAGGGGAACGGCTTGGGAGGTGCACACTGTAACACCGGAAGTTGACCGGTGTCTGACTTCCGGTTACAGTGTGCACCTCCCAAACTGTTCCCCTATGCAGCTCTGCTCCTGCTCAGCTCTCCTGCTATTATGATCTCCTGTCGCCGCACGCCCGCTGTCTTCTTATATTCATTCACCTGCAGACTTTGGACCTGTCCTGTTGCCGCACACCCACCCGCTGTCCATCTTCAACCGTCTGCAGACGTGGGACCTCTCCTGTCGTTGCCGTCCGCTTCATCCTCCGCTGACATGGGACCTCTCCTGAAACATGTTAAGTGAAAAAGTAATTTTCCTCTATTGTAAGGGCCAAATCGATGGTGCGTCTTACAATCGAAGGCGTCTTACAATCGAGGAAATACAGTGTATATATATATATATATTGTGAAAGAAACCAGGGTATGGTGATAAATTCCATATATAGGGCTCCCAGGATACTGAACAGTTTCTATCCTGTTTAGGCTGGAAAGTGCAGCCTCAGAATGCATGCACTCCATCCCACAGTTTGGCAAGTGCTGGAACTGGGGGGTGAGGATCCAGACCAGGGATTGTCTGCTGCCTGATTTCTGTCACCTGTCCTGCTGGTTGGAGATCAGGTATTTAAGGCTGATTTCCTGGTTCCTCTCCCCTCTCCCCAAGAGCCTGGAGGCAGGAAGGCTGCTGGAAGCAGAGAGGGGAAACGCCTCTCACCCAACAGGTTAAATCATTTTGTTCCTTTTGTCTAAGACTGCAAAGTTCCTTATTTTGTTGTTGGAACTGGATAAGCCACTTCAACCTTGAGTCAGGGAAAACCTTAGTTAAGTTATCGCTCAGACGAGCAGGGTTTTTGTTTGCTTATGTATTATTTTGAATTCCGTGTGGCAGTCTCAGTGCCTGGGACTGAATAAACCAGGCAATAGCCTGTTTAAAGGAACAGCACGTTACGCCTCGTCATTTAACCTACCCTCAAAGACCGTGTTCTAACAGTCCCGGACAGACGGCGGAGCCCCGGAGTAAGCCGTTTGTCAAAATATTCAAAGCATTTTAAGAAATCTTTGATTTGTCAAGACTGGGGTTGTATTTACAAAGGCCTAACCTTGCACGTGTGCTGTTCTTTGCCTTTTGCTGGTACACTGAACAAGACAATACATTGAATCAATTCACTGAGCCTGCATTTTCTCAACTCATTTGATGTTGCTTAGTCAGCTATATAACATGTTAACCATCCTCCTGGCTCATGGTCCCCAAGATCTGTTTAGTTTGGTAAAGTAGATTTACTTTGTATTCAATTCACAATATTCCCAAATTACATTTGTGTACTGTAGTGCCAAATGTTTATAACTGCAGGACCAGCGAACCGTGCAGAGTATATTGCAGCTCTAATCTTCCCTGCGATTATAGGAAAATACGGTAAAATAAAATCACGGGTTTCTGTTCTCTTGCAAGTCCTGCATTCTGAGGTTCATTATCATGCCGGGGGCGGCCAACGCCAGTCCTCAAGGGCCACCAACAGGTCAATTGTTAAGGATATCCCTGCTTCAGCACAGATGGCTCAGTCAAAGACCTTGGTGAATAAATGGAACAGCTAACGCTAACCGAATTCCCTACCTTCACCAGCAAATCTATTCACATTTTAGAAGTATGAAAGATGTTTAAACCGTGCAATAGTCCAGTCCAGGGACGCCCCGATTCCCAAGATACTTACTGGTAAAGTTCCTGGAATTACTTCCTGGTTTTTAAAGAGGATTTATATGGCTGTCCAATAGGAAGCCACAACCAATGATTGACCAGTTTCCTATTGGCCAGTGATTTGGCCACCATTTTGTTTTCCCTGAGGGAAATTTAAACCTGATAACTTCACTTTTAAATATATCTGGAGCCGGGGGGATCCCGATACTGAAAATAGTCTCGATTGTCACAAGGGACCCCCTGAAAATGGTTGGTAAAAAAAAAAAAAAGTTGGAAGGACTGCTCTGGCAACGTTTGGTTACCGAGCCCCATGGTTTTCACATCATTTTTTTGGTGTATATTTTACTTTGACATGTGATATTTGGGGTGTTCTACAGGTAACAGGTTCATCAATGTACTTATTGATTGGTATTGTCACGTAAGGCACACCTGTGAGCACGTGACCTGCATATGGGACAAGGGTTAATACACAGCTATCTACTGTAGCAGACCGATTTTTCACCTTCCGCCAAGGTCCCTCATGAGTAATATCTCCCCTCAATCCATCCCCATATACCATCTGTCACGCACATTACACTTGTGAGCACGTGACTTAGATATGCAACCAGGGTTAATACGCACAGCTTCTCTAGCCAACTCGCCTTTCTCCTGTGCAAGGTACTTTCAATTAGTTCATATTTACCCCTTACTCGATTGCAATCATATCTATCCGCTGTCACCACCCAAGAAATAGCAAATATGATATTTGCAGAGTCTAAGGTCCCTATTTATTAAAGTAAATCTAGGCACTTAACACACATATCAGTTGTAGCAAAATGTCTCAAAATGTACTTCACTTTATACAAAGCGCGCAAACAGTTCATTCAGAGCCCAAAGCATCACTTATTAAAGTTTTGTTTTAATAATATATATAAAAATACAGTGCTTAAGTTACAGGAAAAGATTATTGCAAGAACAAACAGTTACAATAAATGCAGAGTAGTTTCTTAAACTAAAATGATAAAACATAAACAGGAATCTCTATACAGTATGTTACAATATGTAATTGTGGAAAACCCCAGAGGTCACTGGCGTAGGAAAGATGAGAACTCTCGTGTCTGATATTAAAACGCACCTTATTAAAGTCAAAGGCCGTGATTGCACTGCATGCTGGCGCGCATGTGAATGCAGAAAGTGGAAAGGAGCGCACGATCCAACGGAGCGAAGAGAGGACCCAATACCAAAAAGATATAAACTTTATTGGGTCATAAACCTAAAATCCAAGATCCAATAAACCTAAGATCGTGCGCTCGTTTCCACTTTCTGCATCAACTATCCTGGAAGCTGCACATCCTGCCAGTCCCAAACCAAGGATACGTGAGTACTTTATTACTGCTACAAGGTTGCCTCCAATGAGACTGATCATGGGGGGTTATTCCTGCCCATTACCTGTCTTCAGGAGGCTTATTACCTAATATTGCTAGCTATACTCACTATTATTGTTTTCTGGATTACACTTGGACATTGGCATTGGCTATCATTGGTTATTATAATTAGCATTTGAGCGCTACTTCATCTCTATCTATCTGGCATGCATGTGAAGCATGCACTGCAGGCAGGAGGCATCGGAAGATGACAAGGAGGCGTGGCCGTGACATCACGTGCGCGGTTTGCCCCCATTGGCTGAACCGCACACGTGACGGGGGCCGTGAGACAGCCCTCGCGCTCAAAAAAATTGATTTGTCTCCTCAGGATTCAGCCTCTCCTTTGTGCTTCCGCGTGGTCGTGGTCGCGCACACTATGTGCAGATTCATTGTAGTTGTTTTGGCGCGCACGCCGTCGCCAGCACTATAATTGCGGCCTAACTCATAATTAAAAAGGAGGGTTGTATATTCGAACCCCTTCATGCAGAACACCATAAACCCCCCCCCCCCCTGTCATCAATCAGCCACTGGGTTGCCAGTTTTACAACTTAGAAGAAAGAAAACTCATCTTGTGAAGTTTAAAGTCTGACTGATTATAGAAACACACACATAATTTAATTTCCCTATTTAAACAGACTTGAGTCATATATCAATAGATACAGGTGAGTTTGTAAGGCGAGAATATAACAATACTCATTTTGACCAGCTTGCCCCTATATCTGTCCCTTAATCTATCCACCCCCGAATGACAACCCCCGAAACATCAAGTGCTTGGCCTTATTGCATCTGTCTCCTTGCAAAGATTACAAATATCTACACGTTATTCTTCAGAATAGAGGTTATCCGATGATATCCTATTTTTAATATAGCCTTCCAGATAAGTGGTGTCCTGTTTGTCACCTCTCTCTGGGATGCTCAGGGGATATTTCAAGAATGCAAGGATTTATTAAAGGCTGACAGCCGAGCATCTGGCGATCGTCCCCAGCCTTCTAAACTACACATACTGTAGTGTATTTCACTTTTAGTGGGCCATCAGTGATAGCCCCCCCAATTACGCCCTCTTTGTAGATCAGAGCAGACACAGGAAGGCTCTTGACATGATTTAAAAAAAAAAAATCTTTGTATTTTTAAGTCAAACTGTAGCCACATTAACCCCTTTCATACCAGATTGATTAAAATACTTAATATTCCCCACCATTTTTATTACAGGTATGATGAACCAAATTCTTCCCCTCTAAAATACATACATTTATTTGTATGTGAAATGTTTACAGTGGTTTTTGTGCATGTATTAGATCCCTGGGATCCTGATTATTATCAATTTAACATTAAAAAGCATTTTAGGGATGGATGGAAAAAAAATCTGCAACATTTTAGAACAAAATATGTTTTGCACCTTTAGAATAAAATGATCTCAGATAAAAGACAATCACATTACTATTCATTATACATTGTGGCAGTAAATAATATGAGATAGGCATGAAAATAATTATTTCCGCTAACCTCCTGCATACTCTATCCTACTGAGCTTTATTTAAAGTGGGGGGTGGGTGAGGCGAGAGAGGAGGAGTGGGGGGGTGAGACAAGAGAGGAGGAGTGGGGGGGAGGAGAGAGAGGAGGAGTGGGGGGTGAGACGAGAGAGGAGGAGGGTGGGGTGAGGCGAAAGAGGAGGAGTGGTGGGGTTAGGCGAGAGGAGGAGTGGTGGGGTTAGGCGAGAGAGGAGGAGTGGGGGGGGTGAGGCGAGAGAGGAGGAGTGGGGGGGTGAGGCGAGAGAGGAGGAGTGGGGGGTGAGGCGAGAGAGGAGGAGTGGGGGGGTGAGGCGAGAGAGAAGGTGTGGGGGGGTGAGACGAGAGAGGAGGAGTGGA
The DNA here is from genome assembly GCF_040206685.1 of Ascaphus truei. Classification (NCBI taxonomy): domain Eukaryota; kingdom Metazoa; phylum Chordata; class Amphibia; order Anura; family Ascaphidae; genus Ascaphus; species Ascaphus truei. The sequence continues at coordinate 11,336,501 of NC_134492.1, read as the reverse complement.
GGATAAGACGAAAGAGGAGGAGTGGGGGGTGAGACGAGAGACGAGGAGTGGGGGGTGAGGCAAGAGAGGAGGAGTGGTGCAGTGAGACAAGAGAGGAGGAGTGGGGGGGAGGAGAGAGAGGAGGAGTGGGGGGGTGAGACGAGAGAGGAGGAGGGTGGAGTGAGGCGAAAGAGGAGGAGTGGTGGGGTTAGGCGAGAGGAGGAGTGGTGGGGTTAGGCGAGAGAGGAGGAGTGGGGGGGTGAGGCAAGAGAGGAGTAGTGGTGCAGTGAGGCAAGAGAGGAGGAGTGGGGGGTGAAACGAGAGTGGAGGAGTGGGGGGTGAGACGAGAGAGGAGGAGTGGGGGGTGAGACGAGAGAGGAGGAGTGGGGGGGTGAGGCAAGAGAGGAGGAGTGGTGCAGTGAGGCAAGAGAGGAGGAGTGGGGGGGTGAAACGAGAGTGGAGGAGTGGGGGGTGAGACGAGAGAGGAGGAGTGGGGGAGTGAGACGGGAGAGGAGGAGTGGGGGGGGGGTGAGGTGAGAGAGAAGGAGTGGGGGGGTGAGGCGAGAGAGGAGTGGGGGGGGGTGAGGCGAGAGAGAAGTAGTGGGGGGGGGGGGGTGAGGCGAGAGAGGAGGTGGGGGATGAGACGAGAGAGGAGGAGTGGGAGTGAGATGAAAGAGGAGGAGTGGGGGGTGAGACGAGAGTGGAGGAGTGGGGGGTGAGACGGGAGAGGATGAGGAGGGTTAAGAGAGAATGGGGCTATAATAACATTTAAAAACCATTTAAAAAAAATCTGAAAGTTCAGGGGGGTGGGGGGGGGGGGGCACAGGGCTGTAAGTTCCCTTAGGGTTCCGAATACCCTTGCACAAGCCCTGGATGGAGCGTACTTAGAAGACAAAAGATATTCTTTCAAAGGAACCCAGTGCCTCAAGAGGAAAGAGCCTGATCAGTGTATTTTGCTTGTGTTCACCTATGGAAGTGAAGCCTGGACCCTAAAAAATTGCAGATAATTCAGACACTTCAGACAACTTGAAGTATGAAGCGGTGATAAAACCAGAACAGACAGGAAAACGAATGAATGGATTGGAAAACAAACCAATGTCTGTGGACATCTCCATAATAGTGAAGAAATGAAAAGTGCAGTGGGCTGGACATTTCTCAAAGACAAATTAACAAGAGCAGAGGATGAAATCAGGTAATTTGTTAGAGCAACATGGAGCAGAAAGACTTGTGACTGCAATACCTGTAAGATCATTGGGGAAGCCCCCATTCAGTAATGGATCGACAAGGGCTGAAGATGATTATGAGAGATAGATAGATAGATAGATAGATAGATAGATAGATAGATAGATAGATAGATAGATAGATAGATAGATAGATAGATAGATACATAGATACATACATAGATAGATAGATACATAGATACATACATAGATACATAGATACATACATAGATACATAGATACATAGATACATAGATACATAGATATGTCAATGGGTCATACATGATCTGCGCTGCTACACTAGATTGTAACATGACAGAACAACTTTGTAAATATGGGCCAATATCACAGTTAGTTACTGTATTTTAAATATATTTTACAAGATTAGTCACCGATAGGATTTGGGAATGTATCACCATTCAGTGGTTTACATGTCTAATTCCTGCACTTCTGGAATTTCAACTTTTAAGTAAACGACGGGGGGAAAAAAAGAAAAACTTTCTTGCTGGCGCATACATGACATACTTAAACTTCTCGGCGCGACTTCAGTTCAAGAGATTTTAACATTTAGTAATTGCATTTTTTTAAGTGTATCATTTATAGAAATTGAGAGGAGGTCTTGAAGTTAATGAATGTACAATATAACTACAGATCAACCTTAATATGAAATATGGAAATCATTCTAGGTTGAAATTCAAACTGCTTTTAGAAAGAGGCAAGTACAGGGTATACAAATTATCTTCCATAAATCAGCATTCGCCTAATAAAACGTAATGGAATAGCTAATACAATTTATGATGGTAAAATAAAACTAGATTACACTCTGTGTAACTGATTTGCTTTATCTCTGTTTTGAAATATAGAACTTTCTTCAAACCATGTATCCTCACAGTGCTATTCTATTTTCTGCAGGAGTGCAATTCCTTAAATTTTTGCTTTTAATGTCAAAATGAATATTGAAATACTGCACATATATTATATAAGGTATTTTCATATTATGGGTAATTGTGCTTTGTAATTGTAGTCTGCATCCCTCCTGGCAGTAAACCCTGGTACAATCATTTTGCCAGTAGTTGATATGGGGTCTTCCCCTACTTGGTGCTGCACTTGAGTGACGGGGGAGGCGGTGACATCATACTGGTGCCCTCCTTCTGCTGTACTTAAGGGCAGGCACCGCTCAAATTCAGGAGTGGCCTTCCCCCACTGAGGAAGGCAGGTCACACAACTGGGAGCCTGAGATTGGGGCCTACCCTTGTGCTCTTCCCTCTGGGGAAGAGTGAGTGTGGACCATACCTCCCCCTACTAGGGAGGTGGAAAGCTAGGATGGCTGTGGGTGCCCTTGGCCTGCAGTGATGGTCCAGGGACCATCCTTCAGTGAGAGCTGAGTACTGCATCTGGCAGAAACCTGCCATGTAACTGTGCTGTACAGAAGACAATAAACCGTTCCTGTTGTTATATACCTCCTGCCTGGTGTGTGACCTTACTGGGGGGAGAGGTAATAGTTCTACCTGGGAGATCACATTCCTATGGCAGATGGAGGCGCTAAAGAGATATGTGGGGTATGAACCCCAGAAGCCTGATCCTGTGTCCCCACTACCATCGGCGGACGACTCAGCCCTCCTGTTGCCAGCAGGTACATGCACCATACACCGTAGTAATGGACAAATCTCCCACCTGGTGGGGGAAACACTGTTACATATATACAATATAGACCTTTCCTAATTGATTTAAATAGGAAAATAATTTGAATTAGCCTCTTATTCTGCATGCAAACATTGCAAACTAATATGTTACATACATTAAAGCTGCAATCCTGTGTCACCAAGTGTGTTTCTGCGATCTCCTCATGGATGTCCAATCATTATCTTAAACTTAACATATCAAAAATTAAACTTATACATTCCCCTCCTAACTCTACACCTACTGTATACCTGACGCCAACATAATCCCAATACCCCAATCTAGATGCCTAGGCGTCATTCTTGACTACTCCTTCTCCATCATCCCACACATTCAGTACCTCACCCACCCATGTCTTTCCACCTCCCCCACTACTTTCTTTCGCTCTCCCCTCCAAAACTTTCCCTGTGCTTGTGCCCCAGCTCTGGAATTCTCTACCTTGCACAATTAGACACCCTACCATACATATATTTAAAAGTCCTTTAAAGACACACTTTTTCCAAGAGGACCTACAGTATAGTATCCAACACTCTCCTGGCATTTCTTTTACCTTCATCCTAGAGTTCTGATGTTGATGGCCAAGCCCTCGCTAAGAAACTCACACACACTATTCCTTGTGTATTCACTCCCCTCCTTCTAGATTGTAAGCTACTTGGGGCAGTTACCTCCTTCCTATTGTCTGTATGTCTTAATATATATGTACTCTTTTGTCATACAATCATATATTATCCTCCCTACCACATTGTACTGCGCTGTGGGAATATTTTGGTGCCATGCAAACGAAAGATAACAATACAAATAATAACTATCACAGACAGGGTAGCAGCAGAGACATCCCAATATACTCTTTATTTTAGTAAAAGCCCATCGATAAATGACCTCTCTTGCACTAATAATTCAAGTTTAGTGGGTTAATAACCAGGACATGGTGATGCTTCTTTTTTAACCCACGTATTTAACTTTATCATTACCATATAATGCCTGTGGCTGCTATTCATTGCTATTTAAGCTCTTATATCTATGAAATGGTTTAAAAAATATTTATGTAGCAACATAGATGGGCGATAATGACCTTTAAGACAGAGGTCTGCCCTTAGTGAAGCTCATTATTAGTTTGGGAGGAGAAAGGATACATTAAAATGAACATGTTAGTGTTTTCAGACGGATGAACTGTAATATATATAAACTCATCAGAAAAGCAGATTTCCCTTTGAGTTAACGCCGTATACTGTATGACAGCCGTTAGGAAGACATTGCATGGCAGTGGGGCCAACTCCAGTCCTCAAGGGCCACCAACAGGTCAGGTTTTAAAGATATCCCTGATTCAGCACAGGTGGTTCAATCAGTCAAGGACTGATTGCCCTGTGCTGAAGCAGGGATTTCCTTCAAACCTGACCTGTTGGTGGCTGTTGAGAGCTGAGTTGGCTGCCCTGCTTTATCTCAAACAATGGGTAGATAGTAATGATAAGGTGAGGTTTCAGAACTACTAACCCTTTAGTTACTATAGCGGGTATGATGGCATACATGATACATAACTTCATAACCACGCTTGCTACAAAGTGTTATGCTTGCTAAGAAGTTAATGTTCTGGGATTTTATATGCGGCTTTGTTTTTTTGCCATTTTTGTACTGTTCCAGGCTGGCCTAATAGATTTCCGAATTGTTTGGTTAACCCCCCTGGATTGGGTGAATCAAATTCCTATCCAAAGGGCTTTGATTACCTTATCACACTTATATATCTATTGAATAGCATGTGTATGAGTATTTACGGGCAAATTACTCATTTGCGTTGTCATTTCCATTCCAGAAAACAATACCTTGTTTTGTTTTTCCGAGGCTGCTTTGGGTAACTTCACCCTTTACTGAGCTGGGAAGAGACATCAGCAAAAGTGCAATCTTTGGAGTATACTGAAGAGGGCCCTGAGTATTAAATCTGGTGTAGTTATGCTCTGGGTTGCCATTGGGAACAGAGAAATAAACCAGTTTGCCAGAGAGCGGACTCCTGGTGCGAAACGCATGGGGGGATTTTTTCTCTGTTTTCCCCATTTTTTTGTATTTTATTATGATCCATTAATGTCAATTGTTATATTCTTGCATTATCCTGGGATTGCGATTCTCCATCTGTCTTCTACACTTTCCTTTGTCAGAGAGCTGACACCTCAGAGAGCTGACACCTGGTGCGAAACGCGCGGGAGGATCCCTCTATATTTTAGTTTCCTATGGTGCCATGGTGAATAAAATAAAGTTACTTACAGTTCACAGTGACTTTCACTTTCTTCACATCCGGAGAGGACACATCGTTTTCAGCAGCACATTCATATTCCCCTGCCTGGTCTCTTGTAATTCCATAAATATCCAAATATTGGCCACTTCCAAAGGGTTTTGCTAAAAAAAAAAAAAAAAAAGTGACATTAAAAAAAACCAAGTTAAAAACATTTCAATAGAAATATTATGTGCAGTCCCTGTATGAGGTTTTTTTTTTTTTTTAAGTACCAGTACCAAGTGTCCCCCAAAAACCTGAGGACTCTCCGTGTTCCCGAAGTATTTCAGTTTTATCCTGTGATACTGTATGGCACAAAAAAAAATGCCAAATAGGGTTGCAGGGTCACCAACAGAAAGCTGCAACATCACTCCTGATGATGTTACAGCTCTGTGAGCGCGTTGAGTGAGCCGGACCCAGCGGCCATAGTGAGTCCACCATGCAATTATTTTTGCCCAGTGGAAAAAGCTTGTTGAATCTCAGGAACCCCCAGAAACTGAATACTGTGGATCAGCTCTGAGGGATACCCTTGTTCAGGACGTATATACAAAATACTTTCCCCTCCCCCCAAAAGCGAGCAGCATGGACTGCTGATTTAGGTCCAAAGTGACAGTGTTTCACCAGCTTATATAACACAATATATAACACAGCAATGATTTTTTTATGTTATTTTATTTTTTCTTAACAGAACGGACAGTGTACGCAGCGATGTATGTTGGATTATGAAGGCACAGCGACTACCTGCACCAAAGAGAGTACATTAGTTTTAGTGCCTGAGTCAGAGGGAGATAAAGTGACTTGCTCAAGGCCACTAGGAGAGTCTACGCTAGGATATGAACTGGCTTCACCCATCACAGAGTTCTTACAACTAAGCTTCACCCTCAGCCAAAACATTGGACCCAAATGTGCTAAGTTGTGCTATACTATAAGAGATTTTCTGGCGCCGGAAGACACTTAAAATGAATAAGCCTCCAGGTATCCTCGGGAGCTGGAATGGGTTTTACAGCATAGCGCTGCTTAGTAAATATGGTCAAGAATGTCTCTGTGGCTTAAATCCTGCTAATCTTTATGTATTTCACTTGGAAAATGTAAACTTTTTTCACAGAATGAAATCTTCAAATCCAAACATGGTTGCTACAGTAATTCTCAGAGTGCCTGAAGAATTTACAATCCGAAACATAACAGATGCTGACAGCCTTTTAGTACAGAAGAAAAAATATACAAAGAGCACGGATTATACACATACATATTACTAATCTTCATCTAAATAAAAACAAATATAAGAATAGGCAATAACAGACAATGACATTAGAGAAAAAAAGATGTCCTGTATTTACAGAAGACCTACAGTGAATATATAATGTGGTAATTCCAAATACAAGAACAAGTATTTGCAAATTGCATGAAGATTGCTTTATTCTGTGATATTCATGATAAAAGAATTATGAAAAGAAGTCTTCTACAATAGAGACAGCTGTTACTGTTTTTATGCATGATTGCTGCTATGCTCCTCTGTGGCCAGGTGAAATCCATTTCTAGACACAATGTTTACTAACAACCTCAACAGATATTGATATAATGTTAGAAAGAAAGACATTTGTTTATTGGCCAGAACAGCTCCTCATTTCAGATCCCTATGCTGTATTCTGTGTGTACACAAATGCTGCTATAATTTTGGCATATCTAGAATTATTTGCATCCAACAATACCCATGGTGGATTTTGGAAGGTATCCTGGGTACGGTACATAATGGGGTAAAACCGTGGTAAAAAAATAACTGTACCAGAATTATCAAAATAATCCGATTGCGTTCCATTGGGTTCATTTTGCTAAATCTGAGGCTGTTTCTTGCTTCCATTTTGTCCGGTTTGAAACCAGAAGATTTTGATAAATCGCCCACTTAGTGTATAAGTTACAGAAATGACTTAAAGTATTTATATCGAATGTAACATATTTTCCCTGTACCAGGTGTTCATTTCCAGACGGACTAACTGGAGTTTATAACACACAAGGTTCTGAAATTTATACAGCGTCATTTCGATTTTTTTTTCTAGTGCGCCACTTACCAAGAAAGTGCTAGTACTAGATCGTGTGTAGGAACTTAGTGAGGACATCCATCCCCACCTGCAACCGGGATCATAGACATTTTTTACAGACAGTCTGGATATTTTCTTTGACATAATCCACTTTAATATTTTGTGTTACTAGCAAAATCCTTAATAATTACACTCAATGAAAGTATGCAGAGAGGAAAAACAGCAGGGAACCAAACCAGTACTCAGTGTAAGACAAACACAGTGGAATAGAATAAGACTATGGGCCTCATGCGCTAAGCGCCGAAAAGCGTTTAATCGCCATTTTCTCGCCAAAAAAGGCTTTGCGATTCAGTAAGTGCTGATAAGTGGCCAAAATCGGCATTTTTTCTTCCCGATAAAAAATTATCGGCAGCAAGCCACTTTCCGGCACCATTCGCCACTTTTTAAAATTGGCTGTATTCTAGTAGCCCCGATTATCTTATCGGTTCTTATCGGTGCTGAACGGCACTCTCGAAAAGATATTTTAGCGCCAATTCGTCCCGCCAACTAAAAGTTGGTGGGTTGGTGAGGAGAAGGATCGGCAAGGTTGGCGGGACGGCACTTAGAAAAAATAGCAAATCTCCAGATGCCTTTTAATGATGCATATGCCCATATAATTAGTTCATGTGAACATGTGACAATATCATGCAAACTTCTACATGTTGCAACGTTGTTTGTAAACGTTTATTTCATGGTTGCATCCAAATGAGATTACTGAGTGTTGCGTAAATAAGTGGTATATGCATTTAACATTCCATAATGACTTTGTATAAATTATTAGTATAAAGCTTAACGTCACATCATAGTCAAATATCATCATTGCCTGATGAACACACACGATGAATCCGTATTATTTGTACTGGATACACTTTGGGAGTTCACAAGTACTATATGTTTATTTGACAGCTTGCACGTAATTAAGTCAAGTGACATCATAACATAGGTATTTAAAGGAGGGCAATTACCTGCGCCTTGACAGCTACAGACCAGAAGATGCTACGATTGTTCATGAGAAGGTGGAGAATTCTATTGGATGAGAGGATAGCAGAGGGGCAGGATGTCCGAGGGCCAGGAGAGGACAGGGACAGGGACAGGGGAGCGAAGTGGAGAGGGAGAGGACAAGGAGACGAGAGGAGAAGAGAGAGGAGAGAAGTGGTGCCTCATCCACGTGTGTACAGGGAGCGTACGATTTTAGATGGGATGAGTGAGGAGGAGATCATTAGTCGTTATCGTTTGAGTTCAGCAGCAATCTTATCTCTTTATGAAGAGATACGTGTAGATTTAGAGAGTGTAACAGCCAGAGGTCGTGCAGTCCCTGGGCTTGTTAAAATGCTGTGCTCATTACATTATCTTGCTTCCGCGTCATTCCAGACAACTGTGGGCATAGTGGGCGGGGTCTCGCAATTGTCATTCTTACGGGCCTTTACCCACTTTCTATGTGCACTGAATAGACGCACTAGGAATTATATTAATTTTCCTACAGATCAGACAGAGTGGCTGGAAGTGAGAAATGGCTTTTATACCATAGCCGGGATACCATGTGTGATGGGTGCAATCGATTGCACCCATGTTGCGTTGATCCAGCCTAGTCAGAGTGAGCATGCTTACCGCAATCGTAAGCACTACCATTCCCTGAATGTACAGGTGGTACGCGATGCCACGATGAAGATTATGCATGTGGTTGCCAGATTCCCTGGTTCCAGCCACGATTCCTCTATCTTGAGAAACTCATCCATTTTCCATGCTTTTGAACAAGGCTATTTTGGAGCTGGTTGGCTGGTGGGTGAGTACATATTATGAAGTGTTAACAAACCACAATTGTGTATTTGTTAAATGTTGCATGAAATAATGTTTACACATTGTGTAATGTTTCTGCACGATGGATTATAGGTGACTCAGGATACGGAATTAGGCCCTGGCTTTTGACACCGGTGCCTAACCCACAATCTGAAGCAGAGGACCGGTATATTGTAGCCCACATATCTACACGATCAGTCATTGAGCGGACATTTGGGCTGCTCAAAACAAGATTCAGGTGCTTAGATCGAACTGGTGGGGCACTCCAATATAAGCCTGAGAAAGTGTCTGATATAGTTATTGCTTGCTGCATTTTGCACAATCTGGCACTCCGCCATAATATGGCAAGCGATATACGTCAGGGCTTGGAGGAGGAGCATCCCGTCAATGTAGCAGCTGACAGTGAGCAAACTGCCTGTGGTGTGGAGACCCGTCGTAATGTGATCAACACATATTTTACTTGTAAGCAACTACCTAAATGTTCCTAGTACTATATATATGTATCCATTCATGTTTCTGACAAATACATGTGTCCAAATATCATTCACATAGGAAACGGATGCATCTCGTACTCCCACTTTTCTCTTCTCTGCTGTGTGGACAATTACATGTGGCACCGGTATGTCATTCATCAACAGGTTGGATAAAAATTGTTACCACTAAACAGTTGTGTGTTTACCTGAGGGAATAATGTCTAGCAAATCTATATTGTCTGTCACATGTTTTGTGGTTTATGCATTAAATACCTTTAAAATATGTTGGTAGACAATAGTTACTGCTATCTTTTTATATACAAATGTTCACTTGGAGTGTCACATGTGTGTGACAATGATGTGTAGCTTATTGTGTATTTGAGATCACATTGTTCAGATATCTTGTCGTTTTTTATATCACATTGTAAAGTATCACATATGTTTTTGAATCAGCTGAATTACATGTGATTAAAATAATTTCTTTTTTTATTCTCAATTTTATTTCTCAGTCATATTACTCCAATGACTGCTCATGTAATTTATGACACTTAACATGTGTGGATAACATATGTAATATGATGTTTTTGTATGGATATGATAACATATGTAATAAAAGGGACAAACATTGCGACAGGTATTGTGATAGGATGTTTTAAGCATTACTTGATGAAGAAGTTGTGAGCTTGGCAATATGTCCTTCGTGTATTGTGTCCGTGGGGTTGTTTTGAAGTTTGTGTTATTGGATAGTGTGTTCAAATGTTATTAACTACATTACAGAACCTGTCATGATTATGAGTTTACTACATCAATTCATGCACATGAGCGATGGTAACACTCAAAGCATGTTTGTATCCAAGAACCAACGCGCAAAACATCATTACCATTGCAATGTATGTCATTAGTTCTTCTCTCTCTTCATCTTCATCTTCATGAAGACATTGTCACATGTATATTTAAAAATTAAAGATGTGTGTTGATTTGCCGTACATCTAAGTTTGTTAGAAATGATTCCACCATTCTAAAGTATTGTAGTCTCTATTCACATATTTTGATTGCTTCGTAAACACAATGATAATGTTATCCACAACATATTTATTTGATCAAATCTACTTATGAATAATGATCCTTTATAACAACTGTAAACATAGTAACATTAATGACGTTTAAATATTGCTACGCACACATTTCATCCAAATTGAATGTGTTTGTGTGTGTGTGTGTGTGTGTGTGTGTGTGTGTGTGTGTGTGTGTGTGTGTGTGTGTGTGTGTGTGTGTGTGTGTGTGTGTGTGTGTGTGTGTGTGTGTGTGTGTGTGTTTATGTGTTTCAGTGTTTATGTGTAATGCATGTATTTATAAAGCAATCAATATTTACATACATTATTGAGTCAAAACATCCTAGCCTTCACTTAGCTATGTATGTGTTTAACGTGTAATAATTACACTAAAGTATTGTTCATCGTTTCTTTTAAATGTAAACTCAAATGTTAATGTGTTAATCATGTATACATAACATTAATGACCTAATGCATGTTATGTTGGCACTAAAATGTAGGTCATAATATTATATTTCCACCACATGTTTTTCTAAATAAGGTCACTATTGTCATTGTGTACTTTGAAATATTTGATTGACAGTGTAAACTCAGAACTCCCCTGCACCTACCATTTTTAAACTAGGTCATTCAATTTCATAGGTGAGCAGTTTTTCCTATATACCCGTGTGGTACTTTGAAATATACAATGTTTCCGAGTTATAAAGTTACATTTAGATGATTTTACATTTAACATAACAGATTACAATATATAGTAGATAATTGTGTTATAATAGTGATAATGTTGCTTGAACATATCACATGACATTACAATACTTATTATGTTATCAAATATTTTTTATATGTAAATATAATTTTATTGTTTATTGGTTATCAACATAATCATGAAAATTAAGTGTTTAGTTAAAAATTCCACACAAGGCTACTTAAATTGTATATTCGTAATCAGTGCAAAACTGTTTTCAAGCATTGTTACATATTGATTATAATTGATTGTCTAGACGCGTCACACTCAGGTAATATTATGATTTGTCCATCTCAAATCATACATTGGTCCCATGTATTCATAACCGACATCTGTGAAATAAAGCAAACACATTTTGTTGAAACATTGCACATGTATCTATCTTTCATCATCATAACGCTTAACACATCTAAATATGATTGGCGATATTCACGCAGAAGTTACATATATGTTTCAACAGCAAGGATAAAAAATCAGCCAGAAGAATTGTATGTTTAAAATGCCGGTGTTCGCATTACTACTGATATGTGACTTCCAGGTCCTAAATACATAATAATGTGCGCGCACAACGTGTGTTGCGCGCACGTCACTAATCTGTGGACTAAGTATTAGCGCATGCGCAAGACAATGTGTACGCTGTGCGTACAAGACATGTCCCTCCATGCTGCTGCTGCTGCTGCTGCTGCTAGCACTACGCATATGATCGCGTAAGCTACATATATGGAAGATAAGCAAATGCACTTATACAGACGTACATATATTAACATTGACAACTGACGTGTGTCCACGCCCAACCCGGACGCTCAACCAATGAGCGTAAACAAGACGCGTGAGGTCATGTTCACGCACCATGAAATTCACGCAAACACCCCTCCCACTGAATGAACATTGGCCTACAGCGCTGTGCACGCACCGCCCAACCAGCGTGCGCGCATGACAGACTGCACTGACCGTAACAATAAGCTACTGTCACAGCCAATACTGTGACACGTGCACACGTCAGGTGGGGGGGGGCGGCGCATCGGTAAACGTTGTTAGGACGCATTGGGACATGAGCACATACCTACGTCACATGTCGGCGACACGTACATTGTTTTCATATGTTGAATGTTAAACAATGAAGTGTGTGTGTGTGTTACAGTTACTGTAACAGTTCTAACATTAGATTTTAACACAATTATAATGAGTTCATAATGACTCCGGCACCAATGTTTACTCATGGATGTTAATGTAGTCATTTGTTATAAGACTTATTATATTTAGCTACTGTATATATGTAAGCATGTCTGCAATTTAACGCTTTATCCAGTCATTTGGCTACAACATTGTGTATATTATGCAGATGATGCTGTCATATTTTTAACATATATTATTAATCTAAAAGCATAATTACATTTTTATTTACCATTATTGTAGAAATCAGAACTCAATTTGCTCGCACACATCGCTCCAGTGTTGCACAGCCGCATCAGCCATGGTTGAGTCAATCGTTGCATCTTGATTCATACACATCTCCGTGACCCCGTCATATGGATCCGCAGTGGGTTGTTGAAACAAGACGGCCGGAGGTAGGTACAAATCTTCGTTGTTTTCATCCAAACACTCGTATTGTGCATGTAAGTTTGGACAAATATCGTAGAAGTTATGTCCATCTTGCATCTCGTCTTGTTGAAGGGACGGTGCAGGTATGACAGCAGACGTCACAGTCTGTGAGCGTTCAATGTTACTGCTAGTAGGCAAGAATAGGCTATTTAGCAGAAGATATGTTCCATGTTCCATGGTAATTTTAAATGAGGGAGCAACATGCCAGCAGCTGTATTGTTCACCTTGTTGATGAGGTACACACTCAAAACATTCATTTGCGGATAAAGTGAAAAGTACAGAAGTTTTCCAATTTCTTTGATTGGCTGCTTCTTTGAAGTCTGGATATGTTTCCCTGATAAAGGCATAGATTTCACTGACTGTAGCCTTTTTATCTATCTTTGACTCGATGGCTTCATAAATCATAAACTTGTATGATTTTCGTGGCAATGTAGATGCAAGTGCCATGTCTTCTTCTCCGTTCGAGTGAACAGTGTGGAAGTGTAACGCATAAGCATGTTAGATGAATGTGAGAATCGTTACATTTTATCTTTGCGGTATTTTTCAAGGTTACAATACAAGCGAGCATTTATATGGCTGGTTCTTCTCCCACAAGAAAATAGTTGCAATAATTGGCTGAGATAATTCTTTAAAGATACCGTATTTTCACATGAAACGAAACTGTAGTTTATGCTTATTCAATGATAATGGCAAAAACAAGTTGCTTAATTTAATTACAATAACAATGTGTTTTAACTCATCAACATTGATAAGATCTACATATTTCTACATAGACCTCAAAACATTTAGATATACACACATTATATCTCTATATATACACATATATATATATACACACACACACACACATATATATATATATATATATATATATATATATATATATATATATATATATATATAGATAGATACACACATGGCTGCAAACACACATGGCTGCAAACAGGCCATGTTTTCATGATGTTCCAACTACAACACAGCTGGAACATTTAGTGGATAAATCATACTGAGCAAATAATTGAGCCAGCTGTGCTGAAGTGGGGATATCTTGAAAACAAGGCCTGTTTGCAGCCATCAAGGTCTGGAGTTCTGCAGGCCTGATAGATCCAAACGAAGGAGAGATGGAGCACAGCTAAAAACAAAATGAACTACTAGGAGAGTGGGACCCAGATAAAAAAAGTTAGTTTATTGGATCAGTGCAAAAATACAAAAAACGGAGCCCTCAGGCCCCCACCAACACGTTTCGAGCCGGTGGCTCTTTCTCAATGTGCTCCATCTCTCCTTCGTTTGGATGTCCGGTCTTGTGGAGTAACGGCAGCACGCACCCATGGAGGAATTCCCACAAAAGACCCTACAAATGTGAGTCACTCCAACCTGTTTATTAGTATACACCTATACTTACCCAACCGATATTTATGTCTGGTCACTAGCCAGTGAAGGTCCCACATCATTGCAGTGGGATCTTTTCCAGCTAATCGGTATCTAGTGGAAGTGGTTTATTGCAAGGGTTGGAGTATTTTGGTCTGGACTGTCTGGGACCTCCAGGGACACAATTTATATGCGTATAGTCTTGGGCTATTTAGCCAGTGGTTCATGTTGGAGCACCATACAGTTTCTTGTGACTGTTTGCAGGCCTGATAGATACATACACTGTCTCTCAATGTATCTATATATCTATATATATATATATATATATATCTGTATATCTATCTATATGTCTATATCTCTATAGAGAGAGAGAGAGAGAGAGAGATATCTCAGTATTTACACACACACAGAGAGAGAGACTGTGTGTGTGTGTGTGTGTGTGTGTGTGTGTGTGTGTGTATGTGTGTATATATAGATATAGAGATACAGAGAGAGTATATGTGTGTACCTATATATATATATATATATATATATATATCTATATATATATATATATATAGATATATATATATATATATATATATATATACATACATACATACATACATACATACATACATACATACATACATACATACACACACACACACACACACAGACAAAATATATATTCATACACACTTACATATTAATTGCTCTTCAATTATTTCATACATGATAACATGTAAACATGATGAAGTATGAATGAAGATCATGGTAAGTACATTTCTTAAGAGGCTCAATACACAATAACACATTACATGAAACAGTAGGTAATGTGATATGGTTAATGTAATTATGTTGTATATAAAACAAACTGTCATAACATGACACTAAACATTGCAATACTCAAGGTGTAAAATCTTACACTTAACTTGACCTAAGTGAATGTCATATTACATTTAAATGCAAGTTTTGGCCTAATGTCTTTTCACTAACCAACTGATTAATAATTGTTTATAATATGTTCTCAAACATGCCTTAAATAATTCAGTGAATGAGCATTTGTAAACATTCATATGTGTACAAGGACATACTTGAATGTTTGCAACCATCTCTACATGATCATACATACACTATGCATGAAAGAGTATGCACTAAAAACCACAACATCACAAAATAGTTTAGTGAAGGTTGTTATTTATTTAGGTTTTGACTTTTGAGAGCGAGTCACAGGCCTGCTTGTTGGCTGTTGTGATTGCCTTCTCTCTGTGCCAAGTACTCTCGGCTTCACTGTAGCACTTGTTGTGGGCTGTGTCACTGGTTCAGGTGCACTTATTGTGGGCTGTTGCACTGGTTGAGGGGCACTTGGTGTGGGCTGTGGCACTGGTTGAGGGGCACTTGGTGTGGGCTGTGGCACTGGTTCAGGTGCACTTGTTGTGGGCTGTGGCACTGGTTGCGGGGCACTTGGTGTGGGCTGTGGTACTGGTTGAGGTGCACTTGTTGTGGGCTGTGGCACTGATTCAGGTGCACTTGGTGTGGGCTGTGGCACTGGTGGAGGGGCACTTGGTGTGGGCTGTGGCACTGGTTCAGGTGCACTTGGTGTGGGCTGTGGCACTGGTTCAGCACTTAAAATACATTGCAACACTGGTGGAGCAGTTTCTTGTGTGTGTGTTTTTGTCTTCTTCCAAAAGCTGGTGATTTGTAGGTGTCGGTTCAATATTTGGAACAGATGATGTAAACGGTTGGATGTTGACAGGGACCTGCACAGAAGTGACATCAAGTGTACCAGAACCATCCTGAAGTGGGGAATGAAGAACTGATGGGTCTGGAGAAAAAATACCACCACGTAAAGATCCATCCCCTGAGGGGTTATACTGAAATTCGTGCTCTCTTGCTGTACTCCTAAACTGATTGGCTTGGCTTACATTCAGAACTAGTGCTTGTAATGTGTGGTTCAGATTTTGGAGTTCTTTAGGAACTTGTATGATGACATTTTTTATTTGTGTCATTTCTGATATCATCCTTTCATGCATCCTTTCATGCAGTGACATCATCCTTTCATGCAGTGAGATCATTTCTGAATGGCGACGATTTTCTTCACCCAAGATTCATTCTTCCGAAGCTGAGAAAGTGTCACGAGCAGGAGGACTTGAATGCTGTGTTAATCCAGGAGTGTCAATAACTTCAATAACTTCATGGTCACTTGAGTCAATTTGTCCGTGATCGTAAACATCTGGTTCTAAAAATAAAAACATAAATGATCAACTCACATGGAACATTAACATTGTTTTATGCAATAATGATAGTTGTTCTGATAGTGGAACACATTAAATGTTGACATATTATGTTAAATTTATGTACAATATAAATTGTAATATTTTGCCCACAATTACGTGTGAATGATGAATGAATGAAAGATTGTTGTTACATCACAACTCCGAGTTGCTACTTGAAAACGCACACAATACATGTTGTGTAATGAAACCGTACATCTCCTCTGTGTCATTAACTATTCATAAGTTCATCACATGTGAAACTCACATCTTTGAAACAATGTAATTAGCCATGGCAATGTACACATTATATGGTGTGTACGTCAAACACTCACCTTCCATTCTTGCTGATGACATTGATGAGGCAGGTGAGGACACATGTTCTGTCTGAGCTGGCACAGGTGACACAGGAGCTGGCACAGGGGACCGAGGAGCTGGCACAGGTGACACAGGAGCTGGCAGAGCAACTATATAGAAGAAAAACATCAGAAAGTTACTTTATGTGAATTATGTACACATGACAGTATCTGTAGTGGGAGTACTGATGTAAAAATATCATCATTAATTAACGATACAAAAATCAAATGCTTAGGTGGATCTGTACATTATCCATCTTAACCCAAATGTACATGTTAACATGATGAAGATACATATTTTGAACAGCATACAACTTACATAGAATGTTAATGCAGATATGTATGAAGGTATGTGTACTACTATTCACAGGTGTGTTCTACATACACTGCATATGTGAGCCATTATTAGAGCTACAATAAGTGACATCACTGACATGAATGAAAACAATACCCTATGCTTACAATTCTGCACATAATTGTTTAACATTGTACGATATTTATTAAAAATGAGTATCAAAATGTAGGAGAAGCAGGGTTGGCGCGGAATGTGGGTGAAACTCAGCACCACATGCAGTGTGTCGCTCACAGATGCTACTGGTGTGAGAAGGTGGCGTATCAGTAACGTTACAATAGTTATTTCAAACACTAATGACTAAGCTACGTTGTAATATATAGTGTAATGGTTGGTTAAAGGAGTGATATAATTAGCATTTCAAATTACTGTCATGAACTTAGCTTCACATTGTCAGCTTCTACCAGCTCTACCCTCTCCTCCAACACTTCACCCCACCATGACCCCACGAGCTGCCTCTTTTCCCCCCACAACCCCCTCTGTTCACCTCTATGCTATGATTACATATTAGTTGAAGTTTTTTTTAACACACAGCTACATGAGCATAATTACAATATAAAGTGATCTATATATGAACACAATTTCATTCTATATGATACATGTTGGTATTTATGCTCACATGAGGCAACATGAACCACAAACAGAG
Organism: Ascaphus truei; assembly: GCF_040206685.1. Classification (NCBI taxonomy): domain Eukaryota; kingdom Metazoa; phylum Chordata; class Amphibia; order Anura; family Ascaphidae; genus Ascaphus; species Ascaphus truei. The sequence goes on along the minus strand of NC_134492.1, from coordinate 11,318,641 downwards.
CATTAATAACCAATTAGGGAATCTGTGTGTGAAATTTCATAATGTCGCCTTTCACTTGAGAATATTCCAGCCAGGACTTTAATATGCAGTAAGGGCCTGTTTAGAGGTATTACATAGATACACAAATATATACATATATTATATAAATATATAGATCGACAGATACATCAAATAGTGAATTATGTTTTTTGGATAACATACACACTATTATCAAGAACACAGTGATGACACAAATTAATGTCATAAACGATAACTTCTCGTGTGTTTAGTGGGTATGCATGTTAACCCTGTGTGTGATCGAAGCTGTGACCATACTTGAAGTTTAAACCTATAGGTGAAAGATGTGGAATGGTTTGTAAAATAATAGATGCAGTGTGTGCTATTTTGAATATCATTACACATAATCCCTTCCTGCTGTTCAAGTAGTGTGTGCGTGCTCAAAATGGTGTAAGGCAGGATTGCAGAGCCAATACATGCAAATGAGCATACACATATAATATCTATCTATATAATATCAAGCTATATCTATCTATCTATCTATCTATCTATCTATCTATCTATCTATCTATCTATCTATCTATCTATCTATCTATCTATCTATCTATATATGTATATATATATGTATATATATGTATGTATGTATATATATATATATATATATATATATATATATATATATATATATATATATATATATATAAATATATATGAAGTGTCATCACCAAGCTGATATATATATATATTTATATTTACAGAGAGAGAGGTTTTGTATTAATAAAGGTACAAAAGAAAAAAGTACACCTTGAGAAAGAGCGGAAGCTCGAAACATGTCGGTGGGGGCCTGAGGGCTCATTTTTTTCTTTGTTGCCATGCTCTGACCCAATAAACCTTTATTTTTGGGACACACTCTCTAGCAGTTTATTTTTGTGTAGTAGTGCTCCAACTCTCCTTCGTGGAAATCTATTAATAAAGGTATAAAATTTTGGTGGGAAATTTGATGTTAACATTTTGATACGACACGTTTAGTACAGTAAGATTTGTCACCTGGTGGGAATTGATGTTGATAGATTCCGATATCTCGGTCCCCTGGCAAACCCTCCACGACGACCGGAAGAAATTTTTCACGCATCTGCTCCTTCAATGGAGTTAATGTTAGAGCTGGTGCTAGCGGGCCGCCTCCAGAGCCAGAAGCATGCATCTGTTGTGCTTTGATTTTTTTTTTTAGATTCGCCTTGATATCATCAAATCTCTTCCTACAGTTCGTCTGGCTCCTGACACGATTCCCACACGCAGACACAGCCACTGTAATTTGGTCCCACATTTCTTTCTTCACGGCTGAACTTGTCCGTCCTTGAAATACATAACAATTATATTAAGTTAATATTTAATTTAATGACGAATACATAAAAAATGTGCTAATTGTTGAAAGAGATAGATAACATGCTGGTTTATGTGAATATGTGTAGCAGATGAGTATTACATTTATGTGGAGACATACAAAGCTAAGGAATCTTGCGTGAATGTTCAATGAACCTATAAAATCACATTTTAAGGATTATTAGGTTCGGTGTAAACTATGAAGGATTATGTGTGTAACAATCTACTATAATTGATGATATTACATATTATTAGTTGTCTATTAACACACGTGACATCAGATACGAGAAAAAGTTTGGGAACAATCAATGCAAAGATTGACTTACCTAATAAATGGCCATACAGATGGTCATAGCGCTCCAAAATCCCTGTCATAAGAACTGTGTTTTCCTCTTCATTGAAACGAGGATTACGTGGCCGCTCCACACATTTCTTCTGACCACGTTCAGCCACAGAGCTTGGCTGCTGCTGACTGGACTCTCCTTCTTCCAAAGGAAGAGACTCCAAAAGCGCTACACCACCAGGCACCCCCCCACCACCACCACCAGACACCACACCACCACCAACAGACACCCCACCACCAGACACCACACCACCACCAACAGACACCCCACCACCAGACACCCCACCACCACCAACACTCGCACTCACAGCAACACCACTAGCACTCACAGCAACACCACTCCCCTGACTCCCACGTTCACTCAGACGCGTACTCACATGACTACCAGTACCACTCACACCAGCATCACTCCTCCCACGCTTCTCGGCCATACCTATAGCACTCACAAAAAACAGGAAAGAAATGTAAACACAATCGCACTCAACACTTACAAACTGACAACAACAAAAAGATGTTAACAAAACAACACAGGACAAACCAATCACAATACACCGCAACTCTCTCTCTCTCAATATCAAATATGCAAATCACCCAGCTCTGTGTGTGTCTCTCTCCCAACAACACAGAGAATGAATAGAAATACACGCTACCTTTAAATGGACCGCTCAATCAAGAACATGCTTGCATCGCCAGATTCACAAAGAAGTTCAATTGGCGAACATAACACGCCCTCGCCATGCTCGCCGATACACCTGTGTGTGATCGGCAAATCATCGCCATAGTGGGACCAAATGTTTTCGGCTTGATTCACCAGGGATTCGGCCCTTATTGCATACGGCGAGGGAAAATCGGCAAAATCATGCCGATCGGGAACAGTTGGCGAATGCATTTTTTCGGCGTTTAGTGCATGAGGCCCTATGTTCCTTCAAAAAAATTACTGGAAGATTAGAAAATCAGTCAAACATTGAGTTGCCAGGTGTCCAGTATTGAACCGGACTGTCCTGTATTTGGACACACAATTAAGTAAAAAATTAAAGGTAATACTGTACATGTTTGTGTTCAGTATTTCCTCTCATGACATAGTGACCTGACCGGCTTGGGGGGCCGCGGGATAACCCTGAGCAGGGAGAGAGCAGGGCTGTTACTAGGGGACTGAACAGCGTCTCCCATCCCGATTGGCTGCTGCTGGGTAATGCAGTCAAAAAGGAGGAGGTGTCAGGAGCCTGGCAGTGGGGCTAAGGAGAGGAGGAAACAGCATGGAGCGGTGAGGTGTGTGTGTGGGGGGGTGTATTGTGTGCATTGCATCCTTTACCATTGTGTGCAGTATTTTTGGAGAAGCCACCTGGCACCCTCGTCACCGATGCTGAGGGATAGAAAAGCGAGAAAAGTGGTAGTGAGTTGTATAAAAAAAGCATTTGTATCACAAACGACACCAATGTTGCAGAAACAGTCAAGTGATAAAAACTCCATTTTCACAGCATTATCACTAAGGGAAAACCAGTGGTTATCAATGAAACTACTTATCAGAGTTTATTGAATACTGCCCATATTTGGCTGCAAGACGAATGGCCATTTGCATGACATTAAAAGATAGTTTTCTTTTAATCTCAAATGTATTCTATGAAGAGATGGGGGTATCGGGTACAATGGCACAGTAAGTGAGGGGGAATGGGGAGGAGTGGAACAATATTAGAATTCAATTACAATAATTTCTGTGCAGCCCAGGTCTCTTATTCATGCATTCCTATTCAACTATTTAAAGTAACATTTTGCAGAATACCATTCTAATTTGCTGATCACTTCCAGATACCGCAGCCTTGGAAAGTGTATGCTTCAGACATTTGGCACTGGTTGATGGATTCCTAGTTTTCAGGCACAGGGGACTTAATTATGTTTGTGTTTGAAGAAAGACTTGGGGCACAACAACAAAATGTGTTGGAAAAAGCTATCTAATGACAAACAAATGACTTTAATATGTCACTGTTTCAACTGAAACAGGGAACCTGTGCAACGTTTACCACAAAGGTGATTCCAAGAGACCAAGAGTTGTACTTTGCTTCCTCAGCACAATCAATGTCCACTCCAGAGTCCAGTGGGAAAAGACCACATTCTGGTGTTATATTAAGAATTGATAGATTGGATGGCTCAGTTCAGATGAGGAAACAGAATTACTAAAATAAACATCTCATTATTTATTTTCCTCAAATAAATAATGTTTACCAATGGCCTCCCCTCAGATTATCATGATATAAATTGGGGGTCTCCAAACTACGGCCCGGGGGCCACATCAGGCCCCCCACAAGATTTAATCCGGCCTGCAGCAACATGAAATATGTATATTTTTGCCCATTATATATAATTTCCCAGTGTAAGCACGGCATCCTTTCTTTGTAATAGTACCATTTCTCTTTTGTTCTGAATCATATCATGCTGACTACCCCAAAAATATCCAAATAAAACTTATTCATTTATAAAATATATAAATATATAAAAATTATAAAAAATATTTTTTTTCTTTGGCCCGCGAAAATGTGTAGAATTTACGATGTGTCCCCCGTACTGAAAAGTTTGGAGACCACTGGTATAAATAAATAATGGCTGCCATTATAGTACTTCTTAGGAAGGAAGAAGTTATACTGTATAGGCAATAGGTGGGGTTTCATTTTGTACGTTCCACTTCTGTTTTCTTCTTTGGTATATTTTCTGTTAAAAAAAATATATATATACAGTATTTCCTCGATTGTAAGACGCCATCAATTGTAAGACGCACCATCGATTTGACCCATACAATCGAACAAAATTTACTTTTTCACTTACCATGTTGCAGGAGAGGTCCCATGTCAGCGGAGGATGAAGCGGGCGGCGGCGGCAGGAGAGGTCCCACGTCTGCAGATGGTTGAAGATGGACAGCGGGCTGGAGTGCGGCGGCAGGACAGGTCATAATAGCAGGAGAGCTGAGCAGGAGCAGAGCGGAATGGGGGAATGGCTTTGGAGGTTCACACCGTAACATCGGAAGTTGACCGATGTCTGACTTCCGGTTACAGTGTGCATCTCCCAAGCCGTTCCCCTATGCCGCTCTGCTCCTGCTCAGCTCTCCTGCTATTATGATCTCCTGCCGCTACCGCACGCCCACTGTCTTCTTATCTTCATTCCCCTGCAGACTTGTGACCTGTCCTGCCGTAGCCGCCGCACTCCCGCCGCCTTTCCATATTCAATCATCTGCAGACGTGGGACCTCTCCTGCCGCCACCACCCGCTGCGTCCTCTGCTGATATGGGACCTCTCCTGAAACATGGTAAGTGAAAAGAGGGAGCAAGTACTGTAGACACTATTTGTTTTTTTTATTTTTTTAATACATCGTTTCTAAGACGCGCCCCGATTTCAGACATGTGAAAATCGGAAAAAAGGTGCGTCTTAGAATCGAGGAAATAGGGTATATATAATTTTTTTTTTGGTTGCAACAGTCATGGGACTTGGCCGAATTTGTGATGTTTACATACAGTATTGTGAATAAAAACAGTGCGTACGCCTAACCTGTGACTTGCTATAAACTACAAACATGTCAGTCACACTGCATTGGCAAAAGATACATTTTCATAGTTCAGTTAGTTATGTAAAACACAACTAAAAAAGAAAATTAAGTATGCCAATGAAAACTATTGTTCATTAAATCTAAAAATACATCTTTACAATTATAGTCAAAGTTAGTCAAAGTCTGTAAAGTGGAATCATGCCAGGGCACCGTGCCCATACCCAAGGCCGCTGAGAGAATACCCATGGCTACAGTTTGGACCGCCCCCTCCCCCCGTGTCAGCAGCCTTGCAAGCCCCTTTCCTCTATTCCCCCCCCCCCCCATTTGCAGGTATTTCTCTACCCATGAGATGGGGCCCGGCGCATGGGAGAGCCAGGGGCGGCAGCAACCAAAGACCCGGCAGCCAGCCGCACCTCTAGCTGGGCCCAACTTCCAACACCGACCAGGCCCCCTGCAGCCACCGGGCCCAGGACACTTGTCCCGGTTCCCCCCCCCCCCACCTGCCGGCGGCCCTGCTCATACCTTCTGACGTAGCTATTATCTGAAGTTTGCACTCCAAAATGTCACAATAACATTGCCACAGCACAAAATCCTATTGGGGACAAGTAGTGAGCCCATTGCAATAAATGGTATAAAATGGTATTTTAGCGCAATAAAATAATACTTACAATATATGCCACGAGAAAATTTTCCAAACCAGTTTGTCTAAGGCAGCGATTATACTCTGTACGATGGCGCGCACACAACAGGTACACATTGCAGGATCCGTTAGAGGACGCCCCGAGTGCGCGCGCATGCATGACCGGGTTTTGAAAAGACACACAGAATTTGTCTTTTTAAGCGACGGCCACGTCACGTGAGCGATTCAGCCAATCATGGCGAACCAGCTTTGTGATGTCACAGCCACACCTCCGCCGCGCCTGTCCACCGCCGGAAATAGTATGTGCAGAAAACGCTTGAGCGACGGGCGCGCGCCACGCCATGCGCGCACGTGCTGAAGCACGCACTATAATCTCAGCCTTTAGTGTTACATTGTCAACTAAAGTTACTGTACACAGGGTGGCTACACATGACAGCTGTCATCTGATTGTTTTCCTTTAGGAATCATGTAGCAAAAGAAAACCCTTTTATGCTGAACTGGCAAATGTGCAAAACGTTTGTGTACATTCACAAAAGTGAAATATACGTCATGAAGAATTTGTCAAAAAAATTGTCAATACTCATTATCCTATTTATTGATTAAGTGTTTAAGTCCATTGCTTAAAATGTATTTGAACACTTATACCATTCATTTGAAAGACTATTAATAGGGCTCAGTGTCACACTGAGATTTAAGCAACCTCAAACTTTGTTAAATCTTTATCGACTTCCAAGAAAGTTGGGGAATTACCCGATATGCAGCTTTCTAAATAGAGTTCACAAGGCACACCAGGCACACCAGGCACACCAGGCACACCAGGCACACCAGGCACACCAGGCACATGCACACATCTTTAGTGTGAAAAAAACATCTACCTGAAAAGCCTCAGGGGCTTATTCTGTCGCAGCCAAAGTAGCCGGTTAGACTGTTTATCAGAAATTCCTCATTGAAGTCTATGGGGAATTTGGGCCAAAAATAACCAAATTAGTTGCATCCGCTGCTATTAAATAAGCCCCTTAAACTATTTTAAAGAATGACATTATTAAAAACAATTTACGTCGCCTACATCAGGAGTGGCCATCTCCAGTCCTCAAGGGCTACTAGCAGGTCAGGTTTTAAGGCTATCCCTGCTTCAGCACAGGTGGCTCAATCAGTGGCTGTCAATGACAGAGCCACCTGTGCTGAAGCACGAATATCCTTAAAATCTGCCCTATTGGTGGCTCTTGAGGACTGGAGATGGCCACTCCTGCTCTATGTGAATGAAAGCATCTATATGGACCGATCATCGGAAGGCATTGAATCATTGTCCGTGCCTCACTGCGTAAGGAGTCTAAGGTTCTGAGAGTTGGAGATGGAGAAATGTAATGTGTGCAACACAGGTGCATGTTACATGAAAGGCAGAACAAATTATTAGAACATTTAATACGTCAAATGATAGAAGGGAGAAATGAAGATTTAGCACAGAACTAATTCATGCACATTCGGTTCTGGGTTTGAAATCGGTGAACAAAAGAGCAAACATAAAATGTCATTATTTTAAATGGAGATCGTTTAAAAATACATTTTCCATTGCGCAATAATTAACTATAATTTAGGTCCAGTTATTTGGTGTTACAATTAAATAGTAGATGAGGTTGAAAATGGATATATATTCATTGAGTTCAACACACTGTTCAGTATGTTACATTGAATCGGCTGAGATACTCATCCTATATTTATACTTATATCTTTATTTTCCCAGAGGACTCGCTTTGGTTTACAGTGTTAATAGGTTGGACAGAGAACAGACTCCGGTCTCTGTGCAGGATCTCTAGAAAATGAGCTGCTCAGTGACACACGGCAGTATTGACAGGTGCAGAATGTGGTCTAATGTCGTACAGGTAACAGTGATATCCGTCAGCTGCTCGACAACTATTGTCTATTTTTTTATGTTGTCATTGAATCTGTCCAAGGAATACACTATGGGTGTTTTTCAAAGGGATGCTTTAGCTTTGTTACTTTGTGAAAATAATTGCAGCTTTAAATCTATATGTCTCCCACTGAATGCAATAGGAATGTTCAGAAATACATTTGGCTGTTTCTTTCCTAGATATATATAAAAAAATATGTTTGGATCCAAAATGTAAGTGGAGCCATACAAAGGCATTATTAAAACAATGTGTTATGCTTTTCACTACAGCAGGTTATTTGTGCTCTGGAACTGCAGAACTACCCAATCCAAGAAAATACATCACGGTAAATATCAAAGCACTATTTGTTTTCTGTTATGTGCCCAAACCGTTCCTTTGTGCTACTCTGACTTGAATGTTTGTTCTCTTTGCATCACACCACACCACATGCTACACTAATTTTCTACACAATTGATACAAAGCTATTTTTTCCGGGTAATAGTTTTAAGACACATCCTCACCTACTGTACTAATTAATGGTATAGTATCTGTGTGCAGAAGCCAGTGAATTTGAGTAGAATTGCGGCAGAATCTAAGCATACTGCTATTTAGAAAGATGGTTTAAAGCAATCTATTTTGTACTTTATTTTATTCGCTGTCACTCTTAGGGGCCAATTCTATAAGCCTCGATAACCCACTTATCGAGGCCTTTTCGGCCAAAATGCCTGCTACTATTCTGTAAGCCTCGATAAATGGGTGATAAAGGCATGAATCGCCAATTTTTTCTGATGTCCAAAACACATCGCCGTGTGAGCGGCGAGAAGCCACTTATCTGCAGGGTTTGAAACTCGTGCAATTCTAGCTAGCTTTGATTAGCTTATCGACGCTAATCGCGGCTCTAGAATGGTGAGTTTCTCCCAAAATCCTCACGCCAGGAAAAGTTGACGTGAAGCTGGGGAGAACCTACTGAGAAGGCGGTGAGAGAGGACTTAGAAAAATAAATGCTTTTTTCCTGCATCGGACTGATGCCGCCAGTCTCCGAAGCTGAAACACATTAATATCAGCACCGGAGACCCCCGGCATGAATCCCATGCAAAAAAAATGCATTTACAGGCAATTTCATTACCTTAGCCGCTGTCAGCTACCCGTGCCATGTATATTGTGGGTAGCGGGTGTGGGTGAAGGTGGTATTTAGCCCTTGGTGGGTGTTTAGGCCTTGCGTGGGGGGGGGGGGTTTGCGGGTGGAGTTATCCCCTTCATTACCTTTGCGGTTAATACCACTAAGGTAATAAAGGGGTTAACCCCTCACGATACCCTCCCGGTATGTATAAACACCCACCAAGGGCCAAGTAGCAACTTCACCTATCCTCGCTACCCACAATAAACATTCAAAAACACAACAACACTAATACCCACCTCCTCCTGGGGTAGAGGAATTGGGTAGCAGCGTTGTTGTTTTTATTTTTGTTTCTTGGGGGTAGAGGGATTGGGTGAAGGGGGTAATAGCCCCAAGGTGGGTTTTTAGGCCTGCCGGGGGAGGGGGGGGGGGGAAGGAGAGCGGGACTGGTTAACCTCTTCATTACCATCGCAGTTCCCACCGCTATTGTAGTGAAGGGGTTAACTCCTCCCGCAACCTTTCAGGCAGGCCTAACCACCCACCCTGGGACTTCTACCCCCTTCATCCACCCCTCTGCCCCAAGAAACAGGCTATTCAGGCTTAACCCCTTCATTGCCTTAGCGTCTATCCGGTAAGGCAATGAAGCTGTTTTAATTAAAATGTTAACACTAGTGTACATGAGCAGGGGGTCTCTGGAGCAGAACTGTGTTGATTTGAGGTCCGGGGACCCCTTGCTTACCGAGACACAGGCCCCGTTATGGGGTGCCGGTATCTCCTATGCATTTAAATGTCTTGCATCACGTGACTGTGGGAATCAACTGCATAGGAGATACCGGCACCCAATAACGGGGCCTGTATCGTGGTCAGCAGGGGGTCCCCGGACCTGAACTCAATGCAGTTCTGCTCCAGAGACCCCCTGCTCACTTACACTGCTATTAACATTTTTATTAAAATGTTGCGATCGCTGGCGAGATATGCGCCGGCCAGATCGCTTCAGGTCGCCGCGTGAGCCCTTTTGAGGGAGGCGAACATCCCATCGCCGGCTCCTCGCCAGTTTTGGGCATTTTGCTATCGCAGGTAATCGAGGCTTTCTGATACCGTTATAGCAACGCTCAGAAAAATGGCGGCGTAACCGTCCTAGCGATATTTTTTTATGAAGGCTTATAGAGTAGGCCCCTTAATGTTTGAAATAAGAATTCTGTAACCCAGGGGTGCTCAACTCCCGTCCTCAAGCCCCCCCAACAGGTCAGGTTTTTAGGATATCCCAGCTTCAGCACAGGTGGCTCAATCAAGTCCCTGCTTCAGCACAGGTGGCTCTAATTGAGCCACCTGTGCTGAAGCTGGGATATCCTGAAAACCTGACCTGTTGGGGGGACTTGAGGGCTGGAATTGAGCCCCCCTGCTGTAACTAAGAAACCCACAATTGTCTTTCAAACAACTACAAATCATAAAAATACTGATTATCTGTGAGGTCATTGTGTTCGGTGACTGCACAGTATGTTAGAATGTTGTTTCACTAATGGAAATATTTCACCACTTACAAAATGTATCTGTATTGAGAGCTGTCCATGTTACATACAGCTCAACCCCGTTATAAAGCGATCCGTTACAACGCGAATCCGCTTATAACGCGATGCAAGGGTGGCTCCCAATTTTTGTATTTATGAATACTTAACAACACGATTATTGGTGTCTTAAAGACTTTATTGCACAATGCATACAATTGTACATTATTTCTACCACGATCCGCTTATAGCGCGATGTGACTCTATGGACCCCAAGCACCGCGTTATAAGGGGGTTGAGCTGTAGTAGGTTTGGTCACCTATTGTGTGTAAACTACAGTAGGTAAAAGTACACTGCAATATCAAGTAAGGGCCAAGGAGCACTTTATTTCACTGATCTTTGGGCTCTGTAATTGAATTGAATCTTCTCCAGAACTTGTTCCTGTTCACTCGAGTTCTCTGAAGATGTATTACACTAATATATGGTCAGGATGACAGTGCTATGATGATGCATTAGCGCAATATATCTTTGGAGGTTTTGTGCTGTCTGACTACAATTGGGAATGCATAGACTGCAGTTGAATCAGGAAACAAAAAGTAATACTCTCGAGCTTTGATAAGTGGGAAAAGGTTATAGAAGGTTCACAGACTGAGCAGAGAACTGGAGCAGGGGCATTCCCAAATCATTTTAAGATAGTGTGTAAAATGTGCAATGTTAAGTAACCAGTGTAGGGAGCACTTTTTATTCTTCATTGGATACAGCACACTCAAAGTACAGAATATAGATAGCATAAACAGAAAGGTAAGATTAAAATGAAAGCCTACACTGAATGCAGAGCTATATAAACAAGTAATGCTAAACACTGCAGGTGTCCATTGCTACATAATAGTCTTGGCAAACTATATGTATAAAGGCTTCTGAAAACGGCATCAAGTAGCACACTTACTTCATAAAATAATGGAAACTGAATGACATTTAACATGACAGTTCTCAGAACAATCTTAAATCTTATTGTAATTTGCTGTCATTTGCTGAGCTAAATCTTTCCATAAAATGTTTTTTTTTTTTAGATGTTAGTTTAAAGCATACTTTTGGAATCTATAATGCAATCACGAAGGTTATTAAACTACTTGTAAAACTACATTCCCTACCTCTGGCAACATTATTGTCATTTTTTTTACTCAAAGAATAATATATCTAGAATGTAAAAATGATGTACATTGTATTGTGATAATAGTTAATGGATTTAACATTTACATTTTCAAAGTTCAGTTCTACAATGTAAATGGAGAAAGGGAGTAGTGTGCACGTCAAAAATATTTGGAAATATATATAAAAAACAGGGAAAATCTTGACTTAAACTTATTTATGACACTATGCAGTGAAACAACTAACATGCACCATATCAAACAAAGCTACACTACAGAACACACAAACTCATTTTAAATGTTTGTAGCGAGGTACCCCTCCCTTACCTCTGGTGAGGGGGAACTGCTCTGTTGCTCCGTGGGACCAGGGGAGAGTGTTGGTGGCCATTTTGGGAATTGTAGAACTAGAACTCCCAGAAGCCTCAGGAGAAAGTAGCGGTGGCCATCTTGGAATGGCTCTGCATGTAATGAAGTGGGACTATGAGTCCCAGAATCCTCAGGGGTGGGGATAGAGCACATGGGCTGTCACAGCCAATGGGATGATGCAGCCCTTTTGGAGCAGGATTTCCTCTGCAGACGGAGAGCCCGGGAACGAGTCGCGTGGGAGCCGAGGAAGAGGAAAGTAGTGTCCAGGGATCAGTTAGCTCCCTGGACTATGCCAGTACATTCCCGCTAGGCCCCAGATAGGCCCTGATCCTACCACAGAGCAGTATTATAGAGAAGGCCCTAGATAGGGACTCTCCCCATTAGAGATGCAGCATGCACTACTGCGCCAGCGGACAGGCCTGGGTAAGGTGTGAGGTGAGTTGTGTTGGAGGCCCCACTGCATTGGACCTGATCAAGCATCCTCCTCTCATTAATCCCTGGTCTGGCCTGTGACCAGGAAGATACCAACGTGCACCTACACATCACACTGGGGGTAGCGCTACCTCACACTTGGGTGGGATTACTTGTGTGGACACCGGGGTTAGAGCTTCTCCAGGTACCTTCAGTACTTTGGGGGAACCACTCTGAGTTTTGTATTATTGCATTATATTGTTGGTATATTGCATTGAGTGTGATATGTGGCTATATACTTTTACAGTAAAGACGAATTATATATATATATATATATATATATATATATATATATATATATATAAAAAAACAAAAAATTGTGGCGCCAAAATAATATTCTATTACTCTGTGTAATAAACTGTAGTGCTAATATCGTGTAAATAAAAAGTGTGTAAGATTCCTAAATGTGTTTAAAAATAAAGATGTATATATGGGTGCACCTGTTTGAATACTAAACTAAATATACAAATATACTCAAAACAACATCATAGAATAATACATCAATGTGAGTAAAAAATTGAAAAATAAAAATATAAAAAAAAATGTGCAAAAAGTGCTAAAAAAGGTGAAAAGTGAAAATATGAAGCAAAATAAGTGTAAAGTTGTAATAAAAATCCAACCAGTCTTCAATAGTCAGTCCATAATGGGAGATATAAGATATGTGCACAGGGTCTTCTGCTGCTCTCACAAGGGATAAACCACCTCCACGGATATCTATGAACAGAAAAAGAGAGAGAGCGCACGCCCCATAGCATAATACTGCGTAATTTATTATAAAAATGGGGAAGGGATGGAAGGGGGGGGGGGGGGGGAATCGCACTCACAGGATAAAAAATATTAAAATGCAGTTTGTGAATAAATTCACCACCATCCGGTACTGCTGGGCAAGGTCCCTTCACGGTAGCTGTTCCAGATCACCTCCAGATCACCTCCAACCGGATAAGGATGCCTTTGTACCGACTGTGTGCTGATCGAATTCAGCTCTCCACTCCGAATGGCCGCTATTATCTTCCCGCGCTTTGTGTGGCCTCATGCGCGTGCGCAGCGTCTTCGTGACGTAATCGCGCTTCCTCAGTCTCCCTGACGCGTTTCGTCACCAATCGGCGACTTTCTCAAAGGGCTGATGGATCATGGGTAAACGTCCTGCCCTTTTATACAGTCAGTCCAATAATTGTATGTAGTCTGTCAGTTAATTTTTCTCTACATATGAATTACATTCGTTTTTATTTTTAGAGTGCAATGTAGTTTTAATTATGTAACTTATTGTTTATTGTGTTTTGTATATGTATTAAGTGATTAGATCCTCCCATAGTAAGTGATATCTCCATAGAAAATGGTTCCAATTTTGCCCCTTTTGCTGTCAGTCATCTGCAGTATCCATTTAACTGAGCAGCAACCTTAAAGCGAATTAAGGGTTAAACATCCCCCTGCGAGTAATTATGAATCATTGGACTGACTGTATAAAAGGGCAGGACGTTTACCCATGATCCATCAGCCCTTTGAGAAAGTCGCCGATTGGTGACGAAACGCGTCAGGGAGACTGAGGAAGCGCGATTACGTCATGAAGACGCTGCGCACGCGCATGAGGCCACACGAAGCGCGGGAAGATAATAGCGGCCATTCGGAGTGGAGAGCTGAATTCGATCAGCACACAGTCGGTACAAAGGCATCCTTATCCAGTTGGAGGTGATCTGGAGGTGATCTGGAACAGCTACCGTGAAGGGACCTTGCCCAGCAGTACCGGATGGTGGTGAATTTATTCACAAACTGCATTTTAATATTTTTTATCCTGTGAGTGCGATTCCCCCCCCCCCCCCCCTTCCATCCCTTCCCCATTTTTATAATAAATTACGCAGTATTATGCTATGGGGCGTGCGCTCTCTCTCTTTTTCTGTTCATATATATATATATATATACATACATACATACATACATACATACATACATACATACATACATACATATATATATATATATATAGTGTGACATTGTTATTACTGATTGTATTATCATTCTGCCAACACAGCAAACCCTCATAGGTGGAGGCGTAGCACTAAAAGAGAGAGAGCTCCCCCCAGGCTCCCCCTAGAGGAGGCTCAGGCCTCCTGTGAGCGTACAGGTAACAGCAGTACACATAATCGCCCGCGGTTTCCCTTAGGCATAGGGGAAAGGGGGTTACATGTTCAAATCTGTTTTTTTAAATAGATTAATAAAATATTTGTTTAAAGTGGATTAAAAAGTGATAAGAGCACTTCAAACAAAGTACATAAAAGAAAGAGAACACATGAGTGTACACACTCACTCTGCAGCCAACCAGGGCGCAGATGTTAGACATATACAATCTTAGCAAGCTCAAAACCCAGTCCCATAGTATTATATTTGATACATGTATTTGTTCTCACTGGGAAAGTGACTCATTCAACACCACACAATATTTGATTACTTTCTATTTTTTCCTTATAAGTAAGTAAGTAACGGTCATTTAGTTCAATCTTTTGTCAAAAACATATCAAGCTGCAAACACATGAAGGTAACCCTAACAGCAGGTATCTACAAGGCCAATTGTGTACGGTGTCCTTAGAGTTTCCTCCAATGCTTAGTCAATAGCATGGGATGTAGAGGAGAGAGAGAGAGAGAGGAGAGAGAGAGGAGAGAGAGGAGAGAGAGGAGAGAGAGGAGAGAGAGGAGAGAGAGGAGAGAGAGGAGAGAGAGGAGAGAGAGGAGAGAGAGAATCACCCAGTGATACAAGAAGCTCTACTCAAAATGTTTAACCTGGTCCTTACTACTGGCTACTTCCCTGATCTGTGGAACCAAGGAATGATAACCCCAATCCACAAGAAAGGAGACAGGCTGGACCCATCCAATTACAGAGGCATCTGTGTCAGCAGCACCCTGGGGAAACTGTTCAACAGCATCTTGAACAGCAGAATCCTCACCTTCCTGAGGACTAGAATGTACTAGGTAAGAATCAGACAGGCTTCCTGCCAAACCACCGCACCACAGATCACATCTACACGCTACACAGCCTGATCAATAAGCAAGTTCAAAACATCAACAAGGGCAACATCTTTGCTTATATTGTGGACTTTAAAAAGGCTGTCGACTCCATCTGGCATCCAGGTCTATTGCTGAAAACACTAGAGAGCGGAATAAGGGGGAGAACATACAACACCATCAAAAGTATGTACTCTGAAAACAAATGCTGTGTGAAAGTAAATAACAAAAGGACAGACTTCTTCCATCAAGGCCGTGGAGTTAGACAGGGCTTCAGCCTGAGTCCCACACTTTTTAACATATACATTAACGAGCTGGCATCAGCTCTGCAATTGTCCTCAGCACCTGGGCTCCCCTTGGCTGACACAAAGATTAAATCTCTACTATACGCAGATGATCTTCTCCTGCTGTCACCAACAGAACAGTGTCTCCAACAGAAACTGGCGACACTAGAAACATTCACCCAGACTTGGACACTCTCTGTGAACCTTGAGAAAACCAGAATAATGGTATTCCAGAAAAAAAATCTAAAAAACATGCAACCAAATCACAATTCACTGAATAAGGCCGAGTTCATAGAAGGACAGGCCATGCTGAGCCGTGCAGATGCTCCGTTCTGAGCCCTTGCATCCTCAATGAGGATGCCTTTAGAGGGGGCTCACGCGAGCGTCCGCAGGCGTGCTGAGGCGCTGGAGTTTTCAGCCGAGCGCCAAGCTGTTTTTCAGCGCACTGTTGGCTGAAAACATCCAATCAGCGCGGAGCTGGGTCAAAGTCACGGCGCCGTGACGTCGGAGCCGTGACGTCGACGTCAGTGCGTCGCAGGCGATTGGCCCAGCGACATCACTGCCCCGTCTCCCTCAGTCTCCCCCCGCTCTCGATCGCGCCCGCTGGCTCGCCTGCATGGGCATGAAATCACGCAGATTTCAGCAGGCGAGCCTCAGCGTCAGCGCGGCTCGGAACTCCTCACCCCTCTATGGCCTGGGCCTAACAATGCACTGGAACAGACAGCGAGCTACACATACCTTGGTCAATCAATCAACTCATCAGAGAGATTCAACCTGGCCATAAATACACTGAAGGAGTAGCCCGGAGAGCATTCTATGCAATAAGGAAACAGCTGTACCACCTCAAACCACAAATAAAAGTCTGGATGAAAATCTTCAACATCAACATGCCAATCCTTCAGTATAGCATTGAGGAGTGGGATCCAGTGGCATACCCAGACTTTACAAAATGGGATACCAACCCAATCAAAATACTGCATCTGGAATTCTATGAACACCTCCAAGTACTGCACACAGGAGTACATCAAACAGTGCATGCCGGGCTGAGCTGGGCCGCTTTTCTCTACTGCTCACTGTACAGAAGAGAGCACTGACATTCTGGGCCCACCTAAACAACAGCCATCCACAGTCTTACTGCTACACAGCAATGAAAAAACAAGAGCTCCTCACTAAACCCTGTGCCATCAAACAACGTGTCATCGCACCCCCAGAACAAAACCCCACACAGATCAACAACCTGCCAAAAAAAAACAAATCAACTCAATCGCCAGTGAAATGAAGGAGCAGTATGCGATGATCTGGAAAAATAATATCCAGCGTTCAAAGAAACTGGAGACCTACCACAGCCTACTGTGAGACTACACTCTGGCACCCTATCTACTGAAGGTAAAAGAGCCAAAGCAGAGACAGATGTTGTGCCAGTACAGAATGAGTGCCCATAGCCTGGAAATAGAAACAAGCAGACACAGACAGAACTGGAAGCCACGGGAGATGAGACTGTGTCAGCGATGTGAGCTAGGAGAGGCAGAAGATGAAACACACTTCCTGCAGTGCTGCACACAATACTCTGACATGAGGAGTGCCCACTCCGAGAAACTCACAGCTCTTATCCAGAACTTTCATAATATAGAAGAGAACCAAAAAATAGCGATCCTCCTAAGAGAAGACGAAACCCCAGTAGGACTGGCTGCAACATTATATCAGCATCTGTCACACGTTGAGACGCCCACTAACCCCCACATCCCTGTGTGTAACTGTTAATGTAATGTACTGTGTAAACATTATACCCTACCCCCGTTATTCATGCTGTGGCAATCCTGACATGTTTTTCTGTCATGCCAAGTAAGCTGATTTGATTTGATAAAGGGGGAGAGGGGGAGGAGAGAGAGAAAGAGGGGGAAAAAGAAAAGAGGGGCGATAGAGAGAAGGTGGGGGTAGGAGAGAGAATGTGAGAAGAGTATAACAATGACAGCTGTCTTCTATTTTCTATTACAGAGCAAAGGTTTCTCCACTTGTAAGGAGTGTTGCCACATTTAAGTTTTTATGATATGGGACGCCAAAATCCAATATGAAATTGACGTCATAATGTGTGATTAATGATTTGCCGATGCTTGGAGCTGAATGGTATCTCCCGCGTGACCTCTATATTTTGTGGCTTTTATCATCTCTGCGCTTGGCAGCGCGGGGAAACAAGTAACACCTATAGGGGCAGGTGTGTGGTATTATGCGATGACCAGGCTGTGTCCTAAATGTATTATTTTAATCATTTAATTAAGCGGCATCTATTAGAAAAGGTAACTCTTACACTCTATTACGTTTTTTATGACTGATTTAATCACAGTAATTTTAAGTTCAGGCATTTCACATCAAGGCACTAAAATACGGGATAATTATGCATCCCGGCAGACCTTTCTGGGACAACGGGACACGTCAATAAAATAAGGGACAATCCTGTATATACAGGATGTCTGGCAACCCTAGAAAGGAAAAATAAAAATACCCACCGTTAACATGAAATACTGTTCTAATGGCTACATTTGGTAACTGGCAGGAGCATTTTCACTTGTACAAGCACCATTAATGTGAACGATGCTTTTATGTGCAAAAGTGATTCACACTGGTCTGTTGCATTGCTGGCATTTTCAAAGTAAGTGCAACCTGTGTGGCAGGGAAGGTATATTTGTTCATAGATTCGTACAAGGTGGCCCACGTTTTCCAATAGACTATATAAACTCCAAATGTTTACAAATCTGAGCACTTGCAGTCACAATTCCAATCCAACACAATAAATGTTTCCACTGCTCTGTGTGGTGAAAAACTGATGAGACAGGATAACATGGATGTGGTGTCTTGGCATTTTACGAACACAAGCTGTTATCTTTCTTACATCGATATAAATGGAAATGAGAAATTAAACTGCAGCACGTACGTTTTGTCTGCTCTTTTCTTCTATTTCGGAATATGATTAGATTAGTCCACCTAACTAAACCTGGTTGGTGTAATTACTCTTCCTACTTTTCGGCTGGACAATAACCATGCGTTAATGCAGGGGGGCTCAACTCCAGGCCTCAAGATTCCCCAACCGGTCAGTTTTTAAGGATATCCCAACTTCAGCACGAGTGGCACTGATTGAGCACAGGTGGCACTGATTGAGCACAGGTGGCACTGATTGAGCACAGGTGGCACTGATTGAGCACAAGTGGCACTGATTGAGCACAGGTGGCACTGATTGAGCACAAGTGGCACTGATTGAGCACAGGTGGCACTGATTGAGCACACGTGGCACTGATTGAGCACACGTGGCACTGATTGAGCACACGTGGCACTGATTGAGCACACGTGGCACTGATTGAGCCACCTGTGTTGAAGTTGGGTCTTGAGGACTTAATGTATTAGTGCTCTGTATTGGTTTACCTTTGTTTATCAATATTCCAGCAGTACTTATAACTTTTACATGTGCAAATAAAATGGACATTTCTCTGTTTCTCTTGATTAAAAAAAAGTTTTGAAAGCATATATAGAGAATACCATATCAATTCATGAATCCTTTAAGAGTGTACGTAAACACACATATAATATCTATGCATTGTATTTACATCCTAAACACAGATAAGGAACTGCTATGCCCATGTAGTACCTAAGTCATGGCCTAATTCTCTCATAAAACCTATCAACAATAACTAAAACAATGAGTATATAGCCTAGTCCCCTGGCCATCATCTTTTCTTTGGTGCTAACTGTATAAGCCCTGTTAGACACAGGCACTGTGGGGGATAAGCTCTCTCATGGAGGACTAGCTTGTTGTTGCAGCTTGGATACACTATTGCTGTATCCAGGGGCTGGCCTAACAACAACTAGAGAGTGTAATCCCTGGGCAGGATACTGACTGGGTCACATGCCCATGATGTGATGCCTGTCAGTATCGGACCAGCCCTGTTATGGGGCAGGGTTACAAGCCCCTCCCCTGGGGTACGAAAGCTGACAACTCCCAGAAGTCATGAGCTCTCTTACCTCCCCCTCTGGAGTGGAAGCACTTACCCTTTATCCCATCAGGGGGTAAAAGAACTGAGAAGGGGCCTGCAGGGCCTCAAGCCCTGTGGGTACTACTTCAGGGAGTGTGCTTGTGATGACTACATGTATGCTGCTAATAAATACCCAGTTGAATCCATCTGTTGTGACTACTTGACTGGGCCACTACCTGAGTTGCCAGTGCGGACCATCCTGGCTGTATCAGGATCCTCACTGGCTGGAGGTGCTGCGCTATAAGGATCATCACCGAGAGCCTGTCCTGATGCCTCCTCATACCATTGCGGAGTTCTCAGGGCATTCTGTTCTACCAAACAGGTATGCACTGCACCAGAATACACCAGTACCTATATGATCTCACCTAGGCTGGGGAAAAAGGTGCTACAAGTATATACTGTATGGCCCAATCGTGAAATCATCTATATATTTAGGAAAGGTATCTGTTCACTATGCATTTGGAAACCTCTTCAGATATCATAGCCACATTTTGCCTGATGGTTCCTGAGATCAAAGAGCAGGTTGGTGTCTGTTTGGAAATTGGATACATTCTATTTTTAATTCTATGAGTTATTACAATTTCTCGAAGCAACTGAGTGTTGTACCTGATAGGCTATGTATCTGGCACGTGACATCATACTGGTGACATCATAATGCATTTAGCCTGGTGGCAGATAAGGAGAGTCGGATAGCTATAAGAGAGAGAAGGGGGTGGGGAGGAGAGAGAGGTGGGTAGGGGGGGGAGAGAGAAGGGTGTAAGGGGGAGAGGGAAGGGGAGAGGAGAGGGGAAGAGGGGAGAGAAAGGGGTAGCGGCGGGGGGGGGGTAGAAGAGGAAGAGAGGAGCAACACCGGATACTTTTATCTCGTTATTTATATTTGAAAGATACACAGGATAACAATATAAAAGCCATCCAAACAAATGATTCTTCCTACCTGAAGGGGAGATGTGTCTCCAGGATATAGATGGCTCTGGCTTTCCGGCTGCCAGGCACGTCAGTGACACATTGGTTCCTTCATTTACAACCATATCAGAGGAGATGTCATATATCTTTGGAGAAACTGAAACAGCATAAAACAATTAGTAAGACACACACTTTTACAGCACATACCTGTGTCTGGGGAACTAAAGAAGACATGTTATGCTACATAAAGTAAGGAAACAGAAATAGATACATTTTTGATATTTTAGTTATTTATATCACCGCTGACTGTAATTTGTCACTTTTGATATTTTGTACCTTCAACAGGGAGAATGAGCGCTTGATGGAGTGTGCAGACTTTTATTATATTCAACATCTGTCAACAGAAAATAAAAAAATCTCCACTCACTGAAATGACACCTACTCTATTTAAGTAAATAGTTACACCGAGATAGTGTGCACCTAACGCAAACCCTAAATAAACTGCGTGACGAATACAAAGCTACTACCAATAAGCTAAACAAACCATATTAACTAGCAACAGAAAACTTCCTGGGTGTCGCCGGGTGGTAGATGGGGGCGTGATCAGCTCAATCAGTTATGTTTGTCGGCAGCCGTTTTCTCTGAGTTAATATGTTGCCGTATTTGTAGCAGGATGTCTCGGGGTTTATCACCAGCAGGAGCTCAGTAGTTCAGAGCAATTTACCCTTTCTAGTCCTAGTTTGTGCATTTTCTGAACATGCTCCAGTGAGCGGCTCCCAGCCTGAGAGGAGCACGACTAGTACATGCATATAATATGGAAGTTGTATAGAAAAATTGCTGCTTTTAAGATTCTCTGATTAGTGCCAGGTTTAAGGCTGCAGTAAAGGAAGACACAAAGCAAGTTACGGGGAGCCAAAAAATGACAAAAACCTCAGTGCACAGCAAATAAAAAATACCACTTCTGAACGCATTCACGTCCCTGATAGGCCCACAACCCTGCCTTTCACTGCATGATCTATTAGCGTGCAATGCTTCCACTGTAGCCAGGGATTCTGGGAAATTACATGCAAATGAGCACTCACAGTGTGTCACTTTTTGCTTGTTATCCATTTTAACATGGATCCCTATAGGCCTATGCCTGCAATTGAGTGCTCATTTCAATATCATTACCCAGAATCCCAGACTACAGTGGAAGCATTATAGGCTAAAAATAATAGGGAAAGGCAGGGTTGTGGGCCTGTCTGAGACACGTGAATGTGCTCACAAGTGTTATTTTGCAGTAAAGGACACATGTTGTACTTACATTAGAAGCCATTAACTAGTTTTCTAGGTCAGGAAAAAAAGATGAGAAGTATGGTCATGATATTTCAGTGTAATGTTACTTATAAAGCAACACACAAAAGAATGTGGTCTAGCCCCAATATGTGTCACCATAAACCTCTAACAGAGCTGGCCAACTCTAGTCCTCAAGGGCCACCAACAGGTCAGGTTTTAAGGCTATCTCAGCTTCAGCACAGATGGCTCAATGAGAATGATAGAGCCACCTGTGCTGAAGCAGGGATAGCCCTAATAGCTGGTCTGTTGTGGTCCTTGAGGACAGGCGTTGGCCAGCCCTGGCTTCTAACATCAAGGCGGTACATGGAATAATAAAAATCACTTTCAACCAGAAAGGCAGCATAAGAGTCTAACTTTGCACTCGTGATTAGAAATGTACTGCGGCTCATTTACACATTTTCAATGATAAATGCAGCGTTTACAAAAAAAACATTCGGAAAACATACAGTACGGTCCGGAGAAATGGTAATAAATATAATACCAGGAGCTGCTCATCAAAAAATGATAGAGGTAGATTATTTAATCCAAGCTGTTTAAATGTTTTTACATTGGATTGAAGAAGGGGGTCTCCGGAGCTGGACCCCATTCATTTTAGCTCCAGGGACCCCCTGCTTTCGAAGATACAGACCAAGGGGGTGCTGATAGCCGCTCTGCTCGGCTACCTGGGTCCACATAATGGCGGCGTTTCAAAGCTCCCATGCCCTGCCAACCAATAGGAAGCTGTGATGTCATCAGGTTCAGCTTCCTATTGGCCCACATGACGTGGGAGCTTTAAACTTTAAAGCCCGGCTAGCTCAGCCGTATTTGAGTTTATCCGTGGCCACCCGATCCCTGGGGACCCCCTCACTTCCCAGTAAAAAGGTATTACATTTTTGGTCACCAATACAAAACCGCTGTCTATTGGCCGCCAGAGCGAGTCCTCCCCTTTAGGTACTTTGTGTCTGGGGGGGGGGGGGGGGGGGGCAAATCTTTTTGCCTTGTGCTGGTACTGCAGTAACTTGGAGTTACTCAGAGGACGGGAGACCACGGATCAGTTAAATAAAACACAGAAAACACTAAACAAATTCAGATCAGGTGGGACTGCTTCTACTGTATAATACCTTCATCTGTATCCGGTCTAATATCCTTAATCCCCTTGCATAAGAGGTTCTCAACTCCAGTCCTCAAGACCCCCCAGCAGGTCAGGTATTCAGCATATCCCTGCTTCAGCACAGTGGTGCAGTCTTTGACTGGGACACTGATTGAGCCACCTGTGCTGAAGCAGGGATATCCTGAAAACCTGGCCTGTTGGGGGGACTTGAGGACTGGAGTTGAGGGCCCCTGTCTTACACTTCTTGCCAATAAGACCCCATGATACAGAATCTTAAATATATATATATATTGCTTCTTTAAAAGACTGGTGTACATCCTGGCAGGGACCAGTAACCCAGTATAACCATTTGGTCCCCACTAGCTGATATCTATTAAATATAATTTTATGCTTCCTAACAGTTTTTATGGTGTTATGTTTATTTGAAGCTTTGTTCCCTGCATTTTAACGCTATTTGGGACATTTTCCAGCTTATTTATGAGCCTATGCACTAAAGGTTCATAAAAAAATCGCCGGGCCATTTAAATCACCATTTTTATGAGCGTTGCTATCACGGTATTCAGAAAGCCTTCATTACCTGTCATAGCAAAATTCACCAAACGGGCGACTAGCCGGTGATCTGATGAACGACCCTCAGAAAAGGCCTTACCCGGCGAGTTATATATGCTGCAGAGAGAGCTGCTCTGAGAGAGCCGTCTCTCCCTGTGCAAATCTCTCCCGAAAAGTATGTGTATACAGATTAATTTTGTTAATAGTTTAGATGAGCAGAGGATCTCCTGAGCTGAACCGCATTGGTTTCAGCCTTGGGGGCCCTCTACTTCCCGAGATACAGGCCCCGTTATTGGGTGCCGGTATCTCCTATGCGTTTTATTCCCATGGTCATGTGACACAGACATTTAAATGCATAGGAGATACTGGCACCCCATAACGGGGCCTGTATCTCGGGAAGTAGGGGGTCCCTGAGGCTATCCGCTATTGTAATGAAGTTTATTGTAAATGCATTTTTATTGCATAGGATTCATGCCAGGGGTCTCTGGTGCTAATATTAATGGATATCAGCTCTAGAGATTCCCGGTATCAATCCTATGCAGGAAAAATGCATTTTTTTAAAGTCCCATCTCGCCGCTTCTCTGCAGGTTTCCATCACCTTCACGCCAACTTTTTCTGTATTTTGTAATAAAATCACCATTCTACAGCAGCGATAGGCGTTCATAGCCAAATCACTGCTACTAGAATTGCGCGAGATTATGAACATGCCGAAAAGCGGCGATAAGTGGCTTATCACCACTGCCTCAGTGATTTTTTTTATGAGCACTTTTTTGGGGGCGATTCAGTCTTTTATCACCCACTTATCACCGCTTACTGAATACCAGTAGGCATTTTTGGCGATAAGTGCTTGATAAGTGGCTTATGAACGCTTACTGTATAGGCCCCTAAGAGTTTTTCCTACTGTATTATTTAAAAAACAAAATCCAAAATCTCCCAAAATTAAAGTTGTCAAAACCAACACCAAATCCAAAGTGAAAGTGCCCACTTATAATATGTTTGCAAGAATGCCGCTTGAGGTCAGTGAGTTTTATTGTGCAGTAAAGTGCTTCATGGTTTGACACTTGAGAGATCCTCTTCTTAATTTAGTTATACATTGTTTGCTTACAAATGACTTGAATAACAAGGAGTCTGCATTGTGTCTTCAATATACAGAATTGCTAAATGACACAATTATGTTTGATAACTCATTGTAAAGTTTTCTATATACAGATGCAGCGGCCGTTATTCGAACATATCACGCGTTGAATACCTTGGAATACCCATGTCATGGCGCTTCATTACCGCGTGTTGACTCGTTTTTATTGTGTGCAGAAATTGGCATTTTAGTGTTCTGGCTTTTAAACTCCTGCAAATTGACGCAGTACTGTACACATTACAATTCATTCATTTCTGCCATGGAAACGCGAAGAATTGCAAACAAAGCAACCGCGTGATTGGTCGCGTGGAGTACAGCAGCGCACACAAAAATGGCTCTGTGATAAGTTCGAATAACGACCCCTGCATCTGTATGTAACGCTGGTTCCCCCACCCTCTGGGAGATTCCCCCTGTTACCAGCTGTATGGTGCATGCTACCTGTTGGCTCACAGGATGCTGAGTGGTCCGCCGGTGGTATTGGGGACGTCTGGACAGGTTTCTGGCGTACATTACCGATATTTATCTCTAGTGGTACAGCACCTCCATCTGCTGCAGGCTCCAGATGTGTGGAGGCAATCTCCTACAGAAGAAACATACTCCACTCCCCCCAGAAAGATTGCACACCAGGCAGGAGTTATAGTTAACTGGAACCGGTTTATTCCTCTGCATGGACAGTATAACACTGATATCTGCTCAGCACAGCTCAATACAGGTCTCCAACCTCAGGATGTCCCTGGACCTCCACTCCAGGCCAAAGGCCCCTGAAGTAGTCCTTACTCTTCCCTGACCCTCTAGGGAATGGTAGTCACTCACTCTCCCCCAAGGGGAAGGGGAACAGGATATGTCAATGCGCAGACACCCCTATGTGTTACCTGTCTCTCTCAAGGGTAGAGACAATTGCCTACATTTAGTAGTGCAGCCCCCTAAGTACAGTGGGAGGAAGGTACAAAGTTTGAACCCAGGATTGGGCAGAACACATGCCTTGTCCCACCTCCTCCCCTATCACTCAAAGAAGCTGCCTCTGTGGGGAAAACCCAGGATTGGTCCTGTCACTGTCTGCACTGTTACCAGTGCTTACATGACAGGGAGGACTGACTGGTAGCAAAAACCATGCCTGGCTACATATACATAGGAAGAAGTGATTTGAAATTGCACTTGACGCAGCCATGGTTCATTTTTTAGGTCAGCCCGTAGAGAGATAGCACAAAAAGGAGCAGAGAGAAAAATAGCAGACATAAAAGCCAAGAGTGCCTTTCCTACTTCGGATTTATATAATACCTTCAGGGACCAGAACTGCTGCTGTACTTTTTGTGATAATTTTATAAATATTTCTTCAGTACTTAGGGACTCATCCTTTACAAATGAGGGCTATATACTACAGAGGGTATTAGATTCTTTCACACATTAGATAGTCAGAGTTATTAATGCTAAGAGAGCAGCGATAGTGCGCTACAGGCCTTGAACAATGAAACTGTTAAATTTTATTATAACACTACAAAATAGGCTGACACTTACATTTGCCTGAAATATTGTTTCGCTTTTTAATGGTTTGTTGTTTTCACCATTTTGCTTTCCATTTATTTAAGTCAGTGGTGAGAAGTGCTGCAGTCTCTGGGGAAGAGTGAGGAGCAGTTTATTAAAAAGCAAAGGAGCACCGATTACAGTTTGCTTGACTTATTTCTTAAATCTTCAGGGAAGTACCACAGTTCTCCTTACGTGTGGGAATGGGCCAGGAGAAGAGGTAAGCAAGCTCGAAAATGTTTGCCCTCCTGCACCACATTGGGTGGTAGACATCTCTACATTTGCATAGTAGAGTTATTGCAGATAAGTACTTGTCTGGGCTAATCATGCCATGTGTGTTCTGATTATTCTGCTGCAGATATATACTGTATCTACATTCAATGTGTATACTCTTCACTCAGTGTTCTTGCCTTGTATAGATTTTGTTAGTTCTCTGTATATACATTTATGACTTTTTTCGTATTTGAGCTACACAAGTTCTGCTTGGAGACCACCAATATAAATAAACACACAACGAAGATCTGGAGGTGCAACGGGCGTGGCTTTTATTCCAACATATAATGTACCCCGATAAGTGCCAATCCTGCCAGCGCGCTCATCCCCAGGTAAAGGCTGATGGTACCAAAACCATGACCCACAAGACCCATCAAGCCGCGCACCTCACCTGCATGGCTGTTTAGTGAGACTGGGCCTCGGAATCACGCACAGGAGAGCCCTGCCCAGTCACCACCCCCAGCCACCACAGGGCTTTTCTGCACCCCATCTGGCAATGTTAAAGCGCACTTACCCCCCCCCCCCAACAGTCGCCGCGACAGAGGCAAACACACGCCTTGAAACACCCACCTCAAACATGCCTGACATCAAAGTCTTTCCTTCATTTTCTTCCACTTTTTACTTTTATCTTAAAAGAAAAATCAAACAATATAACAGTAAAACCATACAACCGTAACGGTATCACCCATAGCAACGGGAAGGGTGGGCAGGAACCTTCCTGGCAGGGAGCGGACTGGATATACCGCCCCAGCCTAGGATTTGAATAAACTCCCATCACCTCCTGACGGGGGTAGGGCATGGACCAGGCAGCAGGGACAAAGGTGAGTGGGGGTGGTGGGGGAGGCATATGCCCCATCGCCAAAGGGGCTCCAGGATGCGCTTTCCAATTTAGAAATGCTGTCTGACTTGTAAATATACCAATTACAGTTTATACATGTCAATATATAGGTGTAGGAATAGAGCAAAAAAACAGCTACACATGACTTTTAGTAATTCAGGTGCCAAGAGTACCGTTGGGTGATTGTCATGTGTTGTATTTCTGCCTGGCTACTGTATAAAAAGTGAATAAGACACTGCTGTTATACTGTACGTGGCATGATGCAGGTTTATGCATTGAATCACAATAAATCTTGCCAGAACGTCTTCAATTTTAGACACAGCATTAAAAAGCAGGTTTTCCACTTGCTGTAAAACTTTTGGCATTTCCGGAGTTTCTTGCCCAAGTTAGAAAACTGACGTTTTATAGAATTTGTGTTGCTGCAAAGCTGGAGGAAACCCCAATTCTGAATGGCACTGTTTGGAAGACATACATACAGTAACACTGTGTGTGTATATATATATATATATCATACAATAGGAACACAAGATGATGGCACCGATGATGACCATCAATAGGATGACTGCATAGGCAGCTAAGGTGACAGATATAATGGTGTTTTTGCGATTTACACGGCATCGTTATGGAAATAAACTGAAATTAACAACTCATTCCTCATAGTTTTGAAGCAGCTTTTGGATGGCAGTGATTGTCAGGGAACAATAGATGATGTGAACTCTAGGAAAACAAACTACAGCAAGTCATATTTTGCATAATAGAATTTAAAGCATATTTGAGCTTACCAGGCAATCAGTCACCAGCTGGGAAATCTAGTGATGTTTCACATTTACATGATTAGAGCGTTCACACTTTGATTGAAAAGCATATCTTAAAAGTTCTCCCCCTATTGCTTATTATATCCAGGGGTATTTTTAAAGATAGCTTTGTGGTTGGCACCAAAAATCTCCTCTGTTTTAAATCTGGTTATGCTTTCAGTTATTTTCTAGTCCTCATAGTTAATTACAGAATCTTCAATATATCCAAGCATTGTATTGTATTGTATGTCTTTATTTATATAGCGCCATTAATGTACATACTGTAGCGCTTCCCAGTAGTAATACATGTGGTAATCAAATAAATAACAGATAATATAAATAACAGATCATGGGAATAAGTGCTTTAGACATACTGTGCAGCACATCTTATTCTAACTTTTGCCCCTAATTAGCCAGGGCTTTACTCCGGCTGGCGCGAGACTAGACTGGGCGCCAGCCGCACCCCCTCCACTCGCGCGCATTTTTCTCCCCCTTCCCGACCCCCAGGCTGCTCCTGTTTTGCCCCTTCGCTTCCCCGTACCCCTGCTTACCTACTGGGGATGTCGGGGAAGCCGGGGAAGCCGGGGAAGCCGGAGAAGCCGGGGAAGCCGGGCGCGCCACGTGGCAGTGATGTCACAGTGACGCACGGACATGCCACGTCACCATGCGGCCCGCACGCATCCTGCCGTGCGGGAAAAGTTAGATTAAGATGTGCCGCCTCTGTAAAAGTAACATTAAGGAAGAGGAGTCCCTGCCCCGAGGAGCTTACAGTCTAATTGGTAGGTAGGGAGAACATACAGAGACAGTAGGAGGGAGTTCTGGTAAGTGCGTCTGCAGGGGGCCAAGCATTATGTATCATGTGTTCAGAATATCCACAGTGCTATTCATATGCTTCTTTAAGCAAGTGTGTCTTAAGGTGAGCCTTAAAGGTGGATAGAGAGGGTGCAAGTTGGGTACTGAGGGGAAGGGCATTCCAGAGGTGTGGGGCAGTCAGTGAAAAATGTTTAAGGCGGCAGAGGGCTTTAGATACGAAGAGGGTAGAAAGAAGACATCCTTGAGAAGAACGCAAGAGTCTGGATGGTGCATAACGAGAAACCCAGTTCTGTGCCACAATGTATGACAAACAGCAGACATGCTGCATGTGTGCGTGTGTGCATGTGTGCGCGTGCGCGCGTGCGTGCGTACGTGCGTACGCACGTACGTACGCACGTACGCACGTACGCACGCACGCACGCACACACACACACACACACATATACACCACAATTATTAAGGTTATGGTGGGT
Organism: Ascaphus truei; assembly: GCF_040206685.1. Taxonomy (NCBI): domain Eukaryota; kingdom Metazoa; phylum Chordata; class Amphibia; order Anura; family Ascaphidae; genus Ascaphus; species Ascaphus truei. Next base: position 11,289,230 of record NC_134492.1, on the reverse strand, counting down.
AAACAAAGTGACAAAAACCCTCAACAGTAAAGCATATAGCAACTGTAAATATTACTGTATGTTCATTTGCATGTCTTAGACAGGTCTGCAACCCTGTCTTTTACCATTATCGCCCAGCACACAGCACTTCCACTGCAGCAAGGGATTCTGGGAAATGACATGCAAATGAGCACACAGTGCCACCTTTTGTCTCAAGCTTGTATTACACAAGCAAATCCTCAAACCAATGCATACTGCTTTAAACACAGCTTTTAGACAGAGGCTGGGATGCATTGGTTTGAGGATGTGCTTGTGTAATACACGCTTGAGATAAAAGGTGGCACTGTGTGCTCATTTGCATGTAATTTCCCAGAATCCATTGCTGCAGTGGAAGTGCTGTGTGCTGGGCGATAATGGTAAAAGACAGGGTTGCAGACTTGTCTAAGACATGCAAATGAACATACAGTAATATTTACAGTTGCTAAATATATATACAGGAATATTACCTGCTAGGAAAGTCATTAGAACATACTTAGTATTCATTATTTCTGACTATTACATGTTCATATTAAGCTTAAGTTAGAGTGGTTCCAAGGCCGCCGACGGGGGGGGGGGGAGGTTTAGCCTCAGCCAGGAATACTGTCCCGTGGCCCGGTCAATTAAGGGGCTCTGCCACGTATGGTCGACCTCCACTGGCTGTTGCCTTCAGCAGGCTCATCCGAGGGATGCAGATAACCCCACCCATGCTGTGCTTCTGTGCATCATGTTCCTGCCTCCCAGGCCCATTACCTCCTTGTACCCTCATACTACTTTGTACCCCCTCCACCCAGAGCCATATCTCTGTATAACCTTGCCCTCCCACCTTCTCCCATACCTCTGTATAACCTCGCTCTCCCACCTCCTCCCATACCTCTGCAGAACCTCGCCCTCCGAACTCCTCCGTCTTCCCCCGTGCTCATACCTGCTTCTTCGCCCCAACCCACCTAGTGCACTGACTGTTGGGAGGGGCGCGCTTCTTTTTATATTTGTCCTGGGCCCAATGATTTCAAAGTTTTTTGATCATTATGCATCACCAAAAAATGATATCAAGCAGATTTATGCTCAGCTTAAATAAAATGCCTAGCGTTCTAGAACATTGGAACATCAGAAGTAGAAATTATCCGTGCGGATCAGAAACCATCATTGTATAGAATCCACTGGTGAATTTTAAGAATCCAATCTGCAGATGCGTGGATACCGCGGATTGGATTGTCTGTGTCTCCTTTTATGAGATTAATTCACGGAAATCCGCGGACCAAAGGAACCGGCAGATCCATGGCGGATGGAAATCCGCCCCCAAAAATTCATCCATCTCTAATCAGAAGTAGAGATGTATAACATTTTCTACAAAGTTCACGAACCAGACAAAATGTTCCCTTTGTATTCACATAAATTGGCAAGATTTGTTAACATTTTTGCCAAGCATTAAAAACAATGTGAAAGGTTCCCTGGCCTTTATATACTGCTAGTTTCATGATATTTTGTAAAATGTTGCAAAATGTGGGCAAAATTGGTGAAATTCTGTCAAAATTGGTGAAATGTCACTAATCTAATTTTGTGCCATGCGAATGTCTTGCGGAAACATTGCATAAAAGGTGAAAATTACAGAAAATATGTGAAAAGGTTCAGGAAGGAAATGTGAAAACATTTGCCCATTTCTAATCAGAATGTAGTTTATTTATTTTAAGAAAGAGTTCCTAAATCTTTGTAATTTTTGGAATTAGGAAGACTTGCACGGGTATGAACATATGCATGTGTAGTATATATGTTTACAATATACAAAGCATTTATTATTTAACTTGTCGTGGTGGGGAGAAACCACCTATGTTTAGTGATTTGTTCATTATATGCCATGTTTTAAAATCCCTGCTGTGTGCTTTATTCAGCTTAAACGTTAACAAAGGTTTCACACAAATAAACATGTCCATATGTATCGTTTGGTGACAGCTACAATGAATGTGCTGTGGAACTCTTCCTTGTTAGAATCGCTGCAGTTTAGGACAATCCATCTCCTTTATATGTAGATCATCTCAAATGGATTTTGCCAAAGGAACCAAAGAAGCCCATAACTGGAGAAGTACTATCTAAAATGGCTTTAATCGCAAGGCTTTATAGCAGACAGCACTGGTTAGTAAATACTCTGCACACCCTTATCCTTATTTATGGTCTTTTCCCCCTCTGCAGTGATATTAAAATCAAGTCTATTCCACATCGTTGGAGGAAATTGCATGCCAGACAAGGTGCGTGCAGACCCAGCATAGAAAGATGGAAGCAACCTTATTCAATAGTTATTGTGGCAGAATTAAATTGATGGTTTCTTACAGTAGGCAGAAGTGTTCCAGATGTTCATTAACCTGCGTCGTAAAATTTCTCCTCTATCAACAACATTATTGAAAGCATTTTAGTAAACTGATTTAACATGCTTCTGCGTTTATATCACCATTTATATGTCAGGTACATGCATTTCTCTTTCGTCTATGATTTAGATATTATACCATAAAGATGTAAACGTTGAGAAATGAATACACGTTTGGTTTTATATATTTTGTGCCAGTCATGTGTTGTTTAAGTAAGTAGTTCATACATTGTTTCCAGGAATCTGTGGCTATCAGAACTTTGGGAGTTATCCACAAATCCCTAAAAGTCATAATACTTTTGTTGGCTCACAGACATCTCTATTTATTTATACAAATGTTTTACCAGGAAGTAATATATTGAGAGTTACCTCTCGTTTTTAGGTGTGTCCTGGGCACCGAGTTATGGTGACAATATATGGTTACATCAAATAAACAGAGGTTATACATTCACGTTACAGACATACTATGGACAGTTAGAGATAATATATGTTATGGAAATGTAAAAGATGGTCAATTTATCTTGTGGTCTGAAGGAAGGGATCACTGAGGAAAAGCACTGACTCTGAAAACAAGAACAGACTTTCAAGCAGGGAAGTCCGATTCAAATCCCAAAGTCAGCTCCTTGTGACCTGGGGCGAGCCACTTTATCTCCCGGTTTCTCAGGCACAAACATTAGAAACTTCTATGCGGCAGAGACTAATTGTGCCTGGAATTGTCTACATAGAGTGTACCCTGTCAGCGCTATATAGGAAAAGAATATATTATTACTATTATATGGGCTTTCACCAAAGATACTTGTGTATATTCCATGTTTAAATACCCACATCTTTGAAAGACCAGCACAAGAAATGCACTTTTGCTGAACAAGTCTAATATGTACCTTGGTACAGCGTGGCAATAAGCACGAAAACTTTACTTACACCTGACTTGCATTATAGCCTCCACTAGTCACACTAGAAATAATTGGCACGTTTTAACCAGAATATTCCTGAAAATACTGTTGGAAACTTTATAGGGAACATCAGCAAGTGTCACATCTGGGAGTAAGGAAGCAATCGCTTGTACAGATGAAGCAAGGATTACAGGTCCCAGCGACGCGGATGGACAAGCAAAAGTCTGCAGCACTGGGGACAGTGTCTGCCGTGGTCGCGCTGTGGGGGGGGGGGGGGGTGGGATGGAGGGGGGTCCACGCTTCACAATGGGATTGCCACAGCATTAATCCTTCAGTTCTGCAACCACCAACAAAGTTATGTCTTTCTACATCTGTATATTCTTAATTAGTGAGTATATCATAATAGTCTTATTACATGTTACATATTACATAGTTATGCCGGGATTTAAATACATTATCTTTAAGGCAGCATTCTGAGACCAAGTAGCACTGGTTCTGTAAAATTTTATTTTTGCAAAGAAAATCAAAGTCATTATAACAAACAACATATTTTACAACAAATCCAGAATAAATCCAGCTGCAAATCTGAGATCCTTTTTAGAAGCTCGAATGCTTCTGCACGGTAAACTGGACTTAAGAAAAAAGCAATAATGCCTACTTCAATGTATTGATGATTGCTCCAATGTTTTCTTACTGGTATTTAAACAATCAATAGCTTTCTAAACTGTCTACCAGAATATCAGTTTCTTTCACTCGTATTCAACTAATGCTTATATTAAATGCGATATCTGCCCACTCTGTCTATATAACGAAGCCCATTAAAATGTAATGCAAGTATTCATGCAACAGTGTATAATGGTTCTACATTGCTCTTGTCATCCCAAATTAAATATGAGATAATAAAAATACATTTGAACAAAGTGTCTCAGGTTACCCAAGTAGGAAAAACATATTTACTCAACTGAGAATCTGATATTTTTATCCGAGAGAGCCAAACCCCACAGATTACCTCCAGCAAAGTATCAAATACAGTATTTTAATGTACGAAAACATTTCACTGATATGTATAATTGTGCAAGATCGGACATGCTGTATTTTAAATAAGCAACAAATATTACTACTTGTTTACCTTTTGAGAAAAACATGAAGTTATCCTAACTCTGGAACAACATACTGTACGCTGAAGTTTTCTGCCAAGATTTTGTAATAAAAGTTACAGTAATTGTTGATATCTACTATATATTTCTGAAAGCACTGTATGTTTGTCTGCATGGCCTGTGTCCCTAGGGCCAATCGCATTGCACCTTTGGCCTGTCACTCAGCCTCAGGCCATGCCCGCCCCCACACACCTCTCATTGGCCTGCGGCCAACACCACTGACACACTGTCCCACCCCTCACTGACTCTCATTGGCCTGCGGCCAACACCACTGCCACACTGTCCCACCCCTCAGTGACCTTTGGGAACGCTTCAAAGCACCTAACACTCACTGCTCTGGGAGATTTGGGAACGCTACACAGCACCTAATCCTCACTGCTCTGGGACCACGCTTCAAAGCAACGAATCCTCACTGCTCTGGGGCCACCTCTCAACCCACAAAACCCTCACCGCCTGCTACCACAGATCAGGTACAGAATCTGAACTATATAAACATTGCTTTCAGCACTCCAACATTACACACGCTCACACAACACCGCACGATCACCTCCACACACCGCACGAACACGCAGCGCATACCGACGGACAATGCCTCTTAAAAACACCCCCCTCGACCACCACCCCCCCCAACCTCATGCATACCACGAACGCACGCCACAGCTCTCCCGCTACCGCAGCCCTTCACCCCCCCCCCCCCACCCGAACAGCCAACGCACGCTGCTCCTCTGGAGGCCGCAAAAACCACACAACCTCATGCACACCACACGCCACAGCTCTCCCGCTACCGCAGCCCCTCACAACCCCCCCATAAGACACATTAGTGTTGGCAGAACTACATAAAGAAGACCATACTAATATTTATTATGTTAAGTATCTATTTAATAGGGGGGAAAATACATGAACTTGTTAAATAAATGTGATTTAAAAAAAAAAAAATTTGAAAAGGTATTTCATTTTAACATGTATTATAAGTTAAGGTGTTTTTAAATTATATTTATAAAAATATATACATTTATATATTTTAAAACACATTATATCTTTAACAGCATGTCACTAACTGTCACTAAAATGCCATTGATCCCATGGGTGACTGTCAGTAGTATCTCGATAATAAAAAATGTCAATATCAACTTACAATATCATCTTTTTTTTATTATGGCAATATTACTGTAATATCAGTATATTGCCTAGCTCTAAACTCTAGTATAAAGTAAAGGATTTGAAAACAGCAGTCGAAGATATTGCTGATATTCTTGAGGTTTTAATACCACATCACAAGTAACAGAGTATGGATTTTATGAAGAACTCAAGACCAAACAACAGAGGCAAAGCCAAGATAGCAAGAATGATAAAAGAGGAAGAATTATATAATAGACACAGAATTGCCTTGGGCATTTACCTTAGAAACAAGTTATCACATTCATCATGTCAAAATTGGTTAAATCTACATAAGCTGGAGAGTGCATTATTTATTAGATGAAAAGCAAAACCAGTATTGTTGACATTATTTCAAGATCAGCTCTCTATTCCGTCCTCGTCATCCATCTGTCTCCTCCTCTCCTTGCAATCTCTCTCTTGTCTCCTCCTTGCTGTCGCTCTGTCTACTCTCCCTTCCTTGCTGTCTCTCTCTGTCTCCTCCCCTCAATGTTCCTCTCCTTGAGGAGGCATTCCAGTTATTGATTAGCAACCCTGTAACAGCTGAACCTTTATACGGAAACATACATAATACAAACATACATAGATACATACATATTTATTTTTATATATATAAAAGAAAAGAGAAAAAAGCGCCAGATCCTAGTGTGATACCAGAGTATAAAAGGTTTAATAATTTGGACTTCAACAATTAAAAACTCACAATATAGCCATGAATAAAAAGCACGGTATGAGTGAACTCATGTGCCAACTTGTAATTCCAAAACGCCGTTCTGCTAGCTCCGTCGTGGGGTAATCTCCTTTCGAACTCAACTGTTTGTGTCGCCGTCTGCATGGTCCTCCGGAAACCCACTCATGCAGAGAAGAGTTCCTATTCTTTAGGTTCTCAATCCACGAAGGCAAATTACAGCAGCCTTACACTCCGGCATCAGGATTGGCACTCACTCAGCCACCGTAGCCACTCACAACATGTGACCCTACGCGTTTCTTCCGTGTAAGTGGATGTCATCAGGGGATGGGCTCATGTGATATAAATAGTTCAGGATTCCAATCAAAGGGAACTATACTGATTACAAACTTTGGAAATCTGTGTTAGGCCTTCAATTGATAAAGACTAAACTTAATTATACAGATAAATAAACTCGGAATCTTATATAGAGAACATAATGTGTACAATTGATATAAATATATACACAATTTTACACAATTTTGGCACATATGGTTTATACTAAAATATTAATGTGCGTATAACCTGAATGGCTTAGATGTTATACAAAAACATAAAATACATTAATATGCCAAAATATTATAGGAAAAATAGAACGCTATTATCACACTAACATATTTTGTGGCTTTTTTGAGGACAGAAGAAAGATGAGATTGCCTATATTAATTAAAGAGCAATATACCATGACATAATTGACAATAAGAGAGAATTGGAATATTCCCACGTGCCTGTACATGTACCCCATATGAGAGAGCCCTATTATTAACTCCATATATAGACCATAATATTTTATGTTGTATATTAATAATCCATTATTTGATATTATTGTTTAATCTTATATAGATATATAGAGAGAGAATATCTTTATGCTCTCTCAGTTAGAGACATACTGTATACATACAAGTATAAGAAAATAAATCCATTGTATATGAACAATAATTATTAAAGTTGAAGTCAACTTGAAAACTTAATAATAAAAATCTCAATGGTGTTTCTTGTGAGGATAGAACCTACTATATTAATAATTTATTGAATGTTAACCAAATATTATACAACCATATAATTGGAAAATGAAAGAGAGAAAAAGAACAGACACCGGGTGTCAACCAGCTGACTAGAGGGATAATAATTTAACCAAGCTTCGCCGTGTCCCAATCATGTGTATGTTAAGATAAGAATATCTATATTAATTTATGAACTAATCTATGTATGAAAAATCCAATTCTAAAAGTGGAACTGTTTATAACCTATTGTTATTATGAAATCAATGTGTATGTGTGATGTGATATTAATACTTTAATTTATAAAATTTGAATGTGAAGTGATTTGTGTGTTCTAATGAACTAATAGTCAATGTGAGTGTGATGAAGATAATGAATAAATGAAAATATAATTAATAGTGTTTATGAACATATATGTATGTGTGTCAGTGAAATATAAAGTGCCCAATTTTACAGGTATAAAGTGATGTGATTTGTCATTATGTGTCCCCAGCCAAGGACCTCTCAAAGAACAGTAAACAAAGGGAACATGCCAAGCATGTTCAAACCAGACCTTTGTACCAAATCTATAGACAGGGGAGAAACATTCACACAATTGTACTGGTGTCTATACAGTAATTCAGACCCATTGGACCCAATGTATCTAATACATAGATCCAATAGGTCTCTCTTATATTTTATATCCTATGTCTATATCACCACTTAATAGTGAAGAAGAGATGGTTTCTATACCCATAACTGATAATGAGGATGGATCTTTATTATTTGTCCATATAGTGTCTAGACAGATTATGTGTTTGTAAACCATGTACTACAGTATATAACGCCGGTATTCTAGAAAATGCGTACTTGGAGTGCGCACTGTCCGTCCCACTTATTGGATGCCGTAAGGACATTTGATGATGTATACTACGAATGTCGACAAGCAATTGATATGACCATGAACTTGATGTATTGATCCATTAGAGTGTGATTTAATTGTGTCCACTTTGTTCAAGTGCTTACATGTCAGACATCTTGTCCGCCCACAAGAAACATTACCATTGAAATATTTACCATTTTTTGTATATTCTTTACTGATTTTTAATCGACTTGGTGCTAACCACGTTTTGATGTTTCGTGCTTTTTGGAAGACCACCAGTATTTTTGGTGGTAATTTTAGACCAACGATAGGATCCCTCAAAATGATGCTCCAATGTTTATTTAAAATGGATTTAATTGTGTCGGCCGCATTATTGAATTGTGTCACAAAAATGGGTGGTCTTGAATTAATTCCCTTATTGTCAAGCCTACCCTCCTTAGCCACAGAACACAACTGTCTTTTAGAAGCTTTTTCAAGAAGAAGTTTTCGATCTAACAGACTGAACTTTATGAAGGTCTCCTGAATAATTTTTTTGTCGTAATACTTGGCCACAAATTTGTTGACTAATACCTCCCCCTGGGCCAACAAATCTGAGCCAAGAGAACAATTTCTCCTGACTCTGAAAAATTGGCCTTGGGGGATATTCTCCAACCACTTTTTATAGTGGTTACTGGTGTTATAGAGATAGCCATTGGCTGCAACGTTCTTAAAATGTGTTTTAGTGACAATTTGATTCTTGTCATTTATCATAAGACAGCACCTTAATGTGTATTATAGTACATAGTAATAAATGGTGAAAAAAAATATATACCGTATATATATATATATATATATATATATATATGTATATATATATATATATATATATATATATATATATATATATATATATATATATATATATATACATACTGTACATACTAACACAGCATCATTTGCTGCAATTGTGGAATGAGTTAATAAGTTAATAACAATTAAACTCTCCATAAATCATACATACTATATCAGGGGTGGCCAACCCAAGTTCTCATGAACTACCCACAGGTCAGGTTTTCAGGATATCCCTACTTCAGCACACGTGGCTCAGGCGAAGGCAGTGGCTCAGTCAAAGACTACTTACAGCGGAACAGGATCTCTTGAGCAAAGAGTTTAATGCTAGCTCAGATGTCACATGTATGTTGCAATAAGAGGGAAATGTGCAACATTACAACATTGTAAAAGCAACGTCTCTCCTCCAAAAAAACACTGTCAAAAGGATTCACTAGCACAGTGTTTTTCAAAGAGGTTCCTAGGAATATTGGGTTCCCTGCAATTTTCAGGTCAGTTGACAATTCTTCCAAATACAGAAGAATTTGCACTGCATCTGATCTCAGACGCGCTATTAGAGAGGGTTGGGGTTCATTACAATGCATCTGATCTCAGACGCGCTATTAGAGAGGGTTGGGGTTCCTTACAATGCATCTGATCTCAGACGCACTATTAGAGAGGGTTGGGGTTCATTACAATGTATCTGATCTCAGATGCACTATTAGAGAGGTTTGGGGTTCATTACAATTTATCTGATCTCAGACGCGCTATTAAAGGGGGTTGGGGTTCCTTACAATGCATCTGATCTCAGACACGCTATTAGAGAGGGTTGGGGTTTCCTAGAATTTTATAATATAATTATAGGGTTCCTTAACTAAAAAATGGCTGAAAACTGCTGCACTAAGACATGTGAGGAAGATTTGGCACAAATTCGCTTCATACATTGCCGCAAATGTACGCAACTTTGCCCTTCTTTGGGTATGCAGCTGACCACGCCCACTCCCCCACTGACTGGGGGGTACGTGGATCTGGTTGCTAGGACAACACGTCATCCCGGAAATGACACACCGCTTGTCCAGCCCGAAAGAAAAAGACGCCCACCACACGTACATCGAATTATGTCCAAGGGGTGGTATATATGTTCTTTTGGTGGGTTTATGCATCACTATTTTTGCCTAAAGAAAGGCCCGTATACTGAAGGACCGAAACACCAGCTCCAGTATGTTCTGCATATTTGAACCCACAATAAAATGTGAATTACTTTCCTATGTTGGTGAGTGCCCAGCTTTTTGGATATATCTGTATTACCTTCAGCTTAACATCATCATGTCCATTTGCGACCCTTGGAATATACCCTCCCAATCTATTAGTACTGCTTTATTAGGGCTGCCCTCCGGGGGAGCCCCAGCTCAACTGTCCCAAGTGAGAAGTCGGATGCATGAATTGTCTGCAACTCTTTCTTTGCTGGGTTCACCAACCACTGTCACAGACCCAGTCTCTGCAAACTCCCCCGATCAACAACACAGAGCTCAGGTGTATATCCTGCCCTGGGCCCCCTTGAATGCTGGTGTTAGGCCTGATTATGTTATTATTTTGATGTGGTAAACAACAATGATATAATAAGCATAATGACGAAGAGGCTCGAATAAAAGAATAGGTTATGCCATACAGAATCTAAAGCTCCATTTTTTTAATAATTCGCAGTTATTGGTTCATATTAACATTCTCTGTAGGCCAGGGGTGGCCAATTCCAGTCCTCAAGGGCCACCGACAGCTCAGGTTTTAAGGATATCCCTTGAGGCACAGGTGCCTCAATCAGTAACTCAGTCATTGACTGATAATATAGTCCCAGCTCTTCCATGACCATATTAAAATACTTCCATCACGTGTACTTTCATACAGCACGTGTACTTCCTACACCATGATTCATTCGTTTCCTTCCTGAACTCACGGACCTGTTTTTGGGACCAAATACCAGTTGGATTTCTGCAATGTATTTTAAATGCGAAGGAACAGTATAGATCTAAGAGGTTTTATATCACAGCAGACCCTCCTAAAGCCAAAAGCATGTCTGCAACAAGACTAATTTACCTTTTTTTTTTTGCAGATGTAAGCATGTAAAGTTATTAAGTCAGAGACTAGATGCCATTATTAATAAAGATGTCAAGATGGCCATCAATAGACAATGGAGAAGAAAAAATAACTAAATAATAAAACAGAAATTCGAACCCAGTAAGATACCCAATATTAACAATAGGATTTAATGTTTCCTATAAAATACATTAAATTGCTGTGCAGATATTAAAAACGTTTAACGCGAAGTCATGAAATTTTTATCATACATTTTTTTTCAAGGAATAGAAACTACAGCGAATGGAAGGATATGCTGATAAATGTAACCAACTGCACATTTACAGTATACTACGGGCTTGTCTTTTGTTTTTTACCGTTTGGATATAATACTCAAATTACTTTAGTGTTCTGGAGATCAGCAGGAACATATTAGACCTGGGGTTCTCAACTCCAGGCCTCAAGAACCCCCATCAGGTCAGGTTTTCAGGATATTCCTGCTTCAGCACAAGTGGCTCAATTAGTGAATCAGCCACTAATTGAGCTACCTGTGTTGAAGCAGTGATATCCTTAAAACCTGACCTGTTGGTGGCCCTTGAGGAATGGAGTTGGCCACCCCTGATTTCATAGGTTTTCTTTCAAACTACCTGTGTATCTTGATACACTTATTTCTGCCTTTACCGCGACCTTGAAATGATACATTGGAATGACGCCAACCATAACTGTGCATTGTAAGAAGTATCCTGGGGCCCAGTCTCCTAATCAGTAATATTGTGAACAGATAGGTAAAATGATTCCTCCAATTCCTAAAGTATATTTTAGTGAACAAGTTCAGGCAAATAAAAAATAAAAAAAGTGTAGTGAAAAAAGGCAGGGATCCAAAAAATCAACCAGGATCAAATGTTTGTGAAAATAGAGATCACTACGGCGCTCCGTCACAATACTTTAGAACAGATTTAGTGTCCTTGCCTCTATATCAGGCGACAAGATCAAAATATGCACAAGGTTCGTAAAGTAAAATAAGAGAAAACCAGATAGTGGTGTTTATACTGGCGCCCTTTGTTAATTCTGCAGCTCAACCTGAGGGGGATCATCCCTTGATCCTCAAACAGTAGTGGAGTAGGAAGGGTGGTGAGCGCACATGTAGAATATATAGGAAAAATATATATCAGTGATACAGTCTCATGCAGATAAAGAACATAGTTCAATATATAGCAGCCCTATGGTAAAGGATATACACCTCACTCAGGGGTCGGGAATGAAATAAACAATTATACATATGTAATAGTATAGCTGTACCCACACGGCCGTGAGTGAGCCCCTTTTCAGCAAGTGGTATCTTTACAACGTCTTCCATGAACAGAATTTTGTCATCTATCATGTGTGATGTCCCTTGTCCCGCGTACCGTCCCAATAAGGATGATATAGGCGGGGAGTTAAAAAGTATACACTTTATTACAATAAAAAAGTAAATATGAACTCACATATAAGTTTACACTTCAGCACCGGACAGCCGCCTTGTTAGCCCTGGCACGGGGTCTCCCTGCTTCCGCGTCCGACTGCAGGACCGCAACAGCAAACACGTGACGGCTACGGTGGCCTTCCGTGTACAGCACTACAGCACGCAACCGACCAGGACACATCAACTGTCCGTGAAAGGCAGCCACCAGTACGGAAGAAATATTTGTAGGCAGAAGCTTCATGTCACTGGCAGCTAAACAAGCGCCCGGGTCTCAACAAGAAGTTCTGATTTATCAGAACAAGCCTTTGATTTTAATGTATTCTTTTGCCTTTGAAAATCAAAAAGGTTCTTTCATATCTAGCAACGGGCTTTTTTGCCACTTGTGGGTAACTGCGAGTCATTAAACGCAGGATAGAAAATTCCACGCATGTTAGGTTTGAAAAAAAAAGTCTAATTATCTGGAGTGTAGATGAGACAGATAATTAAAATCAATAAAATGTTAGCGAACACCATCTTCTTTATTGGCTTCACATTTTGTAGAAATAAACAATTTCTATAAGTACTAATGTTAACTTTTACGAGGCAGATGGCATACCAGCATTGGTACCATTGGTTAATAATGTTATTTTACTTTGAATATTCTCTCCTCCATCTTCAAACTATATATATATATATATATATTTATGAATATTTTCACTATCTATACAGAAAGTTGATTTCATGTTTGGTCATTGTATGAGCTTCAGTTTAATAAAACTGATTCTGGTCACTGGTTGCCAAATGTTTATTAACCCTTTAAGTAGCCCATAACAGCAACTAGAGATGGGAGAATTATTTGCCCAAGTTCAAACCCGATGGGAAAATCGCATATATTCACGGGCCTATCTGAGACCTTTACGTTTGTTTATGCAAAGTTTTAGCATTTTCCATGAAGAATTATACAAACTAGCAAAATAGCGGAAAACAAACAAAATTCTATCTTTGTCGGATTTTCCTGCTTATGCGTGAATTTTTTTGGGGGGGGGGAATAACAAATATTTGTGCGTTTGCGATTGTTTAACTCATATGAATTGAGTTACCTACAATGATTGCGAAGCTGAATAACTCCTCTAAACATCGGTCATGCGTTAAACTGTCCTACATCGCTGTATGATTTTTACAACCCCATCTCGCTTACCTCTCCTGTATCCCAATTCTTATCAATACAGCCCAACCCCTCAGAAAAACAAGACTGCCTTATTTGCCTGTTTAAAAAAAATAAATAAAAATTTTTTTTTTATTGTTCCTATATAATAAATAACATGTAAGGTGAAGAAATACTAAAAAGTGCAAACTTTGAGCACACCTTAAAATTCACTTTGAAGCAGCAATCCACACAATTATTATTATTTTGATTATTTTTAACCTGCACACGGCTTGTCCCACTGCGCTGATCTGTGGGTTCCTGATGTCTGGGAAAACCTTGGTTTCCGATCCTCTAACGGTTTTGTCCCTTGGGCAAGAATACTTACCACGTGGACACAAAGTGGCAGTGGGGTTAAGATTTGCTCCAGTGGCCAATGGGAAGTCACAGCGTCATCAGGAGACTGAGGAGGCTACGCTTACAGTGCCGGCGACGGCGACGCGACAGTCGCTTAGAAAATCAAATAGAGATGACTTCCAGCGATCGCGAGCAGTCCGTCGCTCTGTTGCGCCATCGCGTCGCGCTAACTATAAGCGCACGCGATGGCGGCAATGCATTTGTTTTGCCGCGACGTCCCTGTCGCCGGCACTATAACCGCTGCCTAACTTTACAACATATGGCGTACAAATGAAGGGAGGTCTCTGCCATGTCACACCTTCTATATCATTTTAACATTTTGTTTCATGACGTCCTGTTGTCATAGCGACGCGGCGACATTTGACGTTGCGGCGCCATGATGAGGGACCCTGCAGATGGAGATGGTGAAGGAGAAGGTAAGAGGCCCACACCCCATGTCCTGCACCGAGCCCCAGCCGGCCCTGTTAGCGATTACTATAAATTTTCAACTGAATTCAAATCTGCGTCGGATTGGCCAGTACTTTTATCCGCGGAACCAATCTCAAGACGGCAGATTCTGGTTTTTTTTTTTTCTTAAAATTCGTCCGACGGATTCTGAATCCGAACCTGCTAATGGAATCGGAAACGTTCCGTGGATCCGGATTTATGGTGAATTTGGCAGCCGAGACCCGGCGATGGATCCTGGCGGCCTTACAATGAAGTCATTCGATGGCGGATTTCATTCCGTGGATCGGATTTGACTGGGAAAGCCCGGGAAAATCCGTGGAATATACTGAGACAGGCTCCCGGTCTCTAGTACAGGGGTGCCCAATTCCAGCCCTCATGACATAACCCACCCACCCCCCAAGAGGTCAGGTTTTAAGGATATCCCAGCTTCAGGTGGTTCAATCCGTGGCTCAGAGCTCCAGTGGTGCGCAGAACGCAATCTATCAGGAAGTGTAAGAGAAGAGGAGAACCCCTCCTATTCCGTCATCAGCGAAGGAGAAATCACGCGATCGCTTCGGCGAAGGGGTCCCGTGATCGCGAGTACGGGGGGAGGGCTGTGAGACTCTGGTGCTGTGGCCCCTCCAAAATGGAAAGGGTTAATGGCTCAAATCTACATGTCAAGGAGCAGGTGAAAAATACAGAGTTACGATATCATAGTCCATAGACCAGGAGTGGCCAACTCTAGTCTTCAAGGGCCACCAACAGGTCAGGTTTTAAAGATATCCCTACTTCAGCACAGGTGGCTCAATCAGTGGCTCAGTTGCTGACTGATTGAGCCACCTGTGCTGAAGCAGGGATATCTTTAAAACCTGTCATAATGGGGGGGGGGTCTTGAGGACTGGAGTTGAGCCCCCACCCTGCTCTGGTGGCAACTAAGATGTTATGTACAGTACAGGGATACCCCGGTTTAAGGACACTCACTTAAAGTACACTCGCGAGTAAGGACATATCGCCCAATAGGCAAACGGCAGCTCACGCATACGCCTGTCAGCACGTTCTGCACAGCAATACCGGCTCCCTACCTGTACCGAAGCTGTGCACAAGCGGGGAGACTATAGAGCCTGTTACAAATGCCTTATTTACATCAGTTATTCACGTATATGATGATTGCAGTACAGTACATGCATCGATAAGTGGGGAAAAGGTAGTGCTTCACTTTAAGTACATTTTCGCTTTACATACATGCTCCGGTCCCATTGCGTACGTTAATGCGGGGTATGCCTGTAAGTGAGGTAAGAGACCTGCAGCAGTTCTAAATTGCAGCAATTAGGGCTAAATGCAGAAAAATTACCTTTAAAATTAAAGAGAGGTTTTGCAATGAAACATCTAATGAGGTAAACAAGGCACTGCAAAGGCGCTCCCTGCAAATGTTATTTTTATTATTGTGGCACCGAGGTATTAGGCTGAGCACAGTACAACTGCCTGTGATATACTCAACTCCAGTGATTACATTTGACATTTACAGGTATTATTATAAGGCACACAATGAACATGAATAAGTGAGATAAACCTGATTAGCTGTTCTTTTAAAGTTACTACTGGAATATTACATTTTATTTACACAGCCTTTCACAGAGACAGAAATGTAAACATTAAAGACAAGTTTCTATACTCCTGTTTATTGTTCATAAAAATTAGATATTATGTTTGCCTCTGCCCCAGAAACAGTGTGAACTGTGAATAAAATAATATATGCAATGAAAGGGGAAACCGTAAAAGAAATGATAGAGTAACATAGTCAATTATCTCCACTGGATAGTTGAAAGCACTAAAAACGGATTGATACAACAAACAGCAATACAACAAAAGGAAAGCTTTGCATTTGCAAGGCCTTCTGTTTTATTTACTACTCTTACTGAGTTTAAAACACAGTCTCTGACATCGGTACCCAAAGTATTCAAACCTCTCAGAACTCATTTGCTTACCTATAATCGTTATTAACGTGTTTATTTCCCAGTCATGTTCTTACATTCAATACATGTCTGCTTAGTATCTGTATGGAATGCCTCATGTTACATTAGGCCTGGGACCCGCTGCGCTCGTTGGCGCGGGCGGCAATGTAACGAGTTCCCCACCAGCAGGGGAATCCTCGCGAGCCGGTCCCGGTCCCCACTGGCTGCACAGCTGACTACACGCTGTGGCGCGTCAGCCGCTAGGAGACACCACAGAATGGAGTTTCCTAGCGTTGACGCGTCACGTGGTGTGGCTGTGAGCCAATGGGGAGGGGAGGCTGCGGGAGGAGGAGAGGCTTCGGGGAGCGGGGAGGAGTGTGGAGTGAAAGCAGCGTGAGTGCCTCTCTGTGTGTGTGTCTGAGTGCGTGCGTGCCTGCCTGTGTGTGTGTATGTGTGTGCCTGTCTGTGTGCGTGCCTGTCTCTGTCTGTGTGTGTGTGTATGAGTGCGTGCGTGCCTGTCTCTGTCTGTGTGTGTGTGTGTGTGTGTGTGTATGAGTGCGTGAGTGCCTGCCTGTGTGTGTGTGTGTGTGTGTGTATGTATGTATGTATGAGTGCCTGCGTGTGTGTGTTTTTTTTACTTACCTGCAGCCCGTGGCAGCCCGTGGAGGGAGGGGGGGGAAGAGTAGCGGGTCCCTCCGCTCAAGCCACGCCCCCCCTCCCTGTCAATCCTCCCACTCCCGCCCACCTCCCGCTCCGGCCCCTCACGTCATGGCCGCGCCCCCTCATGTCATGGCCGCGCCCCCCCGACCCGTTTGGCCACGCCCCCCCCCCGCTCCGAGAAAAGTAGCCTGTAGACCGCAGATCGCGGTACAGCGAGTTGCACGCGCCGCCGGCAAGCAAGCCAGCCGTGCGGACGCGTGCAACGGGACCTTAGCCTTAGGCTGAGTCCATGGTGACTGCAGCCGTGCGGAGGCGCGCTGAGGCTGAGGGAAAGCGGGTGCTTTCCCTGGTCTTAGTTCGCACGCTGTACGGGGGCGTGTCGGGGGGTGGGCTAGTGACGTCATGGAGCTGGTTCGCCCTCATTGAAAAACGAAAGCAGGGGCTCACTGCCGAGCATAAGCGCGCCTCAGCACGGGTCAGTGCCTAAGCGCTGACCATGCCCGAGGCCTTATACGTACATTAATGCAGGGGCGCTCAAGCCCCCCCCCCCCCAACAGGTCAGGTTTTCATAATATCCCAGCTTCAGCACAAATGGCTCAATCAGTCCCTGCTTTAGCGCAGGTGGCTCAATGAGTCCCTGGTTCAGCACAGATGGCTCAATTAGAGGCAAAGTTTTTGACTGAGCCTCTGAATGAGTCATCTGTGCTGAAGCTGGGATATCCTGAAACCCTGACCTGTTGGGGGGCGTGAGGATTTGAGTTGAGCCCCCCTGCATTAATATGTAGCAAGTATTGATGCACCGTGCATCAATTACAGAAATTATTGACTGATAAACAGTTAGGCTGCACTTATAGTGTCGCCGACGGTGGTAGCGACGCGATGTTGCGTCAAAACAAATGCATTGCCTCTGTCGCGTGCGCAGACGGAGAGACGGCTTGGTCGCGATCATCTCAAGTCATCTCAATTTGATTTTTCCAGCGACCGCAGCCTGGCGTCACCGGCACTATAAGCGCAGCCTAAGTAGAGCGACTATGCTCTTATACGTGGATACGGAAAGAATTTCGTTTAAACCCGAAGAAAAATTTGACCAATTTTGACGCATTTAAGATACACAAAAGTGGCACATGCTTGTAGTTTAAAGTGACATATTTACATACTGTAGGGGCGCCGCTGTAGCATCATTTTTAGTAATGTGTGTACTTTTTACATCCATTAGCGGACATTGTGAATCTTATCTTTTTTGGTTCGGCAAATAGTGAATATAGGACAATTTGGGCCGTTTCACTAGGACCTTCGGCACCAATAGTGCAATCAACATTTTGGGAAAAGCTGATCGAATTAGCAGCAAAGCAAATCTCAGCAAGGTCTCCCATCTCGTGTCATTCTTCTCTGTGTGAAATGCAACAAAACGTTTATTTTGACACATTTTCATGTGCACTTTAGGACACAAGGATGTGTACAGTAGCAATGCGTTGTACATAGCCCCTGATATGTTAAAATAAGTTTTTGTGGAATGGGGCGTTTCGTGCACGGACGGCTCGCCGCGACTGTGTCCGCCGGTGTTTGGACGCAGAGAGACGCCACGTCGGTGGCCACTCGGCCGCTTCGCCATAGGGTGAATTAATGTATGGGTTAATTTAGCGGTTAGGCTAGGGGGTTAAGGATAAGAGTTTTAAGGTAAGGGGTTACGTTTATAGGGTAGGGGATTAGGGTAAGGGGATTAGGGTAAAGTGTACAGCAGGGGTCTCAAACAGTCCTCAAAGGCCACATACAGGCCAGCTTTTATGGATATCCCTGCTTCAGCACAGGTGGCTCAATCATTGAGCCACCTGTACTGAAGCAGGGAAATCCATAAAAAACGGTCTGTTGGTGGCGCTTGAGGACTGAGTTTGAGACCCCTGCTGTATAGGGTAAGGGATTCAGGGGCTTGTAGGGTAAGGTATTATGGTTTTCAGGGTAGGGGGTAGCATTAGTATTAGGGGTTTTTAGGGTAGGGGGTAAGGTTAAGGAATTACCTTGGTGGCGAGAGGTCGTGGCGGCGAGGTGAGTAGTGGCTAAATGCTGGCAGAGATTTAATCAGAGTACAGAGTGTCGCCCCAACTTAAAGCAGCAATCCACGCAGGCTTTTTTCGGGGTGGAGGGGGGAGTTTAATCACCATTGGAGATGTTTTGTTGTTCCAGGAGGCCCGGGGATCTCCTTGTTCCCAAGATTTTCCTCCTTCTGTCTGGGGGGGAATATTTTCTTTCCAGGCAGAAAATATATTTTTATGCCTTTCTCAATGCAGGCCGCCCAATAGAAACCTGCTACATTGTTTTGTGTCAAGCACTGCAAACTAAACGGCAAATAACTGGGGAACCAGAGGGTCCCCGGACATCGGGGTACCAGGGTTTGCTCTGAGAGACACCCCAGGATTTTTTTGGGGGGGGGAGGGGGAGGGGGGAGAAAATTGCCTGCTTTAAGCTTAAGCTGTAGTGACTTAATTGACATCTTTGCAAGCTGATTAAAACCTTTATAGGCATAACAGTTACCGAAAAAATAGTTTTTCAACTAAAAAATACCTTCTGTACACAGTTGCGAATGCTCATTGAAGACTCATTTTAATATGTTCCGTCCATAAACCTTCATCTACATTATTACACAATTACATGACAGTGCGGTAACTACATCAAACCCAAAACGACACATTTTAGTACGAATCTACTTCTTCTCACCAAGACGTGGATGCCTGCTGTACACTGTAACTTCCTGATACTATTAACACTCTCATCCATGGGGGTAACCTGTTGCGACATTTGGCTCATTCAGTGGCTCCATGCTTCTCTACAGGTAGCTCAATTAGTGGCTTTGTCGAAGACTGAGCCACTGATCGAGCCAGCTGTACTGAAGTTGAGATATCCTTAAAACCTGACCTGTTGTGGGGTCTTGAGGACAGGGGTTGAGAACCTCAGGGTTAAGCTGTAGCTGGTTAGTTCTACAGTATACTGTAGAAAGGCGAAACAAACTCTTCTATGAAAGAAAGTAATATCAGATCTATAACCAAAAAGTGGCCTTTTGACTTCCTTTTAACCCTGTGCGTGTCCTTTAAATTTAGCTACTATGTCTAGGGTTCTGGCACCCCTGGGGCCCCACGATGCGTAGCCACATCATAATCAACCTGTTCATTATTGTAGGGGAGATCGTGATCTGTCAGGAAGTGTAACAGAAGAGGAAGACCCTCCTATTCCGTTCCATCGTCAGTGAAGGAGCAATCACGTGATCGTTTCGGAGAATAGGTCGTGATCACGAGAGCGGGTGGGGCCGTGGCACTCTAGTGCTGTGACCGTTCTGGAAACTGAAAGGGTTAATGTCTCAAATGTACATGTCCAAGGAGCAAGTGAAAAATACAGAGTTACAATATCAGCGTCCATAGACCAGGAGTGGCCAACTCCAGCGCTCAAAGGCGACCAACAGGTCAGGTTTTAAGGATTGATTATTTATAAAAACGTTTTACCAGGAAGTGATACATTGAGAGTTACCTCTCGTTTTCAGGTATGTCCTGGGCACAGAGTTATGATGACAAATAATACATGGTTACAAATACATAGTTACATTAAGTGAGCTGGGTTATACACAGTAGTGGGATTCTGCCTGTTCACACTGGTTCGTGCGAACATGTTACTAAAATTTCACAAGTTTGCCAAACCGGTGCTTAATTCTCTTACCTGTCCGGCTGTCCGGCGGCAGCGGGGGGCGGCATCTACCAGCATCTCTTCCCTGCATATCTTGTCAATATGGCCGCGTTGCCATTCCAACGTGAACGCCATGTGACATAACTGCATCACGTGACGGCCGTTGCTGTGGCAACGAGACACTGCGCGACGTTCCGCAGCATCGCGTTGTCATGGCAACCGCTGCTAAGCCATTTTGAGAAGATTTGCAGGGGGAGCATGCTGGTAGACGCCGCCTGCCCTGGTGAAGGTAAGAACCGGTTATTAAAATTTTAGAATCCCACCACTGGTTATACATTATATACAAGACATTGCGTGCAGTTAAAGATAATATATATTATGGGTGTATGTAACAGTTACAGACCAGATTAAAATGTGAGACAGCTTTAGTTTTGAAAGAACTTAAACTGGTGGTGGATGTGAGAGTCTCCGATAGACTGTTCCAGTTTTGGGGTGCACCGTAAGAGAAGCGGTGCGGCCGGATACTTTGCTGAACCATGGGACCATGAACAGTCTTTTGGAGTCAGATCTCAGATGATAAGTGCTGCATGTGATAGGGGTGAGGAGCTTGTTCAGGGAGACGGGTAGCTTGCCCAGAAAGTATTTGAAGGCAAGACAGGAAAGATGAAAGTTGCGCCTAGACTCAAGTGATGACCAATCTAGTTCTTTGAGCATTTCGCAGTGATGTGTGTTGTAGTTGCATTGGAGGACAAAGCAGCATATTGAATTGTAGAGGGTATGAACTTTGCTATGTTGAGTTTGGGGTGCTGTGCCATATACTATGTCCCCATAGTCTATATTAGCATTAGCATCTGCTGTGCAATGCGCTTTCTGACCAGCAGACTTAGGGAAGATGTGTTCCTATAAAGTACACCTAGTTTGACATAGGTTTTGAATGTCAGGGTATCAAAGTGCAACCCAAATATTAAATGGGAGTCAAACCATATGCCCAAATATTTAAAATTAGTAACAGGAGTTAGGGTGGTATTAGCGTTGGTTCTGATCTGGAGCTCATTTATTGGAAGCTTTAAAAATGTACCCTTGGTCCAAAATACCATTGCTACATGGTCTTGTCATTGTTTAAAAACAGTTTGTTTTGGGAAAGCCAATTTTCAAGTCTCAAAAAGTCAGATTGAAGTACATGTTCAAGGTCGAAGAGGCTAGAGCTGTGTGCATATAAGATTGTGTCCTCCGCATACACATGTGTATTGAGGCTTCCTTCCAAGCTGTAGGATGATCATTGATGAACACAGAGAAGAGTAGGGGCCCCAGAACAGAGCCTTGTGGGGCACCACAGGTGATATCCAGGGGGGTGGAATTGGAGCCTGAGATAGACACATGTTGGAATCTACCTGATAGGTAGGAATGGAACAGTTTAAAGCATGCTTCCCTATTCCAGTGCACTTGAGTTTCTTTAGCAGTCAGGTTTTCCCTGACTGAGCCACTGATTGAGCCACCTGTGCTGAAGCAGGAATATCCTGAAAAGCTGACTTGTTGGTGGCCCTTGAGGACTGGAGTTGGCCACTCTTATAATAAGACAGATACAATCACTTTATAACCTATTTGCTTATATTACAAATGTAAAAACGCAGAATATTGAA
The DNA here is from genome assembly GCF_040206685.1 of Ascaphus truei. Taxonomy (NCBI): domain Eukaryota; kingdom Metazoa; phylum Chordata; class Amphibia; order Anura; family Ascaphidae; genus Ascaphus; species Ascaphus truei. The sequence goes on along the minus strand of NC_134492.1, from coordinate 11,266,835 downwards.
TAAATCCGCTCAGCCCTCTCAATGTGACATTTTCATAGTAATAAAAAACTTACAAGCAAAGGCTTTTTAGTCCAAAGTGTTTCCCCCAAATTGTTATACATACAGAATACTGTGCTTTAATTTTCAGTGCTGGGACAAGGCGATAAGGAGGCATGGAGCTTGTAGAACAGATATCCAGCTCAATTATCAGCATTCAAGAAAGCAAAGTATTGTCACTTGTATCTGGTAAGTATCCATTACATGTCCCTAGCAAATCTCTAACTTCACTTCAAGTCGATCTGTTTAAGAATTATCCTATTAGTTCCACATTCTAACCTTGCAAAGCCATACTGAGAAAACAAATTAAACTTTGCAAGCTGAGTGACTCACTATATTAATATTTAGAATTCATGTTTTGTGGATATGTTAAACGTCAGACATGTACATTATCAGGTGCCCACAAAACACATTTCATTCACGGTACAAAGATACCGAGCTCTTATCGGAAATGTCCATACAGTTCTTTCCCCTTTTCTTCTTTAAGTTTTGTGAAACTGCTGCAATGTGATTCCAAGCTCTGAGTTTCCATTAGCACTCTGATTAACTTGTGTTTTATTTATTATGCATTCCCTTTAATTGCTGTGCAGAGAAGGGAATTCAAAGTCTGCTTAAACATGTGTATATATCATTTTGTATATTAAAGTCTTTCAGTTCAATCATACTGTGTTCACAAATTAAGGGCCTCATACATAAAACCCCAGCCGTCCGATTGCAATCTTGAATGTCCGAAACATATCACTGTCTCGAATGCTTTTGAGCTTAATGAAAAATGCCAAAAGGGGGTTATTCATTAAACTGCCATAGCACCGATAGGGGCACAATGGCATGGAAACTCCAATTGAAGTCAAAGAGCGTTTCCATGCGGTAATGCCCCAATGAAAACGATTGCAGTTTCATGCGAAAGCCCCTAAGTATGGAAAAGGTCATGAAAACCACAGGAAAATGGTATTTCAGAAAAGTAGGTGAAAATTAGTATCTGTGCCCTACTTTTACAATTAGTGCCTTAGACCAAAAACTAGCACCAGGAGTATCCCGGGTAAAACTGGAAGCAATGTTTTTTTCTTTTGATACAGTAAGTGTGGCAGCCAGGAGACTTTGATACATATCTCCCCAATATTCAGAAACTTCTTTCTGGTCAAATCTAGTATGGAAGCCATTGTGAACAGCAAATCCTAATTTCTTAAAATATTCAAATAAAAACAAAAATATTCAAACCAAAAGGGTCATCCAGACCATTAAAGAGACAAAACAAGAATGGAAGAGAGAGAAAGACCACCAGCACTTGGGGTGGAAATGTATCAGGGCACACAAATTGGCATTAGGAGTTGACATAATCTGACCCTCAGAACATGAATATAATGTTGTGCTTTGCAATAAACGTGCTCCCGTTGCTTCAGAGAGCTATCTGAGTGGCTTCCAGAGCAAGCCTGAGAGGTGCTGTTGAGGACAATTGTAAAGTAGGATACAGTTTTGCTTTCTCACTGTGTTATTTATATCCATCGGGTCTCAGCTCTATCATTAAGAGATCAGTGCCAACATAAGAGAGTAATATAGCAGGTATATCATACACGTGCCGCCAGCACAGATTGCTTAATTCTTTTTTTTGTGCATCATGTAAAGGGGCAAATTGCATCTATTTGATATAAATTGTTAGGGCTGTAAACTTACTGCAAGGTCTCCTTAGTCACACCACAAACCAGTGAAATGTGGTAATACAGGCAACAATGTATCAACCTGTTGAGATGGAATTTAGACAAAAACTGATTTTATTAAACACTGACTACAGCATGAATAACTGTGGATATATATATATGTATGTGTGTGTTTGTGTGTGTGTGTGTGTGTATAATATATATATATATATATATATATATATATATATATATATATATGAAAAAATCATCTCAGTTGGCACACTGTAAACATAGATAAGATGCTGATGCTTGCCCCATATGCACATGTAAAAAGTAGAATTTACCAGATCGGAGTCCGGAAAAAACGAGACAGCACACAGTCTTAGTAGTTCCAATGCAGATGTAATGAATGTAACATGGCACCACCTGTCATGTTACATTCATTACATCTGCATTGGAACTACTAAGACTGTGTGCTGTCTCGTTTTTTCCGGACTCCGATCTGGTAAATTCTACTTTTTATATATATATATATAGATATAGATATCTATATCTATATATATATATATATATATAGATATAGATATATATATATATATTATATTAATATATATGTGTCAGAATGTCTCTCTGCTATATCATCCTGGATGGCCCCCCAGCGACTTAAACTTAACATGGCAAAAACAGAGCTCCTCATACTTCCTCCCAAACCTGTCCCTACTACCTCCTTCCACATTACTGTTGGAAGTACCATCATTCACCCAGTAGCCCAAGCACGCTGCCTAGGGGTCACGCTTGACTCCTCTCACATTCTCTCTCCCATTCAAAAGGTAGCTAAAATCTATATTTTTTTCCTCTGCAATATTACAAAGATATCCCCTTTCCTCTGTTGCTTGACTGCTAAAACTCTGACACAGACCCTCATTCTCTCCCATCTCGATTACTGTAACCTCCTGCTGACTGGCATTCTTGCCTCTCACCTGTCTCCCCTACAATCGTTCCTAAACGCTGCTACCTGAATCACTCCCCTATTTCCAAAATTTGTCTCAGAGTCTCCACTGCTGAAATCCCTCTCCTGGCTTCATGTCAAATCCCATATCACACACTCAATTCTCCTCCTCACTTTTAAGCTTTACACTCTTCTGCTCCTCCTTACATCTCAGCCCTAATTTCTCGCTATACACCATCCCGACTTGCGTTCTGCTCAAGGATGTCTTCTCTCTACCCATTTTGTATCCAAAGCCCTCTCCCGCCTTAAACCCTTCTCACTGACTGCCACACACCTCTGGAATGCCCTTCCACTCAATATCCAACTAGCACCCTCTCTATCCACCTTTAAGACCCACCTTAAAACACACCTGCTTAAGTTAGCATATGAGTAGCTCCATGGCTGATAATTTACACCTCATACATAAACCTTGGCCCCTTGCAGATGCACTTACCAGAGCACACTCCTACTGTCTCTGTACGTTCTTCCTACTTACCAATCAGATTGTAAGGTCTTCGGAGCAGGGACTCCTTTTCCTACATGTTACTTTTATCTCTGAAGCACTTCTTCCCTTTATGTGTTATTTGTACTATTTGTTATTTATATGATTGTCACGAACTTAGGTATGAAAGTCCAATGTCCAATGTCCCCCTTGTGGGGGATCCTTGAAAAGATAGGAAAAGAAGAATGGACAAGCACAGCCCGTATGAGTAAAAATTGTATTAAACACCAAATAAAAACAAGTACAATCGCCCAAAATTGCATGTTATTCAATTAATTATTGGTCATGTATATTATCTGATAGATTGGGTTTCAATTATAATGGGCTAGTTGTGAGGGTATTTAAGAGGTGAAGAGGAATAACGCCACCAACACCTGATGAAGCCCTTGTGAGAGAAACGCGTAGGGTTAACTGTGTGGCAGTATCTAACGGAGGGCGGTGACGTCAGCCATTATGCTACCACCTCCGTCAGCGGACGCCGAATGCAGAAGTGAGGTGGGGAGCTGTGGAGCAGACCACGAGCGGCGCCTGAGTGAAGAGAACGAGGGAGACAAAGGCTCGTCAGACCGTCCGGCTTCCAGGATCTGGTGCAGGACGCTAATACCGGAAGGACTGGCGAGTTGGCTCTCTCGGGACGTCGGAGGACCCGTTAAGATCGAGGTTCCCCTATCCGCGCTCAGCTGTATCCATTGATAATTTTTCACATGTAAGTGAGCAGTAGTTGTTTTTATTTGGTGTTTATTCCATTTTTACTCATATGTGGTGTGCTTGTCCATTCTTCTTTTCCTACCGTTTAATACATAATGCACTGCTAGTATTTTAACAACTTCAGTTCTGAGAGAATTGTTTTTTTGCAAGAATAAATGTACATGAAATATACACACATTACAAACATTTCTTCAAAATATATCATGCTAAATGCAGAACGCTATTTATACTAACGTAAAGACATATGTATACTAATGTATAGAATTTCAGTATTTCAATACATTTCATCAATGACAACAACGACAATCACATATTAGGATTGTGTGTTATAATCCTCCCAAATTATACAGGCCGCACGACACTTCTGCAGTGTGTCAAACTAAGACTTTGATGAATAACTTTTGTGTCCAATAAAATACAATATATAATATAACTCTGCAGTGCATTGGGCCCTGGAATTTCAGTATGAGCTGCTGCACTGGGGCTCGAACAGGGAGCAGCATGTGAGACAAAAAGAACAAAAGAGAGAATACGAGAAAAAAAAACCTTCTTTTTTTAAAACATTTCTTAAAAAAAAAAAAAAAGAGTTTGATATGTTCAATGAAAACTGCAGAAAACTAGAACAATTACTCACAGTCAAAACAACAAACCAGGCCATATATTAGAAAATCATATAACATCAGTAATTCCAAGGCTCTATTGTATAAAACACTCGTGCAGGGGTGAAGTACTTCTAACGTACGTGCCTCATTATTTCTTTCTGGTTATTGATCCTATACTGTACTAAGAAAAATGAGCACACTGTACATTGTTGAGAGATGACTAGAGATGTGTGAAATGTTTGCAGAAATTCATGAACCAGGTGAAATGTCATGAAAATGTTCAATGTTTGCCAAAAAATGTTCCAAAACGTTAAAACTTCATTTGGAGGTCACATAAATCCTTTCTATAATCCATTTTCACTAAGTGCTGGTGCAAATTGGCCAAAATGTTGAGTGCGGTCACCTTCTCCGACGTTTTGTGATAGCGAATGAAAAAGAAATCACAAAGCACATTTGAAAACATTCACCCATCTTTAGAGATGACAAATACTGCATATAGCAGGCGTGGGCAACTGCAGTCCTCAAGGGCCACCAACAGGCAGGATCAAACAAGAAAAGCAAGGAGTCCTGAGTAGACCTCAAATCTGGGGAGCAACTTTGATTAGTGGGTATACCCCCAGTTGCCCCATCCTTCCTGAAAGCAGTCACCTCAGCAGCAGCCCTTGCACTCCTATTTTTCTTTTGTCTCTCATATCGTTTTTAAATCTCTCTCATATCGTTTTTTGTCTCTCTCTCATATCGTTGGACTCTCTCATATCGTTTTTTGCACTCTCATATCGTTTTTGGCTTTTTCTCATCGTTTTTTTAACTCTCATATCGTTTTTTGGACACTCATATTATTTTTGACTCTCTCTCATATCGTTTTTTGGCTCTCTCTCATATCGGTTTTTGGCTATCTCTCATATCGGTTTTTGGACTCTCATATCATTTTTAGCTCTCTCATATCGTTTTTTGGCTCTTTCTCATATCGTTTTTTGGCTCTCCCTCTCATATCATTTTTTGTCTCTCTCCCATATCGTTTTTTGTCTCTGTATCTCATTGTATTTTGGCTCTCTCTCTCATCGTATTTTAGCTCTCTCATGTCTTTCCTTTGACTGAAGATGTAGCTTGGTGATCAGAACACTGCCTTTGCAACAGATAAACCTGGTTTGAATCCCACTGTCAGGTCTCCATGTGAGCTTAGGAAAGTCCCTTTATCTCCTTGTGCTTCATACATGAATAATAATTAGATGGCAGCTCCCCTGGGCAGGACCTCATGGTGCATTCTACATCCAGCTCTGTGTACATTTTAGGCTTCCATTAAAACTTACTCAGAGGTTGCAGTGTGTGCAATGGTAATGTACGCACTCATATGCCTCTTGGGGATCCACGATTGGGGAAAGGTCTTTTTAAAGGCTGTGGCTTCTATTTCCATCATGAAATCTAATCCTGTTTGAATTTTGTATTTCTCCATTTCCAAAATGGTTAAGACGTTTGACACAAGAACTAAAAGAAACTTACGTGGGCTTCTACTTTAGGATATTTTCTCTTCTAAAACCACGACAGTGTTGTAATCCATGTTTTTAAATTGTACAGACCCCTTAGGTCAGTGGTTTCCATATTTTTTTTGATTAAGGAACCCTAAGTGAAATTCTGAGGAACCCCCAACCATCTCTAATAGCAACTCTAAGATCAGATGCATTGTAATGAACCCCAACGCTCTCTAACAGCGCGTCTGAGATCAGATACATTTTAAGGAACCCCAACCATCTCTAATAGCATGTCTGAGATTAAATGCATTGTGAGGAACCCCATCCCTCTCTAATAGAACATTGAAGGAAAATCCGTTATTTCCTCCCCGGGCTTCAGAACCGAGAGGAACTTGTCCTCTGCCAGGTACACTGAAGCCTTGTGACTGGATACACTATCTGCACCGTTTGCAGCAGACTTCCCCGGAGAAGTTTTTCACGCCCTGCCACTGTTATCTCCGATTTTTGATGAACTTTTCAGGCCTGGGAGACGAACAAAATGAAACGTAACGCACGCCAGGTTTCAAATCCTTTGTCTCAATTTATTACTCATAGGGTAATGATTTTTATACAGAAAAAAAAAAGATATTGGTTAGAGGCGTAACATAGGCGTGTCCTGGGCGTATACTAGGTGTTTCTTGGGCGTAGCTTTGATTAGAGGCGTGATTTAGGGGCAGGACATATTAGTGGCGTGACTTTTGAGACGTGTTTTTTTTCAATATAAGCAATTGTCTAAATACATAGCATTTTCATTGTCTGTTATCAAAAGAGACCTTGAGTCTTAGCAACTTTATTTCATTATCTTGCTTCTTGCAGAGAACCATTCTATTATATTCTACTAAAACACCAGGAAATTGACATCACAAAAGTATCTAGTAATATCCTAACCTGGAAGAAAGGAAATGCAATTTAGCAGAGAAACTGAGTGCATTTATGAATTATATTTCAGCAAAAAGGCTGACTACAGAATCTTAACTAGTTATGACCATACAAAATGGAAGCTTAACATGAGTGCAGACTCTGGCCTGACATACTGGTCCTAACAAACATCTGAGATCAGATTAATTGTAAGGAACCCCAACCCTCTCTAAAAGTGCGTCTGAGATCAGATGCAATGAATGGAACCCCAACCCTCTCTAATAGTGCGTCTGAGATCAGATGCAATGTATGGAACTCCATCCCTCTCTAATAGCGCGTCTGAGATCAGATGCATCGTAAATTCTTCTGTATTTCATACAATTTTCAAATGACCAGAAAATTACACGGAACCCTTTAGGGATGCACGGAGAACCCAATGGTTCCTAGGAACCCTAGTTTAAAAACACTGCTATAGGTTTTCAGATGTAGGATAATTTCAAGAGTATAAACACATGCAATCCACACATGATTTTTTATAGTTAGTTACAGTACTTACCCTGAACGATGAGATGGACTTGCATTGTTCTTGGGCTGTGTTCCGTTTGTACCGAGCAGGTATATGGACCATCATCTGCAATATCAACTTTTTGTATTCGCAGGCTATATTCCTTTTTGCTTGATGATGCAATTGAAACTCTAGGGTCTACTGACCACTTGTCGCCTCCAGCGAAAATAATACTTGACCGATTAAGCCAGGCTCCTTTTGAAGCTCCGTCTTCCAAGTAACATCTGTGGATAGTCATACAAAAATACTGGCTTAGTAAACAAGAATACGTGACATTAAAAAGCATCTCATAGCTACAGCTTTTCAGGTCTGCACAAGTTACAGCTGTGACCTATATTGCTGTTATTAACAGGGTAAACATTAAGTAAAATATGTAATGTTGGGATATACAGTATTGGGATTCACAAGGCTAAAAGGCTAATGACACAGGTCTCATTTATAGGAATAATTGTGACTTAAGAAGCTCAAGTCAACAGTAAAAAATGTTTCTGAGTGTATATTTTTCCTGCAATAAATGTCTGTTTCTATATATGTTTATACGCACGCGTATGTATTTTTCATTGTGTTATATGTTTCTCATGGTATTGGTGGTAACGCCCTCAGCTTGTTGTATATTATTATTTGTTTCTTAGCTAACTTTCTCCACATCTTAATCTTTGATAAATATTAAATGCTCATCTGCATGCCATTACCCAGAATCCTTTGCTGCAGTGGAAGCACAGTATGGTGTGCAATTATGGGGTAAGGCAGGGTTGTGAACCTGGAACATGCTCCCTCTATGAAATATTTAACACTCACATTCCTTGCCCAAATGGGATACGTTATTCACTTAAAAAAAATTATATATATATATATATATATATATATATAAAATATATATTTACAATTTGCCTAATATATATTAACAATTTTGTGAGTAAAGAATACTTGGCAAATAGGCAACCTGAGAAAGTAAAGTAACTTGAAGTGTAATTTGTGGCACCATGATCAGAATCTGGAAGAAAAAAGACTGCGTGTTCAAGGACTTCAAAGGAGCTAATTCTAATGATGTTCTGTTTGCATGGGAAATCTTTCTGCATATTTAGCTATTCATATTTTCAAATGCACGTAATTTTTGCAATTGTATGGAAAATCTCAGGTGTAGATGAGAGGTTTGTAGCCTACAATAGAGTACATTTTGCCATTGCAATCTTAACTCTACTAAAACCAATTATCTGTATCCTCTTAAAATCAGTACTTTCTGAAGAAATACTGGGAGGGATAGTTTGTAGCATAGACATATTTTTTCACACTGCAATACATAAAACACCTTAAAATAAATGGATCAATTAGAGAGCAAAAACATATGTTTTTTTGACAGTATTAGTAAAAACATTGCAACAATATGTAAAGCATTCTTTGACAATGAAGGACTAGAGGGAAACAAAACACCACTGAAAATGTGAATGGAAAGTGTTAGATATGCCTTTACTATGCAGTGTACAGAATGTCACTCTAAAAATACCAATAAGACGCTTAATAAAAGCCACAAAAGGTTTGTGAAGGGACACTAAAAAAAAGCAGGGTTTTTTTTACTTTCACCCTAAATAACCACCTCTTTGTTTTTACAGGATTGGAACCGGGGTGTCTTCCAGAGCTGAACCCTGCTATTTTCAGCTCTTGTGACCCCCAGATTCCGAGATACTAGTGAAGTTACCGATATTACGTTCGTTTTTTTTTTTAAAGGGGATTTAAATGGCCATCCAAACAGGAAGCCACAGGCGATGATGTTGCAGCTTCCTATTGGCCGGAGATTTCATAGCCATTTTGTTTCCCTTGAGGGAGATTTAACCCCGTAAGTATCTCTGGATAAATGAGTTGGAGGAACCGCTAATAATGTCAGCAATACAAATTACAGATTAAGGGGGTTATGTACTATAGCAGGGATGGCCAACTTCAGTCCTCAAGAGCCACCAACAGGCCAGGTTTTCAGGCTATCCCTGCTTTAGCACAGATAGCTCAATCAGTGGCTCAATCATTGTGCCACCTGTGCTGAAGCAGGGATATCCTTAAAATGTGACCTGTTGGTGACTGTCGTTGGCCATCCTTGCTCTAGATGTTTTAAGAGCGTTTTTTTTATTTTTGTCAGATTATTAAAACATTTCACACTAAATTCAACAGGCTATGTCACTGACAACTGTATGAAAGTAATAACTGAGAAAAGGGAACAAGGTGTATAGAGAAAAGAAAACTAATTTAAGATCAGCTTCAACATCTCCAGAATCAAATAGTAGAAGCGGTAAAGGTCACTCTTAATTGAAAGTCTTTCCAACATGTATTGAGTGAAAGAAATGCATGTCCCACTAAAAAAGTAATGAAAGCAGTGAAATCTCTTCCCCTCTCACAATGAGGCTGCAATGCTTGCTCTATAAAAATGCTGTAAAACGTTGAAAATCAACAAAAGGGACCATAACCTTATCTTTGTGTATTTCAGAATGATTTTGACCACACGGTTCCGTAGACCTCAGCATATTTTCAGAGGGCCTGAAGATGTAAAGGATATTGTGTAATATGCCTCCTATTATAGCCACAAAGAGAGGGGGTCCTCTTTTTTTATTATATGGGTGAAATTGATTTGTCCCTTTGTGAGGGTATTTTTGTCTGTACGAAGGCAAAAGTCATCAAATTGATTGGTAGCTGCACAATATTTCCTATTGTCTGTAGAAAGGTAGCAGTCATGAAATTGATTGGCGGCTAAAACACTATTGTTGGAAGAATGAATTGTTACCAGATGCTGATATTTCTGCAGTGCGAAAACAAATATGAATGATTGTAAAATGAGAATATCTTTCAGGTAAAGCCCAGCTTCCTAACTTTCACACATCCAGTGATAATCATGTTTTTTTTATCTCTTCGTCACATCTGGCCTGGCGGCCGGAACAGAAACCGCTTCACGCGATCACTTCAAAGAGTGGACAATCCGTGGCCACAGAAGCAGTTCTGCCTTTTTTTCTGTTGCTTTTTTTGTTTTTTAAAGCTTAACTGTCCCACTGAGCTGATGAGTGGTCCAAGATATCCAGGGACCCCCTGGTTGCAAAGGAAATCTAGGACATAACGAGTGAGACGCCCCAAAGGCGTCTCCCTAAAAGAGGCTCCACTATGCCAGGGTGGACAGGGTCAACAGCACGAGGACAAGAGCCACCTCAAAGACAACCTGGAGTTCATCTGCCGTGAGGTCCAGGTCTGTGCCATGCCGCTGTTTTCATTTCTATCAAAGAATCTCTGGGACATAACTCCTGAGTCGCCCCAAATCTGTCAGCCATAGGGTGTCACCGTGTGCTGATATTTGGTAATGTTACAGTTGCTCTATGGCAATCTGAAACCCTCTCATCCCCTTTACCCAATGTTTCAACTTACCAGGCCTATAGATTGTAAGCTCCTTGAGTCAGGGCCTCTTCTAACACATTGCAGGCGTGCCCTACCTCTCCTAACACATTGCAGGCCTATCCTACCTCTCCTAACACATCGCAGGCCCATCCTACCTCTCCTAACACATCGCAGGCCCATCCTACCTCTCCTAACACATCGCAGGCCTATCCTACCTCTCCTAACACATCACAGGCCTATCCTACCTCTACTAACACATTGCAGGCCTGTCCTACCTCTTCTAACACATTGCAGGCTTATTCTACCTCTCCTAACACATCACAGGCCTATCCTACCTCGACTAACACATTGCAGGCCTGTCCTACCTCTTCTAACACATTGCAGGCCTATCCTACCTCTCCTAACACATCGCAGGCCTATCCTACCTCTCATAACACATCGCAGGCCTATCCTACCTCTCCTAACACATTGCAGACCGATCCTACTGTACTTTTTTTTTTTTAACAAAATTGTAATCCTGTCTGTAACTGTTATATACGCCCACAATCACATCTCTAACTGTCCATGAGATGTCTATTAATTAAATGTACAACCTCTCTTCATTTAATGTAACAATGTATTATTAGAACTCTGGCTTTTCCTGTATTGCGATGCCCCCTTAAGTGGAGACCTGTATTTACTTAAGTTAGCTTTTTTGTGCCGGTGTGATCGAGACTCCATAGTAATTTTGAATCATCCAGCCTGGTAGGTGGATGTCTGGCTCCGTCTCTTCTTCACCAGGTGGGGGGACCCCAGACTTTAAGGGACCACTTCCAGTGGGATTCTGTGTCATAAAATGTTAAGGTTTTCCAATGCCTAATTTCCATGCCCCAGATAATCAACCATGTAATGGGGTGCCAGTTCTGTAAACAGCTGTCTAGGTTTATGGTGGAGTGAGCATCTCCAGATCTCAATTTGTATCAGTAAGGTCTCTGGTGGATGACTTCAAAAGACAAACATTTCCTTAAAACCAGACTTCAAGGGGTTACCAAGGGCTTGGTATAATTTTATCATTACAGGCCAACATGAATTTAAATAATTACAGTTTTGTACAACACGTAGCAGGGTGTGTTATGGGTATGTATAGCCTGACCAGAATCGGTTGTTATAGGGGACAAGTGAATAAACCATGACAAATAGTAGAAAATGCATTTCACCCTTAAGGTTACCAATGGGCTAATTATATTTAATATGTGTCTAATCAGGAGCTTTCTTCCAAGAACCGAAGGCTAAAGAACTGTCCGTAGCTAAGGAGAAGTGACAAATGACTGTTAAGACATCCCTACAGGACAGGAAGGTGTTCTGGCAAAGATCAAAAGAGACATGGAGTATGTATGTCTGAAACCCAGAAAGTGTGCCTCACATTTGAGGCACCTGTTTCACTACAGCCTAATTTAGTGAAGTATAGGTTTCTGTTTTATTCCTGTTTATTTTATAGACGTCTGATTTTAATGTTGCTTCATATTTCTTTTTTTTTCTAAGCACTGTAACTTTTCTTGGTATAATACGTCTAAAATGTAATTCACTGACTTTAAGCTCCAATTGAACCTGTGAACAGAGTGTCCTCATTTTCGGACAGATTTTATCATCCTGTTTTCTAAATTGGGTCTTCGTAAAATGTGTAAAGTGTCAGTGTAATTGGTGTGCTGCGTAGGGATTTTTAGGATGCTTGTTTTTGCGCCCTGCATGGGGTGGGCGCTCACACACACATGCACGCACGCACACACACACACACACACACACTTCAGCTTAGTAAATGTGGTTTATCACAGGGAAAATGTGGCATAGTGCTGACTATGATCTAGATGTCTTGTGAATGAGTGTCAATGTGTTTTTGAGATGTCTATCTGCATATTCACTAGTAAATACATTAAAATCAGAGGATTTTCAGGTCAATTTAACAATTGGTCTTGTTTGTTGCTCACAAGAACAGGTTCTCAGCTGAAAAGTAATATTACACATGCAGTGCAATCTTTGATAAAGCTCCGTAGGAGACAAACACGTCAGAAGACTTTTTTTGTTTGTTAGTGGATTGGCGATCATGCCTAATAAAAATACTTTATTTTATTTTTCGTCTCCAGCCAGCCTATTTTTTGCAGTGTTCAGCCCTTGCTTCACATTCATTTATCTGATTACCTTCGGACTGAAACAAGCGACGGGGACGGAGTTGGCAAAAGTGTTTCTATTCCAACAGTTGTATCTTCATTTAGACTCACTGTCACATTACTCTGTCTCAGCCTAAGAGGGAACTAAATAAAGCAAAACCTCAGGACGGGAGCCACGGGAAGAACCTGTTGCAGCAAGAAGTGAGTTCCGTTGACGTGGGATTCACCCTCAGACAGCACAGGTCAGACTTCTCTCCCAACACTGGGCTCCTCGGCGGTCTGAGGTAAGATGCTATTTGGCCAACACTAACCCAGATAACATCGAGACTGGACATGATATCAGACATACACCTATCAAGCTCTTTATGACCGCCCCGCACATTTCCTTACGGGATCTGATACAACTTACAACGCAGACCCGCAAGACCAACGTTAGTAGCACCCATCACGGATTCATTTCCAATTTATCTTCGCTATTCAGTGCAACTGACCCGGTACAATAAGTAGCAATACAGAACAGTAATAACATAAGGAAATATGGTTTATTATTTTCTAAATAACCTGTAGAACTAAGGGCTAGATTCTCTCAGCTCTGTTAAATAAGGGCTAATAGAGTGTGACTTTATCCTAAAACAGGAAAGGGAAATAATGCTATGTTATTTGAATCATGCCTAATTGTGACGTTACACCCGCCCAGACACTGCAGATTTTCACATTTTGCATACTTAGCAGAATTAATCAATTCTTCATGTTTATTCCATGCTGAGTGGCAACGAACACTTCCCAACTCCAGCAACCTACTGAAGGAATGTATCTATATCCGATATAATTTAACAACTTTAGCAGAGGCTGGCCATTAGGAGATTATTTTAATATGGGCAGACATTTGAAAGACATATTTAATTAAAAATATACTATTTCATCTAAAAATACCTACTGTACTTAATAAAAGTACATTATTTTGTGCAATGCTAAACCGTATGTTTGGAAGGCAAGTTATGTATAAAGTGGTATGAACAGTTTGCTTTGCTCCTATCATACATGAACGTGCACCCTCTTGTACTTCATTTAGTACCATATGCATTTATTAGAATTACAATAATTGAAATGTAAAATGTGGGTAAACCACATGATATGGTATCATTTCAATATAATTAAATAAAAGCTTTAGAAAATGTTGAATTGAATATTTTCAATGTAGGCTTTTTAAAAATCTTCATTCTATTAAATAGGAAGTCTCCGGCAGCACAATCATAATAGTGTTTTCTCCAGATTTATGGTTTTTAAACTTAACCCTAAGCCAGGGGTGCGCAAACATTTTGTCCTGCACCCCCCTGCCTGCTCTCCCTCACTGCTCGTGCCCCGCCTCACCTTGTATCAAGTGTCAAATGTTGCTGAGGGGTCATGTGACGTCACACCGTGACGTCATTTGATGCCGCGTTGCCATGGCGATGCAGTGTCAAATGACGCTGTGTTACCATGGTGACACGTCACATAAGCCGTCTGAATTAAGGTAAGGGAAGTTGCAGAGGCCTCACGCGATCTCCTGGCATTTAATTTAAATGCCTTGGGGAAGAGCGCGAGGCCTCTGTAACCGCCGCGCCCCACCCAGAAAAATCTCGCGCCTCCCAGGTCCCCCAGATGCCTCACCGCTGCCCTAAGCTCCATTAAATCAGGGCAAATAACGCTAGGTTACTTAAATACGTTATTTTCTCTGCATTTCTAGGGTATCCACTAAGCTAATTATAAACAATATCCCAAAACAGTATTGTAGCGATACATACATGAGCGATATGATAATAACTCGTTAAGCAATATAATGCATATGTACATTAGGAAAAATCTGTTATTTATAGTATTTATCTTGGCTTGACACATATGTTTATTTAATAGAAAGTGCTACGTGCCAGACAAAAAGAATATATCAGGGTATCACTTTTTACTTTGACATGTATTTGTCTTTATAGGGAATTCTATGGAAAAATGTTAGGAAAATCATGGTCGGGCTGTGAATAACTGCAAGTTTTGATGTTACCTACAGTATTTATCATAACGTTATTCCCCCTGCGCTAACATTAGCATCTGTGATGTTAGGTAAATATTAGCGCCTGATTTGCATATGAGTAAGCCTAATGTCTGTAGAAATATATCGATACATTATTTCAGTGATTAACTGTAGGTTATTGTAGCATTACTCTCGTAAGTGCGCAGGCGTTGGGATTAACGTAACATTCGTTCTGGTTACCGTTACATTAAATATCCTAACGGAGCTTCGTGCATCTGGGCCTAAGAGAGGCGCATGGCAAGAACGTGGTGCTTACAAACAGGAAAGGAAGCTCTTGGGAAACCCCCACGAGTGGATCATCTCACAGACATATTATAAATAAGAAAAACATAAGACTGTTGTTTTTCTTTTTATAGAAGTGCTCACAACTACCGTATTTCCTCAATTCTGAGGCGCAATCGATTGTAAGACGCATTGATTTAATTACAATTTTCGGGTGGAAAAAAGAAAACACTGCAATAGGAGTAATACACTGATTAAGCACCACATGTGCTCCTGCAGGGATGTCTACAAAACCTGAAATTAGAGGTCCTTAGAGAAGGGAGTTTGGAATCAATCCTTTCCTTACAAGCTCTATGTTTGTCTTTAAAGCCACCTGTCAATGTACTGAACGCTGTACCCCAACCTGTCATAGAGGAATCCAGTGCAGGTGGTGCTGTGTTTGTGCTTCAGGAAAAGGAAACTCTACCAACCCAGGTGGAAAGAGAATATACAAAGAGGAAAAACTAAAGCAACATATCACATAGTACTAAGGGGTCACAAATCCTTGTGATGGAGCAGAAGATCGGTGTAATGGATTGAGATGTGCAAAACTGTCCAGAGTTCCTTCACAAAATGTTAAATGTTTTACCCCAAAATTTGATCACATGTGAAATGTTCAGCCAAGTCTCAAAGGGCGAATAAGGTGGCCCAATAAATAAGTATTCATCTAAATACTGTATCACCAGATATTGATTAAAACATGGTGTTTGATTTAAGGGAAGGACTGCTGAACAAATAATTATATATACAGATCTAGCTAGACTTACTGTCCCTGCTCAGAGTAAAGCTATAGAAATTCCCCAGCTGCCTCGTTCCCTTGAACCTTGTTTTTTTCAAAGACATCGATTCTAAGACGCATCCCGATTTCAGACATGTTAAAATGTGAAAAAAGGTGTGTCTTAGAATAAAGGATCCTGTGGATACATGTGGTGACTTTGTGTCAATATGTTGTTTGTGTTTGTATGTATGTGTCACTAATTGTATGCCTGTGTGTATTTGTTTTGTATGCGTCACTAAGGAAAAAATGTACTAAGCAGAAGTTCTGCCGCTTGTCTTTTTCTTTAGCGTACCTGAACTAGGGGTCCACGGTCCCAGAGAGGGCCTCCATGGTCTCCTGATATCCGAGCCCCCCCAGTTTATGAGAGATGAGCCAACTGTCCACCATGAAAAATGGGGAACACAAAATGGACACCATATTTGTAGTTTATTTCAGTACAAAAACACCAACAAATTTTCCTGGAACTGAGGGGTCCTGAGACATCAGGGGACTACAGATCAGCTCCCAATGATCCCCTCTGTTTTAGATAAGTAACATAATAATAATAATAATAATAATAATTACAATGCATTTGGGGCGGGATTGCTGCTTTAAGGGAATCAGGTTCTATGGCTTAGTACTGCTTAGTTCATATGGCCTTAAATGTGTGTCTGTGTGTCATTGTTTCCTTGTGTTACTAAGCGTGTGCCTATGTAACTTGGGTGTGTCACTGTATATGTATGACTGATAAGAGCATGTGTGTACAATTGTTTCTGTGTGTATGTGTCACACTGATTGGTGGAAATGCATCTGCTGAATGCCCGGATGAAGGAACAGACTCCTCATCGATCAGCGGTGTTGATATAGTATTGAACCACAAACTTCAGGAAACTGGCTTCACCAAGGAGTCTTACAAACAGATAGCATGTGTGTATACCTCACTGTGTGTTACTATGTGTCACTGTGCGTATGCCTTACTGTGTGTTACTATGTGTCACTGTGTGTTGTGTCACTGTGTGTTACTATGTGTCACAGTGTGGTTATATGTGTCACTGTGTGTATGCCTAACTGTGTGTTACTATGTGTCATGTGTGTTACTATGTGTCACTGTGTGTATGCCTCACAGTGTGTTATTATGTGTCACAGTGTTACTATGTGTCACTGTGTGTTACTATGTGTCACTGTGTCCCTGAATGAGATGAAGATGCATCTGTGTACAATTGTTTCTGTGTGTATGTGTCACACTGATTGGTGGAAATGCATCTGCTGAATGCCCGGATGAAGGAACAGACTCCTCATCGATCAGCGGTGTTGATATAGTATTGAACCACAAACTTCAGGAAACTGGCGTCACCAAGGAGTCTTACAAACACAATAGCATGTGTGTATACCTCACTGTGTGTTACTATGTGTCACTGTGCGTATGCCTTACTGTGTGTTACTATGTGTCACTGAGTGTTGTGTCACTGTGTGTTACAATGCGTCTCTGTGTGGTTATATGTGTCACTGTGTGTATGCCTAACTGTGTGTTACTATGTGTCATGTGTGTTACTATGTGTCACTGTGTGTATGCCTCACGGTGTGTTACTATGTGTCACAGTGTTACTATGTGTCACTGTGTCTCTGAATGAGATGAAGATAATGAATCACTGCCCTGGGGTGAGGGCAGGGATTCTGTGCTAAATATTTCACATATTTCATGGATATGACAGCTTCTGATTCACAAATCCGTGCTGGCCTTTACTGTGTGCTTACTTATACTACAATGTTGTGAATGAGGCACATTGTGCTCTCTTTTGAGGAGATAAAATATGGTAAACTCACACGCGACACAGATCTATGCATTACTAAATACAGAATGGTAAATTAAGGAATTCTTCTTACAATGTGACTATCAAAAACATCATTTGAACAGTAAGGCCTGAAGAATAAATAAGGAAAAAAATACAACCTGCATAATTACGCAAGTTCTCATAAATGAATGATAAGTAGGAAAGTAGTGCTAAATGTATTGTAAGAGAAATGGGCTAAAATAGCATAGGGAAGAAAGTTGTTTAAAAACAAGACAAGCTTCCATGGTGACACGGTAGTTATAGTATAAAATCATGGTAACGCATGTTGTAACAACCTTATCCTCCTGGAATCTCGGTATTGATTTGATGTAGAAATAAAGCTTCATCTCAAGCAGAAGTTATCGAATTATTATCAAACCCAGCTTGTTTTGACAAGCTATTAGCCATCGACAGATGCTATTATTTGTCGTATAAGTATAATTTGAATATGCCCATTGTCAATATGGTGAACAATTTCCTGATCATCCTTTAAATGATTTATAGCTGAGATTACAAACAGAAACAAGCCTTAGTATAGGGAGGCGGTATCCAAAATGAAAATTCAGAATCTGAGCATGACAAATTCTTGGGTAAGGCCTGTGTGATTGTCTTTAATTGTCCAAATGTCTCCAGAACGCCAACAGATTTACTATAAAGAGAGAAAGAGAAATACTGTGAAGCTACTGAGCAAAAAATATGGCCATATTGACTTAATATATAAGCCGGTAAGCTAGACAGTTCAGTCTTTTATAATCTGACAATTAAAGAAAGGCTTTTCTTTCGCGTACTACTGTATTTCACTTTAATTAGCACCATGGGGAGAGGAACGTGAAAAGAAAGCTTCCATCATAAGGCAGTTCTCTCCTCGATGTCTCACAAACTTCTTAAATTATACATGGGGGTTACAATTTTACCACACAATGAAAACATGATGCAGATGACAGATGCCAAGCTTGTATTTGTCTCAAACAGAAGCACAGAAAAACTTTCACATTTGTTCGCTAAAACATCACGAGTAACCCATTTATCTCCACCACATAAAGCAACAACGTATGACTACATTTATTGTGTGCTGAGTTTAGGGTGACCATCTCTGTCCCGGAAAAAAAAACGGGACAAATGTTGCACATGCGCAGATGCGAGCGCCAACTGCGCATACGACGGAAACAAATTATCACAAACAGGAAAGTGTTGCAAAGATCTTGCACTGCTGAGGAAGTGGGTTAAATACAAAAAGACCCATCCAGTCACATTGCTGACTCTCTTGTTAGAGGATAATTTAATAAATGGAAACCCACCAAAGAAATAAATTAAAGTAATTCTGAAATGGGGGAGCTATTAGTGCAGTCAGGAACTAACAGATCTTCTGGTATGGATAGATTTAAAAATACAGTTCCAAAGTGCGGGGAAACAGGCTCAGGTGCGGAGAATCCTGCTTGTGCAGCCAACACAACATAGACAAACACATTCCTCAAAATGCAGGTGCAAAGCAGAGCGCTACTCACAAGTTCACAATGCAATTCTTCATTTATTGTAACAGCCAAGAACAGAGGAGAAAACAACGTTTCAGGCCCCATATGGATCTTCCATGCTGATGAAAGGTCCACATGGGACCTGGGATGTTGTTTCTCCTCTGTTCTTGGTCATTACAATAAATGAAGAATTGCATAGTGGACTTGTGAGTAGAGCTCTAGATTTAAAAATGAATCAAATCAAATCAGGGGATTGTTACTCTCATACGCACACATTGCATGGAATTTATGTATAGCACAATATTAGATTCACAACAATGTTTACATACAGCTGATGAGCTATAAGATGAGTCATAAGTTCTGCCATTATTTGGGTAAAGGTGGCTGATAACGTTAAAAAGCAGAGTAATACAGCCTCTCCGCCACACACCCAACACGAGCTGATACTTCAATGTGCGTCAGTTTACGGTATTGCAGACATGCATAGATTGGAGGAGCAAAGCTCATTTGTCAGTTGAAGTGTATCCGCATAGCTATGTCTCCTGAAATGTGCTATTCTCATGTTGACCTGCAATAAAGTAAAACGTTTAAGTACCCAATTGCATTTTGTGTGTGGCAGGGGCAATTTGTTGGCAGCCCGGTGATCCATGCCACCTTCTCTGGCCAGCCACCTGCTTCAAAATAGTGAGTGCAACAGTGATTATCCAGGACGTGTGCCGATAGGTAATAAATAAGATAAAAGCAAAGGTTTAGAGGTATTAATTAGATCTCCAAGATAATAACAATTCCAGTATGGCAGTAAACAATGATAATTGTTATATATGAGTGTTAAGATTACAATAAACTATATTACTCTACATTTGGATATATGAGCATTAAGATTATATTAAATTGTTTTGCTATACATATATATCTAGTTATAAGCATTACAATATTACATTGTGTTGTCTACATTCTGCATAATCAATCTCTAAATTCTTCCAAGTGGGATTAGCTAATTGGCTTCCATTATTTTAAAACCATGGCTGAAGTGAATGTAATAAATAAAAATTACCCCAAACCGACTGACAGGAAGTCACTACCCATTTTTCTATCTGTGCAGTGAAACAAAAAGGCGGCTTTGTGTAAGTCAAACAGTCAACCGTGTTTACATCACACAGACAGATAGTTCTGCAGATGAGTCAGCCCAGATGGTACAGAAATGTTTCGGATTCGCAGCCATGTGACACTCACTGACACTCACTGACACACACATGATAGGAATAAAAACGCAGCATACGTTCTGAGACCGCAGCAATGCGCTCATCATGCCTAAATGACGAAGGTGGCAGTCACTTGGAAATGTCATTCATTATGATATTCAAAATGTGCTCCTTGTATAATTTAGTGGAAGACCGATGAACAGTGTTTTTGTTTTGTATGACAAATCAGGAATGAGCTGGGAGTACATGCCAAGAAACACACGCTTTTTTTAGAGCACTGAAATGATCCATCTCTCTTTTGAATCCTCTACGTTACCCCTTTATGCACAAGATGGAACAGTGAAGCATTGTTAAGCAGGGGACACTGGACACTTAGCACTGAAGAAGTCAACAGGATATATCGAGAAAATACATATATTTTTAGACCAGGGGTGGGCAACTCCAGTCCTCAATATTCCTGCTTCAGCACAGGTGGCTTAATCAGAGGATCAGTCAAAGACTGAGCTTCTGATTGAGCCACCTGTGCTGAAGCAGAGACTGATTGAGCCACTTGTGCTGAAGCAGGGACTGATTCAGCCACCTGTGCAGAAACTGGGATAGCCTGAAAACCCGACCTGTTGGTGGCCCTTGAGGACTGGAGTTGCCCATCCCTGTTTTAGACCATTAAACATAAACAGGAGCCAATGCACAAATCAGGATAGCTAGATCTTTACATAAATCAACCTACCCTTTCCTCTGCTCAACACATCCCACCCAAATAACAGGGAGTGTGTGTACTAACCTCAGGGGGATTTGGGCTTTAGCATGAGACTGAAAGAGTAATTAATAATATGAATACATTTTCAAATATTAATATGCAGTATTCATTTATTTAAACTCTTTCAGTTCTGAGGCTGTCTGTTATTTTGTAGTATTTGACTCAAACAATATTCAATCTCCAATAATAATAAGGATTATTTTTGTTACATTGGTAATAATTACTTTATTTATATAGCGTATTTCTCCCAATGTGACTCAAAGTGCTTCCCAATGATAAACTACAGACACACATTTAAAACTATAATAGTCATCAAACTCAGGATGCAAATATGGGAAGTAACACAATGCAGAATGCAATGTTCACTATTAAATGTCAGGGTGGGACAGGTGCATTAGCCAAACTCCTCGGTACACAGGTCTTGAGGTTGTTTTTAAAGATCTCCAGAGAGGGGGCGTCTCAGACCATACGAGCAGAGAGGAGCAGCTTAGCAAAAGCCTTGGACCCCACAGGATGTCGATCAGTTTCTGAGAACAGTCATCAGACCTTTACATGCAGACCAAAGTGAGTAAATAAGAATATAGGGATCCCGGAGCTTCTTCAGATAGCTTGGATTATGTAGGGCTTTAAATGTAAACACGCCAATCTTGAAACAAATTTGCCATCTTTTGGCAATCAGTGCAGAGAGCGGAGAACAAGTGTCATGTGGCAAGAACGATTCTGGTAAGGTACCAGCCCGGCAGCAGCAAATCTGTTCCAGGAAGTAAAGTGCATTGCAATAGAGATATCCTCTGGAGGAATTAAATGCTTAATCCTGGCTATGTTCCTCAGGTGAAAGAATGATGATTTGATAACAGTTGACACCTGATGTTTAGGCGTCAATCCACAATTAAGGACAACACTTGGATTCTGTAAACGATCAGACTTTAGCAGCTGGGTATCCCCCAGACAAGTCTCGTCATCAGACAGCTCCTACCAGTAGCACCTCTGTTGTATCTGGATTCAAGTTCAACTAACTGGCACTTATCGAATAAAAGAGCTCAGCTACTGTACAGTAGCAATCCATTGAAAACTGATAGTGGATCCTTAGTACTCGGTGCAAAGGACAAGTAAAGCTTTGTGTCCTCTGCCTAGCAATGAAACCCAGGTCACATCGTCTGATGTCACCCAGCATGAGTACCGCAAATAAAATGGGAGAGCTGTCAGTAAGAATAGATTTGAACCAGTTGGGATTGTGCCATCCAGTCCCCAGAAATCCTTCAGGTGTCCTATTAAAATCCCATACAGTTGTATTATTGTGGTTTGCTGTTTTCTGGTCCTATATTTCATATTGTATTCTCCAAATGTTAAATGTAGTGCAATTTTATGTAAAACTAAATAAAGTATGAACTTCTGTTTCCCTCCTATTTTATGTATCACGGAAATAAATTATTTATCAACATATTCACTGTTCTGTATCCTACATCAGCATCATAAAAAATGAATTTATAAAGACTGTGTGTGTGTGTGTGTGTGTGTGTGTGTGTGTGTGTGTGTGTGTGTGTGTGTGTGTGTGTGTGTGTGTGTGTGTGAGAGAGAGAGAGAGAGAGAGAGAGAGAGAGAGAGAGAGAGAGAGAGAGAGAGAGAGAGAGAGAGAGAGAGAGAGAGAGAGAGAGAGAGAGAGAGAGAGAGAGAGAGAGAGAGAGAGATAAGCTGGGATATCCTTAAACCTGTGTGTGTGTGTGGGGGGGGGTTCATGAGGACTGGAGTTGAGAACCCCTGCATTAGGTTCTGATAATGACATAACACAAGACATGGATGAACTAAGAACATTTTCAGAGAACAGCATGGAACAGGGAGGCTGCAGCAAATAGGTGATCATTGTGGAAGCAATGCAGTAGTACACATTTGCTACATCAATATATGTATTGTAATATATACTGTATGCGCGTACATATAGCAATTATGTTATCAACATTTACAGATACAGTACATTTAGTATGTTGACATTTTGCCTGGTGTTCTAATCAGCTGAACATTCTAAGCTTCAACAAACATGAAATAGGATATTAATTAAACTACAATAGTGACAATCAATACAATGGGAGTTTCAATGGGTTAGAATCCCCCGATCAGCACTATCACGGTTTAATGAATAAATACCCATGAGTGTATAGCTAATGAGCAGCACAGCTTGGGACATTTTCATTAAAGAATAGCTTATTAGACCCACTGATTGTCCCCGGATCGTCCCTTCTTTACTTGTTCCCACTGTAAATGATGGCTCCTGTTGCATTTTGTCTCACCTGCTTTAGCCCCATACGATGGACTGTTTTTACATGTGAGATTTGTGAAGTTGTGTTGTGCCATTTTAACGACGTTATGATGGGATATACCATTCTGCTTTCAATCAATGTATCTCTTTAGGGTTTAGATGTTTGTCATTTCTTTGTAAGATATATGTGCGCAAGGTAAATGATTTACACTAAATTATATTATACATGCTGTGTTCATAGAATCTTACAGCATGATAAATACACTGAACTGTGTTACTTTTTCATTTATGGAGGACTTCAATTCGCAAGAGCTTTATTCGGTAGAAAAATATAGCAATCAACAAAGAAAATATAAAGCTTTATCAGATGGTGTGTGCAGATGGTCTTCATCCATCACCACAGCCGGTAGGCTGGAAGTACATGTTACGCAAATGCTATAGCTCTACAAGGATGGAAACCCAGGCATATATGAGTTTGTCAGGGATGGGGGTGACGTGCGATTCTCCTCTCGTCATTGGGCAAAATTACAGAATGATAAGTGCAGTGGTGGATCAAAAAGGCATGTCTCAATAAAGTTGTCAAAATGAATTCTTAGGGTTCTAAGTAATAATGGGCAATGTCATTCATGTCATAAGGATCATACAGATGCAGTGGCCATTATTTTAAGAAATCACGGCGCCGTTTTCGTGTGTGCTGCTGTATTCCACATGGCATGAACGCGGCCAATCGCCCCAGGCACAAACGTTAATCGCGGTTGCTTTGTTTGAATTTCATGGATTGTGTGCAATTAAATGCAATGAAATTAATGAATTGTAATGTGTACAGTACTGTACTACTGTGCTATTGTGTCAATATCAGGTCTTAAAAGCCACAAAAATTATGCTTATTAGAATTGGCTTACGGTCACATTATCAATGTGGCATTATGTAAGTCTTGGCATCACTCTAAGGCCTCGGGCATGGTGCCTCGGACCACGCTGATCCGCGCTCCTGCTCTGCCTCGCCTGCTCAAGCAGGAGCTTTTTTGCGTCCTGGCAGGCGAGGCAGTGAGCGCGCTTTGGGGGCGGGACGAAGGCGGAGCGGATGCGTGGCGGGAGGCGTGACGGAGGTGGAGCAGATGCGTGGTGGGAGGCGGGGCTAGTCCCTCGCTCCCATTGGCTGTTTTCGGTCACGGGACCGCTCCTCCGCTCCCCTCAGCGCCGAAATTTAAACTTGCTTGTCTGGTTAAAATTTCTGAGCCTCCGCACGCATGCGGAAGCGGCTACTAAAGCCGCACTGATCACAGATGCAGGGGGTAAGTGCATCTGCTCAGCGCGGCTCAGCGCGGCTCAGTACGGCCTGCTGTACCATGTCCCAGGCCTTATTCAGACACTGGCATAGGGCTTTCACTGGAGTGGAAAGGGAAATAACATCAGAAATAACACTATGGGGCCTATGCACTAAGTGCCGGGGGAAAAAATCGCTGGGCTGTTTAAACCGCCAGTTTTGACAGCGTTGCTATCACGGTGCAGAAAGCCCAGAATACCTGTGATAGCAACATTTGCAAAACTGGCGAGTAGCCGGCGCCGTGATAATCGCCTCTCTGAAAAGGGCTCACCCGGCGAGTTCTTTCTGCTGCAGAGAGAGAGCCGCCTCTCCCTGCGCAAATCTCGCCATAGATCAAAAGTTTTTAATATACTGTAAAATGTAATACTAGTGTATTGTAGCAGGGGGTCTCCGGAGCAGAACCTCGTTGATTTGAGGTCCGGGGACCCCTTGCTTCCCGGGATACATCCCCGTTATGGGGTGCCGGTATCTCCTATGCATTTTATTCCCACGGTCACATGATGCGGGACATTTAAATGCATCGGAGATACCGGCACTCCATAACAGGGCCTGTACCTTGGGAAGCAGGGGGTCCCTGGACTACAAATCAACACGGTTCTGCTCCCCTGCTACTATACACTGGTATTAAAACCCAAAGAAAAAGTTGAACACATTTATTACCATAGTGGCTATCCGTGTGCGGGAGCAGCGGTTCTCCTGAGATGAACCGCATTGATTTCAGCCACGGGGACCCCCTGCTTCCCAAGTTACAGGCCCTGGTATGGGGTGCCAGTATCTCCTTCAATATTTAAATCCCCAGGTCACGTGATGCGGATGATTTTAAAATGGCGGCAATACCGGCACCCGATGCCCCATACCAGTGCCTGTAATTTAGCGGTTAGCTGTTAAGGTAATGAAGTTGCCTTTAAATGCATTTTTATTGCATGGGATTCATGTCGGGGGTCTCTGGTGCTGATATTAATGTGTATCAGCTCTGGAGACCCCCGGCATCAATCTGATGCAGGAAAAATTAATTTTGTTTCTAAGTCCCACTCTCGCCGCTTCTCCGCAGCTTCTTGCCAACTTTCCCCGGCGGGAGGGTTTTGAGAGGAAATTTTCATTCTAGAGGCGCGATTAGCCCTGATGAGCTAATCGAGGCTAATAGAATTGCGCGAGTTTGAAAATCTGCCGATAAGTAGCTTATCACCACTCTTTGGCGATTTTGTTTCCTCAGGAAAAAAAAATGCCGAAAAGAGTTTTTATCAGCAACTTATCGGGGCTTACTGAATCGCAATAGGTCTTTTTGGCGAA
Source organism: Ascaphus truei (assembly GCF_040206685.1). Taxonomy (NCBI): domain Eukaryota; kingdom Metazoa; phylum Chordata; class Amphibia; order Anura; family Ascaphidae; genus Ascaphus; species Ascaphus truei. Next base: position 11,240,705 of record NC_134492.1, on the reverse strand, counting down.
AAGGCCTCGGTAAGTGGCTTATCGGCGCTTAGTGCATAGGCCCCTATGTTGGTTAAATAATATCCTACGCTGGTGTACTCCAACCCAGACACTGCAAAAGCTCTATATCAAGTTCTGGATGGGAGGAACGCCAGGTTTATCTGGGACTTAACTAACGTAACATTACTTCCTAGTGTTACATTTATCAGAGTTTAGTGAATAGGGGATTATATGATAACGGCTCTGCAGCAGAGTGGATTTGGAGCTGTGTTGTGGATGCAGACACCAGGCAGAGTCTTAAAACATTTAAAGAACTCAAAAACTACAAATACAATGATGGTGCTACCTTGTATGCTCCCGCCTAAATGATCTGTCTGAGCCTTACTCACATTAGTGGCTTCCATGCCTCTAGATCTAATCTCAGGCCAGCAGTGTCCCCATATATTCTCTGTCTAAGCCTGAAGCAGTAATGATGTTCTTGTTTTTATCAGGCAGAGAGGCTGATGAGCTCTTGCTGCAGTGCACCTAAGTGTGCTATGCTAGCAGCCCAGCACCACACTAATTAAGGAATAATCCCCTCACTACCACACCTCATTTGCATATCGTTTGCATCTCATTACCACAAATGTCCATTTTAGTTAACGCTTTGCTCTCTACAGCAGAAAACACAGCTTAACTTTAGGCTATTGTCCTTAGCATGGGTTCCCACGTCCAGGCCTCAAGTACCACTAACAGTTCAGATTCATAGGCTCTCGCTGCAACAGCACAGGTGGCACTATCAGAGGCCAATCATTTTTGCTTAGCCACCTGACCTCAAGCAGGGAACACCTGTGCCCAAGCAGCGATATCTGTAACATTTGGACTGCTAGTGGTATTTGAGGACTGGAGTTGGAAACCACTGGCCCTTCGTGCGATACTAATAACGTGACGTTAACTGAGGTTACCACCACGTACGTGGCATAACGAAGGGTAGTAAATCCGGCCCAAGTGTTCAAACATTTTCTTAAACTTGAATACAGAGAAAATTAGTGAGATAGCAAAAGTTGTGTATAGTCACAGTAATAGAAGTTGACACGAGAGTAGCAATTTGTGTACGTTGGGTAAATGTTATTATCACAAAATGAGAGACTTTTCAGAATACACGATGAAACCTAATGGCAGAAGGAGAAAAGGCATAAAATGTCAGATACACGTCAAGCATTAGTATTTAGCAAGTGCAGTCAACCAGTGAGTGGGTTTATCAGATCTTTATTTCATGTCTATCAATGTACATGGAAGAACTGATTACAGATTACAAGCAACTTTACATGACTAGAGTGTACTACAGTTTACAACCTGTATTGTATTATATTCCTATTAAAATGCTAGACAGGAAAATGGGCAGAGTAGGATGGCCAAGTGGTTCTAATCTGCTTTTAAATTCTGTTTTTATAGTTCTATGCTCCTAGTACCTTTTAATGCGTAACTGCTCTATGTTTTCTTCTGTAATTATGAATAAGATGTAATGTGTGTGACTGTCTAAAATAACATTACCAATTATTTTATCTTCGTTATAGCATTGGTATGTCTGACACCTTACACATATATGATAAAAGTTTCACTATGTAATCCCACTTCGATGATCAAAAATAGCCCTATTCATTCTAATTTGCAGTTGTATTATTTCATAGAATCTTCATGAATCTTTATTAGTACCATAAATTAATAGATACCTTTAACATTTTTATTGTAATTATACCTAATAATAACTTTATTTATTTATAATAACTTTATTTATATAGAGCTTATCTCCCAGTGGGACTATAAGCACTTCACAGTTACAAAAAGGAAAGAAGAAAACATTTAAGTTTATGAACGAGACCAAACACAAGGAAAGATACAATACAGGATGGGACAGTGCTGTAGCTATTAAATGCCGGGCAGGTTGTGGTTTATTAATTAAATGCCTGGGTAACAAAGTAGGTCTGAGTCTGTTTTATAGATTCCCAGAGAGGGGCTTCTCACACTGTACGAGGCAGACTGTTCCGAAGAGTGGGGGCAGCGTGACTAAAAGCTCGGGCCCCAGAGGAACTCACGGAGATTCTGGGAACTGTTAGAAGTCCTTCACCTGCAGATGGAATTGAGGGAATGGGAGTGTAGGGAACTAGAAGCTCTCTCAGGTAGCTGGGAGCCTGGGCATGTCGGGCTGTGAATGTCAGCAAGCCAATCTTGAAATAAATGTGCCATTTTACAGGCAGCCAGTGCAGAGAATGGAAACAGGTGTCATGTGGCAAGAACAGGTCTGGTTAGTTAAGAACCTGGCCACAGCTTTCTGCAGCAGCTGCAGGCAGCGCAGCTATTTTTCTGGACAATCCAAGTAGAGCGCATTGCAGTAGTCCAGGCTTGAGGACACAAAGGTATGGACAAGCGTAGGATAGGATAGATACTCTGTGGCACTTCACATGACAGGGGCATTGGAGCAGAGGAGTATACTCCTGAAGATGCTCTCTATAACCTGACATTGAGAAATGATCTGAACCAGCTCAGATCTGTGCCACCCAGTTCACAGAAATCTTTCAGGCGCTCCATTAAGATCCCATGATACACGGTATCAAATGCTGCAGAGGTGTCAAGAAGTACTAAACTCGAACAGTCACCTCGGTCTCTCGCCACCAGGAGATCATTTAGCACATGAACCAGAGCAGTTTCATTACTTTGCCGTCTTCTGAATCCTGACATTAATGGGTCGATAGACGGGTTTCCAGTTGGATAACCTACTGTAGGAAAGGAAGGTTTGATACAGGTCTGCTGTAATTAGCCATGGATTTCGGTTTGAATGATTGCTGCTTCCTTCAGCGGTTCTGGAAAGTTCCCTGTCTGCAAAGAGCACATGACTATTTTTTTCAAACACTGGGCCAATTGCATCAACACAACGTAGGAGAAGACATGTGGGGACTGGGCCCAAATCATAGGTAGTGGGACGCAAACCTTGGATTGTTTGCCCAATGTCTTCTACATCCAAATGGTCAAAGCTAGTTCAAAAAGCCAGAGAACCTGCATTTGCCATGCCTAGAACCCTGACACTTATTAGATAGCACAGTCGGGACTGGAGATGGTCGAAAGCGTCAAAATCCGTTTCCCGGAATTTCCAAAGTTTTCCATGCTAAATCCGACCGCGGCGTAAAATCCACGATAGATTGTTACAGTTTCAATTCGTACGGATCACAAACCGCCATGGGATACCATCCGCTGGTGTATTTCAGCAATCCAAGCCACGGATTCTGTAATCCGCTGATGGATTTTAAGAATCCAACCTGAAGATTCCACATGCGGATTGCTGAATCTGCCAGTGGATTGCGGAATCCGCGGATGGATTGTCGGTGATGAAAAAAATCAGCAAAAGGCGAATCACCATTTTTTAGACTGATCTGTGAAAAATCCGCAGACCAAAGGAACCGGATGATCCGAAGCAGATCCAAATCTGCAAAAAATATTCACCCATCTCTAGTCGGGACCCCAATCCGGATAGAGGTTTCTTTATCAAAGAGCAAAATCACACAAAGGGACTGTAAACAGGCTTCACCAGATTACAGATATGCTGATTTGCAGAGCCTCTCCACGGTGCAGAAGAGCTGAACTGGTCTATTATCTGCTGCCATGATCTCACACGGCAGGAACTCTGACTTCTTACTAGTAATTGTGGACTGGTATTTTGTGATTTGCTCAATTCATTTCAGCTTGTCCTCTAGCATGCGAAACCTCTGCCAGCGTCGTTCAAACTTGCGACCGGGCCGGGCTTCTTCAGTTTCCTAATAGAATGGTCAAACCAGGGGGTGTGGTGGTGTGAGGTGAGGGGTCGTGTATGAACAGGAGTGATAGTATCCATTGAGGCCCCCAAATCTCTATTGTAGTAATGGACAAGAGCACTGGGATCCACGCAGGAACTTAATAGAAATCCAAGTTTGTCATCAGGCTCTGGGGGGTAAGACCACTCAATGGTTGATACCTCATCACTTCCATGGAAGAGGGTCTATCTCGGGAGGGTGGGGGGCTGTGATTGAGAACAAAATGGAGTGATGGTCGGACCAGAAAACTGGGTCAATTGTTAGGTCAGAGATTTCTAACTGGTCAGGAAAACAAGATCAAGATCAAGTGTGTCCACACTTTTAAAGGTAGCAGAGCAAATAAGTTGTGTGCAGCCTAGAGCATTCATTGTCTGGATGAGGTCTTGAATAAATTGAGAGATTGTATCATTGACCCAGGCATTGAAATCCCCCAGGATACTGGGGTGCTCCAAGACTAGGCCGCCAATGAGGTCTGCAATTTCCTGCAGAAATATCTACCCAGAATGTGGTAGAGGAGGACTCTAAACACCACGCTGGTAGCACTCCGAGCAGCAATACACTCAAATGATTGAGTTAGCCCCACTGGGAGGGCCCTAAGTTTCAAAGTTATTTTGAAACATATTGCCACGCCTTGTCCCATACACTCCTGTCTTGAACAGAGAATCACAGAATAATGTGTTGGGACAGCAGCTTCTAAAATGGGGGCTGCATTTTCATCTAGCCCAGCCTCTGTGGATACATGTTAGATACATGTTAGATCTGATGATTTAATAAGGCATTACAAGTCAGTTCAAATAGAATAGACCTAGGGGTCTGAGATAGTGTTCTGTCCATTCAGTGTACAATCTCTGGTGATGAGGACCCCTACATTTTGTTCCTCTGTACCCTAGATTGTATATTGAACATCACTTTGATCTGTCTCCTCTCTGGCAGTGTGGGTGAGCAGGAGGCAATGTGAGTTAGGAAGGTATGGGAGAGAGTTTGTTTGGTGTAGGTTTGCCCACCATGGCTGCCCCTGTGAGGTTTTTTTTTAAATGCCAAAGGATTAAAGTACATAATCAAGGGATGGTTTGATAGGAACAGCAGCACAAAGAGGCCAGAGTGACAGAAGGAAACTAGAGGTGTAGGAATACATCAGGTTAGCAGCTAAACAGTTAATGTGGTGAGGTCAGACTGTGAGGGTTGGTTAGTGGGGATGACTACATTACTTTCGGATCACCCCCAAAGTTCGCCTCATTACTTTCAAGGCTCTCCACTCATCTGCCCCTCTCTACATATCATCTCTGGTCTCTCGCTATGCACCTGCTCATCTCCTGCGCTCTACCAATAACTGTCTCCTTTACACCCCTTACACCTCTACTGCTCTCTCTCGCCTTAAACCTTTTTCCCTCACTGCCCCTTACCTCTGATACTCCCTCAGACTCGGTTTACGCCAAGTACCCTTGCTCCCCACCTTTAAGACTAACCTTTAAACTCACCTCTTAAATGAGGCATTTCGTTAGCCTGGACTCATTGCTACTGTCCCACACCCACAGTCACTCCTTCCAATGACTGCCATCTATATCTACTGCACTTATTCCCTCACCTGCTGTCTCTGAATTTCTCATACCTCTTAGATTGTAAGCTCTCCGGGGCAGGTATTTTTTTCCCCATTGTCTGATCTTATTTGTTGCACTTATTGTACTATAATCCCCTGTACTGTATTGTCTGTCTTGTAAAGCACTAAATACAGCTGTGGGCGCTGTGTAAATAAAGATATACATGCATTACTAAATCAAGTTTGTGGAGGGAGGGTTCAAAGAGTCCTTAGGGCTGGGTTTGGTAGTAGGATAATGTAGGATCTCTAAGGTTGTCTTGCTGTGATAGACAGATGATATATACAAGTATTTTGCTGTGTCCAGTTTGTTCAGGATGTCAATCATCCAAGACAGCTTTGTATGCGGTTATATGACACTACTCCCATCAGAGCAGGCTTGAGGTCAGTGTGACAGTTCTTCCAAGTGGAAGTGTGAAAAACCTTTCAAGTGAAGGTTCCTCCAGCTTCCATGTGTATAGACAGACTGATTTGTAGAACAATAGCACGTTTCTTGTGACTTGTAGAATTTGTGAATTCTGTGTGTTTGAAAGTATCTTTATCTCCGTTGGATAACATGTATAAATGCAGTGAAGGAGGGTTATTTCCTAGATAAGGAGGAAAGCTGGATGGTGTCTCTGGGCAGACGGAGTATAGATCTTGAGATGATTCTAGTTTTCACATTACTTTAATTTTCTGGACTTCACTGCAGAGGACTTGCAGCCATGGAGGGTTCCTTCTTTGAAAGTGGAGGAAATCTTAGTGCAGGGAGACCATCTTTTGATTTTGGATACATGCAGGCATCAAATGGTTGTTGTTGAAGGTAAATCCTTGGGTAATTAGGGTGCTTTTTAATTAAATGGAATGTTAATTAAGTTGTTTTACAGAGAAGTTCAGGAGCATGTAAAAGGTCAGGCAGCAATCTTACCTGTCGTGTAATATAGTTTTATGAACAGAACTTGCAACAACATTTTTTAGCCCTGTCTTAAATATGTGGTATAGCTACAATAATAAAAATATGTGCAAGTGCTGCTTAAACTCCAGCCAGGAAAGTTACCCGTCAAATATGGTCTCCCTCTAACCTTTCTTATTTGAGCATCATTAACTTACATTTCAAACCTTTACAAGGTACTAACCTTTCAGTGGAAAGGCCCTGGGTTGTTTTTACAGGAAATACAGTTATCGGCTGGCAACAACTTCATGCAGCAAGGTGTAATCCATCATAGAATGATGCGTGCCACTATTACACTGCATTGTGGGCATAATCACTTTAAGTAGTGATAACACATAATTGGATGCTCCTCATCAATTATAGGTGAATGTCAGTTTCAGCAAATGAGTGCCAAATAGCAGCAGAGAAACCAGAGTGATTATGGTGCTGTAGATGTATTAATTGCATCTGCGGTGAAAGTTATGAATGTGTTTGTAATTAGAGGATTACAACACTGTTAATATCTAAAATCTGATTTTTGTGTGCATCTACTTTAGCCTGTAAGAAGATGTTACTATGGAAACAGGTATAACTGTTATATTCACTCACATTCGGGTCACAGGGTTTATTGTACATTTTTGCTGGAAATGAAATCTCTTGATTGACATGTAATATTTTAGGGAGCAGGGTTCCATAAGGATTATTTCTCACCACCTGTTTTTGTTTGCATTAAAGTGTCTGTCTTTTTTTGGCAGAAAACTTCCATTGCCGTCTGTTTTTGCACCAAAAATAAAAATGCCTTTTTGGAGTGCACTGAATAGAGCCCTAGGGGTCTGTCCTCAGAAGTCCGTGAAATACTTAAAGAGATATTAACTGGAGTTAGCATATCGTTAAGTGCTAACGGGGATCTTCAAAGCTCAGTAGTGATGCGCTACGTACTGTTTGCAGCCATAACGAGCCCTCGCGTGACTATAACAGGCGTTAGTGCTAATGAGATGCAGAAGAGGCGTTCCCTCTAACAGCGCAGATCCCCAGAGCTTCGTTATAATTACCGCAGGGATTTAACGCAACGTTAGTTAGGTCAGAGGTAAAGGTGGCGTTACTCACACCCACACCCTGAGACAGGTCTGTTACAGGGTCTGGGTAAGTGTAAGGCCACAGGTAGGTGTGATTTACCTATCGTATTGTTATTTAACAGGTTATTTTCCTCTCCTGTCCTCTCTTTTTTTAAACTTTAATTAAACACCTATCAGGGACCTGATAGAAGTAACGCCACCTTTGGGTGAGACAGGATTAACGCCATATTATGTGAAGCTAACGCAAGGCAGCGCTAACTTCACATGGCGTATGCTACCGACATAACTGAAGACCGGTGTTTGTGCCTGTATTTAGCTGTGTGGCTATGTGACAGGGTGAATGAACGTCACCAGCCAGAGACCTGGCAAACCTATATTTAGGCTTGCAGTGCAGCAGTGACGAGGTTAAGTTTCAGGTGAGAAGGGCTGCTTAATTAGTCTGACCCCAGCTGCATAATCAAGGTGTTTTAAACCCCCAGGCTGTACACACATGCAGGCTAGCTGGTCAGGAGACAGGACTGAACTACTGAAGAGATTACTGCTATAAGGTCTGTTTTCAAAGTACATGTGTGATGAACTGTCTGTGTCCTGCATGCTGAAGAGAAGCTGCCTTGTTTTCTATGCTGAAGAGAAGCTATTTTGCTTTTGTATGCTGAAGAGAAGCTATTTTGTTTTTCTGTGCTTTATGTTTTTAAGGCTCAATAAATAAGCCTTATCAATAGAACCCGCGTGTGTGGTTGCATTTACCCTGCAATAGGGTAACCCGTTAAAGTCAGGGAAACTAACGCTCGTTACCTATTTAGATAACGTCGCGTTAGTAGCCCAGATTTAGTGGACTTCTTAAGATCTATTCTGAAGTGTGATAAACTTTGATCATAACATATATGAAATAAACTTAAGCACTTAATATTGTCTATAGGCAAGAAAATGTGGCTTGGGAAGGAGGATAGCAAGTTCGATCTTAGTATAAAGGGATTAAATCATAATATGAAGGTAAAGGGGTGAATACTGTATCTGCTCTGCTCAGTAATGTCAATCCACAATGATGACCGGGGCTAGAGATGTAACATTGAATAAACAACACACAGAACGTTATATTGTGCACTTACTGTATTTATCATGTAAATAAATTCATTAAAAAGTTTAGGCCTTCATTAGGGAACTGTCCAAGTGAAAACTAATCATTTAAAAATATCCACCAGTCACACTGCATTTGAAAAGAAATAAAGTACGATGTAAAAACCTGTCACATTCCTCAAAGTGCAATTTCATGTACAGAACATGCAAATGCTCAAAATGCAATGTAATTGTATGCTGTAGTTCTGAGTGCAAAAAAGGGAAAAATACCTTTCAGAGATAATGAACCACTCTGTGTGTGTGTGTATATATATACATGCACACCAATGGACTTCAGCCAGCACTCACAAGGATAGCTACTACTGTACCTAAACCTGGTTTTCACAAAACAAAACTTTTCTCTCTCTGATTTTTCCATTTCCCCCTTTCCACTCTCTGACCATCTCATCTCATTTACTCTATCTCACTTCTCCACCTCCATCTACCCCTCGTTCCTGCGCACTATTAACCTTCCGACTCTTGACTCCACTTTGCCCTCCTCCCTCTCCTCTCTCTGCTCTAGACCCTGAACCTGACAATTCTGCCCTATCCTCCTCTCTTGATCTACATGCCCCTCTTTCTCTCTGCCATTATTGCCCTTCTAACCCTAGACCCTGGCTAAATTCCCACACGCGCATGCTCTGTTCCTGCACTCGCTCCTCTGAGCGCCTCTGGAGGAAATCTCACACTCTCGCAGACTTCATTCACTACAAATGTATACTATCCTGTTTTAACTCTGCCCAAAGTTTCTGAATGTCTCTCTGCTCTGTCATCCTGGATGGCTCTCTGCCGACTCAAACTTAACATGTCAAAGAGGAAGCTCCTCATACTTCCTCCCAAGCCCGACCCTACTTCCCACTTCTACATTACTGTTGGCAGCACTATGATACACCCAGTATCACAAGCACGCTGCTTAGGGGTCACATTTGACTTCTCCCTCACATTCTCCTCTCACATCCACAATATAGCTAAAACATGTTAATTGTTCCTCCACAACATTGCAAAGATTTGCCCTTTCCTCAGTCGCTGTACTGCTAAAACACTGACACAGGCCCTCATTCTCTTCCGTCTTGACTACTGCAACCTCCTGCTGTCCGGCCTTCCTGCCTCTCGCCTGTCTCCCCTACAATCTATCCTAAACAATGCTGCAAGAATCACTGTACTCTTTCCTAAATCGGTCTCAGCATCTCTCTTGCTGAAATCCCTCTCCTGGCTTCCTATCCATTTCTGTATTACACACCAAATTATCCTCAATTTTAAGACTATACACCCTTCTGCCCCTCTCGGCCCTAGTTTCTCGCTATGCATCTGTCTGACTGTTGTGCTCTGCTGAAGGATGACTTCTCTCTACCCCTTTTGTATCTAAAGACCTCTTCCACCTAAACCCCCTCTCACTCACTGCCTCAGACCTCTGGAATGCCCTTCCCCTCAATATCCAACAAGCACAGTCTCCACCTTTGATACATCTTAGAAAAGGGGTGTTCAAACTTTTCAGTCTGCGCCCCTCCCCCCCCCCATTACCTGTTCCCTGGTGCGTTCTGACATCACAACGTCATGTGACCCCGGGGCGTCATTTGACACAGCGTTGCCATGGTGATGCGTCGCCAAAGGCTGTCGGAGACAGCGGTAAGGGAACTTACAGAAGCCCCGCGCGGGCTCCCAGGCATTTAATTTAATTTAATGCTCTGGGAGCCTCTGTAAGCAAGGCATATCATAAAAATATAAAGATTTGTAATTTTTCAAAACCATACACCAGGTGTATGTCCACTCCCAGAATCTGAATATTTTGACTTTACATTGAGTGGTAGTTTTAAATTGGAACAGGGTAAAGAACCAGTGTAATTAATATATGTTGATGTTTACTATTCTGTACAATGGATACATGTTATCACCTGTGGAATACTGCTCGTTTCACAATGAAGAATCATCAATCAAGCGTGCATTGCTTTATCCAAAAGGACACAACTCAGTGGATTTCTTGCTTGAACTTTCTAAGCCCAGGCTTACAGTAGATGTTCAAGCTTCTCTATTGAATAAGCTGAAGCTCATGGGAAAATCCCTGTTAAAATAGCAAGTGGAAGCACAACTGTAACGCTTCTGTGTATATTTCTTAAAGGATTGTAACAATTATTACTTATAATAGCCATCAACTAACACATGGACGAATTTGTAGTATCCAATCCAGGGATTCAGCAATCCGTTGGTGGATTCTTAACAAACAGCCATTGGATCGCTGAATCCGCAGATTGGATTCTACAAATCCGTCCAAGGGTTGCGCAATCCGCGGAGCGTATTGGTAATAATAATTAAAATATCGGTGAAACGCAAATCACCTTTTTCTAGATTGATCCGCTGAAATCCGCGGACTAAAGGAACCAGCCAACCCACCGCGGACCCAAATTCGCCAAAAAAACTCGCCCATCTTTAATCGTAAGTTTTAAACTGACACAAGCTGTTTAAAGAGAAAATGTCTTTGTCATGTCAAGGTACAAGCTGCAGAATCAATCAGAATCTCAATACACACCCAACACTAAGCACTAGCTATTCTAGTTTGTATACACTTCAAATGTGTTCAGTGGCGACTACACGTACGACACAATCAGAAATCTTCCTGGAACTCTACTGGAATCAGCGACTTGTTGTATACTGAATTTCTTCTGTTTAATTGTTTTATTCTGTTGTTTATAAAAGGGTGAATTCACAACGCCCCAAGAGCTGAGTACTTTAATACATATTTGTAATGTATAGGTGTAGCAGATCATTTATAGGAAATAATGTGATGTTCAACTTTGTTGGAAATACTTAAAAAAAAACACATGAAACTGCAGGACTAGGAGAGATTAGCTGCTGACAGGGACTATTCTGCAAACATTTCAAGTTTTACATAATGCAACATTATTATTTTTTATTTGCCATTCATAAAGAACTGTAAAAATGTTCATTAAAAGAAAAGCGTCAAAATAGTTAGCGAAAATGAAATGCTCTTAAATACAAAACATTACAGAATATTCAGCGAAAATACATTGTTTTTCAATATAAAACACTGAAAAATAATTACATTTACAGTGAAATGGGAATGATTAGCTTCAGAAGATGCCATTTTTTATTTGTTGTCAGTTGTCAGACTACAATAAATTTTTTTATTGGATTTTCACTTACAATTTTGAATATAAAAAAAAAGAGATATCATCAAGTGGAAAGAACATATTACAGCCTGTGCTTTTCCTCTAGTGCCAACACTTAACCTTTCGGTTTCAAGTGCTTGCATGGTTAATAGAAAGAACATTTTACTCGCACCTCAGAAGCCTATTCTTATATTTCATGCTATATTTCCACTTGACTCATTCAATCTAAAGAATAATTTAACAGAGGAATTTAGCTTTTTTTACAGAAAGCAGTCAGGGAAGTAGTTTACTTAGCAAAAGCCCATCTTCACTCCGCTGGTGCATTTTATCTTCACACTGCAGATACTCACATGGTTGCTTGACTAATCCAGTATGAAAACCATAGTCCATGAACATTAAACATAGTTACAGCAGGATAATCAGGATTATTGCTACAGCCATGATCATTTTTACTACATTTTGTTTCAGTATCTGTCCTGGTTTAATCTGCCAGGTTTTATATAAATATATATATACTGTATATTCTACGTGTATGTTTGGCACCATAACAAACTGTCAGGATTGCAATATTGGAGACACATTATTCTTTCTTTTTTTTCATTTTTTTAGCAATTATTGACTCCTACCCATTGTGACATAGCCCCACATGAGGACTAAACAGTTGCTCTTTTGGGGGGCTTTCTGTTTTTACACAATGATTGACGCGAGACAGAGTTATGGCAGGTGAGTGGTTAATAAAATATAAGTAGCGATGGGATTAACATGCAATGCTATTTAAACCATGTTTTAAGAATACCATACTTTCATACACATCCGAAATAAATCATTAATACATCAAATATCATAGTGAAATATTTAATTTTCATTATCTCACGCCGATAATAAGGCAGTATTTTATCTTGGGGTGCAACTTGATTTATTTTGTAACCGTTGCAGATACAATATAATTGTAACAGCCTCTTCCTTATCTAGTAATAGCTAATAAATCTGAATGAATTGTGTGCCTGTTTATTGAACCATTTTGTTTATGATTTGCTTCACTGTTGCTTATTACCCAGTGATGCTTCAGTAGCATAAATCAGTTAACTATGCAAGTCACACTTTTCCAGAACCAGAGCTTCTGCGTCACAATCCCAGTGTGCAATCCAAAGAATATATGAGCCAGTAAATATTTGGTGCCATAATTTAACTTACGCTGGCCCCTAAATGACATGACTGATTTCATACAGGCGTTACATTGATGTGAGAATACAATGGGGGATGCAAGTAGTAATAAAAATAATATTTTACATCTCACACCCATTTTTCCCCCATTAAAACTGTGAAGATGTTTTACCCGACACAATTTAGATCTGGTACAGCAGCGACACGCGACATTGGAGTTTTCTTATTGAGTGGGATTTCTGATGAGTTCAAGCTTGGCTGTGCAAGTTGTGTAATGCGGCAAAAACTTTAGGGACAGATACAACAGCAAAAAAAGTTGCTCGATATGAAAATGGAAGGGTTTATAGCAGGGGCGGCCAACTCCAGTCCTCAAGGGCCACAACAGGTCAGGTTTTCAGGATATCCATGCTTCAGCACAGGTGGCTCTATCAGTTGCTCAGTCAACAACTGAACCACTGATTGAGCTACTTGTGCTGAAGCAGGGATATCCTGAAAACGTTACAGTTGGTGGCCCTTGAGGACTGGAGTTGGCCACTCCTGGTTTATAGGGTCAGCAGATGGGACAGTACATTAAACTTGCATTATAGCTCAAATTACAATAATAATGCATGAACACTTTATAAAAAAAATGAGTTGCACAAAGACGAGTTTTTTTTTTATTCCTTTTTTTATCTAAAAAAAAGTTTAACCTCTACCACATCGATCTTCACAGAAGCCGATTATTGCTCCTAAATGCTTATCTCTAGTGGGTGTAATGGGATTTGCAGTGCAACATTTAGCAAGGTTTCTTTTTTCTTTTCTTACAGGAGCATTGTCTTTTAAAAAAATAAACACATTTTTCCTCCTACAGTTGGCTGGAAGCAGGGGGTCTCCGGAGCTGAACCACATTCACTAAGTTCCAGGGACCCCATGCTCCCTGAGATATTTAACTCTAAAGGGGCTGCCGGTATCTCATATCTGTTTAACGGTCCACAGCATGCAAACCAATAGGAAGCCGCAAAAGTGGAAGTCAAGGCTTCCTATTGGCTCACGGGACCTTTAAATAAACATTCTCTGTGTCCAGCTAGTACTGGCAGCTCCTTCCGAGGTTTTCGGGAAGCAGGGGGCCCCCGCAGCTGGAATCAACGCGGTTCGGCTCGGGAGACACCCTGCTTCAAACCTAATAAGAAATAGAGACCCCAAGTGGTAGAGTCACTTTAAACCTTATGTCATGAATTTCTCAGGTCATTTTCATGTGATTATCGTGAATTCAGAATTGTTTGTCAGTTTATTAGATTGTGGGACTAATTATATTGGTAGCTACAAAGACCCTTTAAAAATATATAACTCCACATATAATACAGAAATATACTGATGTGTCAGTGTTCCCTTACAAGGCTTCCAATGATCTTTTCTGCATCGACAACCATAGCAACACTGAGCTGCAAAGGATCATATTTACTAAGCCTGCTGGAAGGTGTCATTTGGAGAAGCATTACCTATTAAATATGAACCTATTTTCTATTTCAGAAGACACCTTACAGCCTGTTCAATTGAACGGGTCATAAAAGGCCATCTTTACTATTACCAGACAATGCTATTGCATAGGACACCTTCCTGGAAACCAGCCCATTCACTTAAATAGGCCGTATTTAGTCAGCAGCACCAGAAGATGTCTTATAGAGTAGCACTGCTTATAAATATGGCCCAAAACCAAAGGTTAAGAAGTTATACTGTATATCAATTCACAATATTTTTTTCATCTTGAAAGTACCTAACATGCTGATTGCTTTTTTAAAAAAAAAATCTAAATATAACATCATGGAAATCAAAATTAGGAATAATTAGAAGATTCAAGGTCATTGCAACAGCCAAGAAGAACCAGATCTCGATTGGGTTTTATATCAAGTTGTCTCAGTAAATTAAAACCGATCCTTTCCAGACCTTAATAAAGGAAAATGAGGTTATATTTTCTGTAGGTCTAACATTAATAAGTATGAAGGAAATGTGAGACATATTAAAATGACATGGATAGGTTGAGGCTGGAGTTAAAATAATTTTAATTTCCTGCAAATGCAGTCACTAGGACACTAGGATTTGTTTTTACAGCAACAAAATAAAAAAAATGATATATTCTCTCTCCCTCTCTCCCTCTCTCCTCTCCCTCTCCCTCCCCCTCCCCCTCCCCCTCCCCCTCCCCCTCCCCCTCCCTCTCCCTCTCTCTCTCTCTCTCTCTCTCTCTCTCTCTCTCTCTCTCTCTCTCTCTCTCTCTCTCTCTCTCTCTCTCTCTCTCTCTCTCTCTCTCTCTCTATATATATATATATATATTATATATATTTATTATTTGGCTCAAGCACAAAATCAAATGAAAGAAAAATAAGAACACAAAGTATTATTAGTTCAATACATTTTGTCTCAAAGAAAAAAGAACCACTTCAACTGACAAATGTGGTGAACATTTTGCATGATCACAAAAAATTCAGCTCAAAGGACTAATTCACTTTTTATAATTAGAAATCTAAATTTACTCCAATGGTTATTAGAACTGCCACGCATAACGAGGTGAGGATTCTTGTCTCTCTACATTCTCCACCTATAAAATGAGAAATGAGGAGGTGGTTGCATTTTTTTGTTCCTTGAATATCAACAAGTAAAAGAAGTGGCAGAAACGTGTCTCGGAAATCTAGCATAAAAGTAACTTGTATTGTCATGTTACCAGTGACAAAAATACTAATACTGTAAGTGTATAAAAGCCAATAGTAGAGCTGTATTTCTCTTTATTAATTGCTTACCGGTAGGCGAAACCCCCAAATATTATGTTTTCTTCTTGTGTTTTTTCTTGCTGCAAACATTGCTTATTGTTTTTATTTATTTATTATGGGATCTGCCTTGATGTCTCTTTGGTGATGTTATTTATGTCATTAATTATAACAGAGAATTTCACACAGCTTTAAAGCTGCCGAGCAAGGAATATCCTAGATGTCTTTTTTTTATTTTTAAATAAATCAGTTCTGTACTATGAGAAAATACTTGGAGCATTTTTTAAAACAACTCTGAATGACATTTTGAATGTATAATTATGTAACACCCATTTTTGTTTCTATAGCAACCATTTACAAAGTCACATCCCCTTCCTCTTCTGAAACAGATTTTGGCACACCCCTTTTTGAGTCCTGTCCTCTCTCTAGGAGTGCCCCAATTGTGTCTAGTGACTGCCTGGTCACATGATCTTCCCCACAGAACTTTGCATCTTTTGTCCTCTTCTGCTGCACTGACAGCCATTTAGTGAACCCCCAAGTTGAATCTTCTCCGATCGATCACAAGAGAACGGATCGATTGGCAACTTAGCTAATTATTTATTTTTGTGTGGATTGTATGGATTGTATGGATGCACATATTAAAGGGGAGGGGGAATTAAATAAAAACAGAAGTTTAGACTGCTGCTTTAAGCTCTCCATAGCTCTTACAAAATAATCTAGCAGCACATCGTAAATCAGGGCTCTCCAGCTGAGTCTCCCTCATGAAGTAGCAACAGCTACGAAACGCGTTGGAATAGATTGTGTGCTATTCTTTTACTTTTGAGCTTGGACCCTTGTCAAAGTTCTGTGTTTATTTTCACTCTCCCTATGTTCTTTGAGCTGTATTTAATTAGCTACAAGCATTTCAAAGCGGCGGCACTGCTTGTTGTAAGAACTGCAGCTGTATACCAACACGGGTGATTTTGCAATCATTCACCTGCAGCTAGCTGATGGAGACATGTGGCGTGTGCCTCCCTTGTACCCACGTAACAGCTGACGGAGGCTTGCGGCTTTTCCCCTTGCGACCGGGAGCGGGTGCATTCTGTACCGGAGCTGATTTGCCCTCACTGCGCTGTGTGCATCTACCTGCCGTGTATCTGATGTGGAGACCAGGAGGGTGTGCTACGCCTAGGAGAATGGCTCCTTTCCTCCTAGTTCAAACGGGACCGTTTGTTTTGCTGCAGTCGGGAGCTGCCTTCCCTACCAACATCATTCTGTGGACACTTTGCCAAGATCCCGGTTTCTCGGTTGAGACTAATACTTACCTTTTGATGCCAATAAGAATCCGGTAACACTGTACCACTGATGTTTATTTTGTGCTTATTCAACACTTGTATTATGTGTTGATTTTTATCTTTCAATATGCTTTTTTACAAAAATATATTTAATGAAAATTTGCGCTGGTATTGTTTTTCCAATTGCAGCAGAGAATACTCCCACCTTTCATTCTGCTTCTTGTGAACATGCCAAAGCGTGCGATTTGGCAATAACCACGTTGGAGCTACTAAAATAAGCCCCCGTGTATTTTATATATCCCACCTCCGATTGTATACTTACATTCGTCCCTGCAAGATACTACGAATGCCTTTCCTTGAGCACTTCAGCTTATTGCTTTTAGTTCTCCAAGGGGCTAGTTCAGAAAACATGTAGAAGTGGAAGGGACACCAGCTTATTGTAATATAATTTTAGGTACATTAAAAAACTTGAAAAGTATAATATTTCAGAATTGTGTAAGCATGTATGACTTCTGTACCACATATGTTTACATTACCTTAACTTACAAGTGAGTTTGAGTGTGCAAAATGGCACTTTGCTCCTGCTAATTTCTTACTGGTTGCTTAAGAAGCTGAGAGTTCACGGTTCACACCAGGGTCTTTTCCGGGTCGCCTTTGGTCTGCAACTGTTATTTGAAGAGCCCTGTTGTAGATACTTCAGGAACTGTGTATACATCACTACTAATGCAATTCAGTCCTAAATGAAACCTTCATATTAAAATCACAACCTATTAAACACCCCTTTCTGCTTTAATCAAATGGCCCTTCTCAGAGGCAGAGTCATAAATGACCTCACAGGAGGTGACAGCAGAGAGACGCAGAACACGGAGACTGGCAGCACACAGAGGGGACGCATGAAGTCCATTACTTGTGGTAATTAATAACCTTGATTATTTTCTTGATATATTAGGCACACACAGTTATAACCTTACATGAAATAATTTCAATTACAGGGTGAAGCCTTTAACTGCTGAATGGAGCTAACTACAATAAGACACTTCACTACTCAAGTTTCATTCAGTGCTGAAGTGGTTAAGCATTTCATCCATGCTGAAACGGAATGGTGGTAATGCGAATCATACTAGTCTGAACAATGACTGGATCATTTAATGCTACATTAACTTAAAAGATGAAGTCATTGATTCAAGAGTAAAAGAACCATGACATCTTCAAAATCATTTTAACTTCTAATTTTCCTTGTATTTTTTTAATATTCAGCTGCCTAATTGGCCCACGTTTATACAATTTATTTCTGAGACATAATAGTCAAGTTGAACTTAAAAGCCTGTGATATGTCACAACGCCCTCACAGCTCGGGAGCGAGACACCGCCATCGGTTCTTATTCTAGGCAACACTGAATATGTATATTGTGCTCAATGTCATTAAAATAGAAAGGTTGAGATATGATCACGCCTAGAAATCAGTGGTAGTCATAATCTATACATTGATCTTCACATGTTCTTATGCGGGGGATATTTTAAATGAATAATGTACAAAAAAACTAGCGATAACAAAACGTTTAAAAGCAAAATCTATTTAGCTATCTATGTATATCTATCTAGCAACTGTAAATATTACTGTATGTTCATTTGCATGTCTTAGACAGGTCTGCAACCCTGTCTTTCCCCATTGTCACCCAGCATACAGCGCTTCCACTGCAGCAAGGGATTCTGGGAAATGACATGCAAATGAGCACTCAGTGCCACCTTTTGTCTCAAGCTCGTATTACACAAGCCAATCCTCAAGCCAATGCATGCTGTTTTAAACACAGCTTTTAGACAGAGGCTGGGATGAGATGCAAAGCCATTTAAACCCACTCACAGACATGTTTCAACCTTGATGGGTATCATCAGTGTGAGGTTGGTCTTAATGGCAAAGCAGGTTTGAGACTAGACTAGGTAATCACCACTACTATTAAGGTTATGGTGGGTAAAAAAAGTGACAAAAACCCTCCACAGTAAAGCATAAAGCAAATGTAAATATTACTGTATGTTCAATTGCATGTCTTAGACAGGTCTGCAACCCTGTCTTTCCCCATTGTCACCCAGCATACAGCGCTTCCACTGCAGCAAGGGATTCTGGGAAATGACATATAAATGAGCACTCAGTGCCACCTTTTGTCTCAAGCTCGTCCTCAAGCCAATGCATGCTGTTTTAAACACAGCTTTTAGACAGAGGCTGGGATGAGATGAGATGCAAAGCCATTTAAACCCACTCACAGACATGTTTCACCCTTGATGGTTATCATCAGTGTGAGGTTGGTCTTAATGGCAAAGCAGCTTTGAGACTAGACTAGGTAATCACCACTACTATTAAGGTTATGGTGGGTAAAAAAAGTGACAAAAACCCTTGTGTAATACGAGCTTGAGACAAAAGGTGGCACTGAATAATCTATTGGAACTGTGGCTCAGTATTTCATCTGCCAAAACGTAGATAGATATAGATAGATATCTTAATAGATTTAGCTTTTAAACGTTGTGATGTTTGTACTGTATAAATTTTTGTTATCGCTAGTATTTTTGTACATTATTCATTTAAAATATCCCCCGCATAAGAACCTGTGAAGATCAATGTATAGATTATGACTACCACTGATTTCTAGGCGTGATCATATCTCAACCTTTCTATTTTAATGACATTGAGCACAGTATACATATTCAGTGTTGCCTAGAATAAGAACCGATGCCGGCGTCTCGCTCCCGAGCTGTGAGGGCGTTGTGACATATCACAGGATTTTAAGTTGGCTCCTATATAAGCAAACATATTAAATCCAAACAATAACTTATACTAGTTGTTCGTTTTTTTTTCATGGATTATTTTTAAGACCTACATGTATGAAATAAATGGAATGATAGAAATGAATATCCCGCTTGCAACTCAACTCTTCTGTTCATCTACTGTATGTACTACTGAGTTGTTGCTGTTTTGACCTAATCTATTGATTGTACAACTTGACCCGCAGACATCAATATTCTGGGACGTGAAGAAGAACAGGAGCCATACAATAACCTGCGGCCTGCCAGCTCTCTATGCAGAGCCAATGTGAAGAGATTAGGGTTAAGTTTAATGAAAAAGAGAAATCAGATGTTGGAGGAAAGTACTTGGATCGGAAAAAGAAAAATAGAAGAGGATCACAACATATTCAGTGCAGTTAAAGGAAAAGCATTCGGCGTTCAAGAGAAAAGAAGCAAATAAAAAACATCATGTGGAAAAAAGGGCCCGGGAAGCTTCTTTAACAGGAAAGCAGGGTAGAAATACAATAAAATACCCGCTGTGCCTTTATAGAACAAGTCTATTGATTAATGTAAAGGAAAGTACATTTAAAATGTTTAATACTATTAACATTACATATTTATTCTTACATTGTCCTTAATTAAAGTGTACACAATGGCTGTTATTTTCAATACTGTAGGAAAATTAATCTCGGCTACTAACAACTTACAATTTAATTTATTTGAAGAACAGGACATTATGGTGACTTGCCTACGGTAAGAAAGAGCTAGCGCTGGGTCTCAAACATCTCAAACAGAGATCTCCCATTTCACAGGCCAGCGCGCTAACCTCAGGGCTGTAATACTCAACTCTGGTTTCCATTAGCAAACACTGGGGGGAAAAAAAGGTACTTCCAGCTCCACAATGCAAAGCTAACAGCATTGTGGGGTGGAAGAGTTGAAGTATAAAACAGCCACTTGTACACTGTACTTCTTTAACCCCAGGTTTAAACTAGCTAATTCATAACAGTAAAACTGACATCCTATTGGTGTGGGAAAAGACAACCTTCCGTAAACAGACAACCTAAGGGGCTACAAGATTCCAGTAAAAGAAAATACTATATTTGTATGTGTAGCCAGCCGAAGGTTCCAGAACAAGGTTCCTGGGAGGGACAGTTGGAGGAACCTCAATGTGAACAATGTAAATGTGTTTCCGTGTGCAGATGTGTGTACTAAGATTGATCTGTCCTCATTTGTTGATTTATAGTTAGGGAAAGTGCCCTACCCAGATAGTATCTGTAGCAATGGCTTTGATTAACTCATTTGCTCAGATATGAGGAAGCCTATGACCAAAACGGGGTTTGCCAGAAAGGAACTTTAGGGCATAGTCAGATCAGCCCAATCGGAAGGTCCGTAGCTATCTCAGACCCAGTCTGCACAGAGGTGGCAATCAGTGTACAGTACCGGGATATTGATCTCAAGGAAATAGAATGTCGGCCAATGGTTTGCTAGTAATGAGACATTTTGGATGCTTCACAGAAGAGTCAAAGAGAAATGAGCCTAAGTACCTCCTTAGAGTATTAAGATGAGGGTACCCAGGTAAGAAGCAAATAGTACAAACACTGTAAATATATCAGAACTGTGGATAGTGAAGTGTGCCTAAGTGTGCAGAGCATTATTAACGGCTATTAATAAAGCTCCTATTTGTACTATTAAAGTTACTAGCACCCATTATGATGCCACCAGCATATCTACGCCCAACTAGTGCAGAACCAGCACCATGACAAGCTTTAAAAGACTGAGCAAAGCCAAGAACATAGTCAACCGATATCCACTCCTTTAGAGCCGGGCAAGGAGGGTTAAACCAGGTATATCAGTTTCATTATTGCTCTGGATCAGCAGTCTGGGACGTTTTCGCGCCACAAATCCTCATGGATTTTTGTTTGAAAATGACCTGAACGGCTGCTTTGGCTGATATGGGGCCCATTAATATGGTTTCCAGGTGAACATATTTCTCTTTGCTATTAGTTTAGAACTGGAGGTACTGGAGCAGGCTACAGGTGTCTGCAGTTTAAGACCTTTGATCACCTGCTGTTATAGAAATAAATCAAACCCGTATGGTGCAATGACACCTTACAGCTTAGTCACTTGAATAAGCCATGTTTACTAAGCGGTGCTAAGCCAATTGAATGGGCTGCAATGTGTCTTATGGCCCCATAAGGCGTCTTATGGCCTAGCACCAGGGCTGACTTGATGGCGATGCCAGCGGTGCGACTGCACTGGGCCCCATGCTTGCAGAGGCCCTTCACTCTCCCCTGGACCCGATTTCTGGTGGGGCCCAACTTCAGCGTCAGGACCCCCTAGGTGGGATTTCTCCAGCGTCGCTGCGGAAACCGCTCCAGAGGTATGGTTCTGGGGAGTGTAAGAGGCCCTGCACTCACAGGTTCCAAGCCGGTCCTACATAGCACCACTTAGTAAATATGACTCTTAAAGGGGGTCATTCATTAAACTGCTTTAGTGCCGATCGGGGACCATTGTATGGAAATTCCAATAAAGTACATTTGAGTTGCCGGGCAATGCTACCACAATTGCCACAATCACAGTTTAATGAATAACCCCCAATGTGTTTCTTTGTACAGCCATGTCCAAAGTCCCAATATGCTTCTTTGACATAAATAATATATGAGTTTTAGAAGATACAGAGTAGAATATACTGTACAAGTTTAGTGTCATTGTTTAAATATTACTTGGCAGGTGGAAATGCTGCACAGTATACAATGTGGGTAACATAGCATTAATTCAGTTACATTTAGCTGTGATCATATCTAGTTGGCATAATCAATGCATTCTCTGTGTATTCTGAGTATTCTGAGTATTCTGAGTATGACCCCTGCTCGGAACACCAAAACAACATAGAGCAGAAATTGGTGGATTCACTGTATAGCGAGTTATGTTGTATCTTACATAGCAAGTGGGAGCACAAACTTTTCTTGTTGTTAATTTGTCTTGTATTTCGATAACAGAAGTATATAAAAGGAAATGTAGAAACATGTCTGTTCTCTGAGATACCTTTTCAATGGACTAACAAAATGTTATATTTTAGGACACGTTAGGTCGGAGATAATGAACATCCGACCTGATGAAGGGCGAAGGAAGAATACGGCTAGTACATTATATAGTTAACAGAATATATTAACTTATATAATGTGTGGTTGGAACCTATTCCAGCTTCACTTTGCAAAGCCAGTGGAACAAGCTTCACAATGAAGAGACCCAAAAGCTCGCCACTGCTGTCTGTGAGTAGGTTTACTGGCTCTACACTTCTTTAACCAAGGCTGTGCTGAAAAGCTGTGTAATGCGGCAGGCATATACTTATAGGGGTCCATGTAAAAATGGACATGAAGCAAACGGTGGCACTGTGTGCTCATTTGCAAGTCATTACCCAGAATCCCTGGCTGCAGTGAAAGCACTGAATGCTAAGAGATAATGGGGAAAAGCAGCATTGCAGCCCTGTCTGAAACGTGTGAATGTGCTCACAAGTGGTATTTTTATTTGCTAATTAACAGAAGTAAGACTCCAGCAATGCCAAGCAAAATATATTAAAAAAAAAAAACATTTGCCAAATTTGGAGATTATTAGACATTGTAGAACTCTAAATATTTTATAAGAACATTTCAAAAAACAGTAAGTGCCATAATGTAAAAAAGTGCTAAAAAAAATCACAGAAAAAGTGGATGGCCTCATCTAATTCACTTGAAATTCTTTCAGTCGGTAAAGGGCCCAAGTGAGTCAGCGACCCACGAAGTGCTTGCACATCAATATAAACAATGTTATAATGGGTGTTAACCCCTCCCATCCGGAAGTGAAAACAGTCATTCTGTAAATATTGAATATTTTGCATCTGTTTGTGCTCGCTTGTCTTATTTGGTAAATCATTATGGTTATGTTATTTGTGCAGTTCCCCCATTGTACTGCGTAGCGGCATATGTTGGTGCTTCAATAATAAACCATGATAATAGTAATAAATATGATCTGCTTTTGCTTGTAGTAGAACAGAGAAGGAACGCCTTGTTTAGCTTTGTATTAGCAAAACGTTCTTACCATTAATAGCAAGATATGTTTTCAAAAGTAATGATGATCAATATTCTAGGTCAGGATTATGGAAATGAATGAAATCTTGCATTTTTAATTCATTTGCATAATATCTTCTTTAAATATACATGAGACTACACAAATTCAAATATGCCCAAATTCTGCAATATTATGTTAAGTACAGTATGCAATACATTTTTTGCTTATTATTTTGCAGGATTATTTTTATGTTCTGTGAGAATTTTGTATTCAGTAAACTCAGGTCACTTTTCTGATCGCAACCTCTAATTGCGCCATGTCATATCACCTTAATTGGCGTTCTATAAATGACCTTTTTCTGCCTCTCTCACATCTCAGTTGAAAGCGAAGATTACGACCATCACAGAGTTATCTGCAGTGAGTTTTTGATGCTGAAATGTATAATTGCCTCAGTTCTATGCAATTTATGATTAGAGTTAACTCCTATAGTGCTGAAGGGAACAGTCAAAGAGGTTAAGTACTGTTAAAATTATAGATCACAGTCATCAAAAGGATACTGTATACTTTATTACTGAAGAAATGTTGGCATTTCATATTTATTCTCATAATATTTTTTATGGTGTTGTGAATATACCAATAAGTATTCATTTCCACTAAAAGGTAACAAAAAGTTACACTGATGTAAAATTCTTTAATGTTGGATGCATAAAATATAAAACAAAATCAAATTCATTTAAAACAACAAGGTGTTTTTTTGTTTGTTTAAAAGAACATGTTTTTTATATTGCAATGACAGCTCACGACATAATTCTGTTGCCTGAGACTTGCCCAGAATTACAAGAGCCTGTCACTGGGATTAAAACTGGGGTTCAACCACGAACCATTAGACCAGGGGGGCTCAACTCCAGTCCTCAAGACCCCCCACCCAGTCAGGCTTTCAGGATATCCCTGCTTCAGCACAGGTGGCTCCACTGGCGAATTTAAAATGATGACGCCAATAGGCACTTACCTTTTTGCCGCCCGGGCCTCCTCCTGCAGTGTCGTGGCATCAAATGACGGCGTAAAGTCATAGTGACGCCATGTTGCCATGACAACGCAACACCATGTGATGTGATGCCACGGGGAGGGGGAGGAAGAAAATCTGCTGCCCTAAGCCGGGGCCTAATTGGAAATTCGCCACTGGGTGAAGCTGCTGAAGCTGGGATATCCTTAAAACTGGACCAATTGGGGGGTCTTGAGGACTGGAGTTGAGCCCCCTGCATTAGGTCACTCTTCCCTGCATCAGCACTGTACCGGAATAGTAACTGTTATTGCTGTATAGCTCCTGGGACGCTGAGTGCTCAAATTGATGCACTCGTCAGTAAGTGCTGAAGAAATGATGGGTTTTTGTTGCTAGCAATGGTTAAGCCACAATAACAATAATATTCTTAATATAAACCTAGACAGATCACATATGGGGTTTTTTTTATAGGAGAACCTAGATTCAAAATATATCCATGTCTGCTGTTATTTTCTAACTAACTAACTAACTATTAACTAGTTCAGGGATGGACAACTGCAGTCCTTAAGGGCCACCAGCAGGTCAGGTTTTAAGGATATCCCTGCTTCAGCACAGGCGGCTCAATCAATGGCCCGCTGATCAGTGGGCCACCTGTGCTGAAGCAGGGATATCCTGAAAACACTGACTTGTTGGTGGCTCTTGAGGACTGAAGTTCCCTTCGCCTGAACTAGTACAGTATCACCCTTAAAGCTACCAGAAAATCTAAGAATATTATATTTTAAGGAGTGCTTCAGCAGTAGGAAAGCACTGGAAATTGTGACAACACGACTAAGTAAAAATAACAACATGCATTTCTGAACTCAGCATGGCTTAAAAATTTGGTAAAATATAAGTTATTAATGCATATATTTTGTAATACTTGGATTAACAAGGCTCTTATTGCAGTGGTGTTCATCTCTCTCCAAAGCTATAAAACTATGTAGGACCTATCCATATATTCTCCCCCGGCAGAATGGGGGGGGGGGGAAGGGGGAAACATTATCCCCCTGTAAAATGTGGGATTTGGGGGCAAACCCCACCAAAGATGAAAACAGGGGACACCTCTATTTCAAGTTCAGGTGAGGATAACCTTCTCCAAACTACCCGGGATCTGAGAAACTCCCCCAGTGCTGGATCCACCCTCCACCCTCCACCCTCCACCCTCCACCCTCCACCCTCCACCCTCCACAGTCACTGCAATAAACAGAGATTTATAAACCACAGGAGAAACAAACAGATACCTGGAAATTCGGGGATTTCACAGAGGGAATCCCTGACCCAGCAAGTAAAAGGGTGCTGTAGCACCCTGGGCCCATAAGTTTCAAAGAGAGGTATCCCTCTGTGACCTTTCAATATTGTGGGAGCTGCTGCTAAAAAAAAAAGGCCCTCATCCTATGATGTAACTGTTACATCATGCAGCACTCAGGGGTTAAGAATTAAGTCAATTTTTTTACATAAATTGGCACTAGGAGAGGCATCTTTTTGATCCTGCATCTCTCTGAATCAATGCACAATTTGAGAGTGTCAGTAGGAGGGGTTGCATAATGTATATGCTGTAATGAAAGTATATTTTAATTATCACCCATATTATTTTGCTTACCCATTCCAAAGCGTAACTAGAGGAGGCATAAACTGCCATGCTAATATAAATCTGTAAATATATTTTGATAATATATTAAATGCATACATATTTAAAATGTTTATATTGTAATATATATATATATATATATATATATATATATATATATATATATATATGTAAAAAGGAAAAAAGAGGAGAGAGCGCACGCCCATAGCGTATAAAAGTATATTTAATGAAGGGAAAGGGGGAGGGAGGGGTAAAAAACGCACTTACAAGAAGTACAATAAAATCAAGCATATGTGATAATAATCACCACCATCCGGTCTAACTGCAAGCTCTTGGGGCAGTCCCAGGCTCCGTTGGTAAACGGAGAGCTTGCAGTTAGACCGGATGGTGGTGATTATTATCACATATGCTTGATTTTATTGTACTTCTTGTAAGTGCGTTTTTTACCCCTCCCTCCCCCTTTCCCTTCATTAAATATACTTTTATACGCTATGGGCGTGCGCTCTCTCCTCTTTTTTCCTTTTTAGATATCCTGTGGACGTGGTAGGTCCACACTGAGAGCTGCCGGAGACCCTACATACCAGTATCCATTTTCATCATCGGAACTATTTGAGGACTGGTTTATCCTTTCATTTGCTTTTTCATGTATTGTTGTTGTATGTTTGTTTTTGGCCCATTTTATGGTTATAGGTCTGTATACCTTTACAATATTGCTTAGACTATTTAGGTTATACATCAGATATATCTACATAGACATACATAGTTTATATGTTCCTTTAAGGCGCAGCTTTTTTCCTTTTGTTTGTTCCATATATATATGTGTATATGTATATATATATATATATATATATATGTATATATATATATATATATATATATATATATATATATATATATATATATATATATATATATATATATATATATATATATATAAAACAAGCAGTCAGCACTCTAATGTAGGGCAAAAGGCAGTTGCTAGTCCCATAGGAATCCACATAGCATATGAACCAGCCCAAAGACCAGTAAAGAGACAGCAACCAGCAAGGAGTAATCCAAAATAAACTGTAATGAAGCAAACAGTAACACGAAAGCCAATGTTTCGGTCTCACAGGGAGACCTTCCGCACGGCCCTGAGGAAGGTCTCCCTGTGAGACCGAAACGTTGGCTTTCGTGTTACTGTTTGCTTCATTACAGTTTATTTTTGGATTTCTCCTTGCTGGTTGCTGTCTCTTTACTGGTCTTTGGGCTGGTTCATATATATAAATAATATTTTTTTACTTAATTTAAGATTTTATATATATATATATAAATATATATATATATATATATATATATATATATATATATATGTATATGTATATATATATATTTATATATATATATCTTAAATTAAGTTAAAAAATATTATTGACTTCAAAAACAGGATAATTCTTTGGAAATAAGTGATATCATGGAAACCAGAGTAGCAATGCTTTCTTCTATATATTTAATTAGCCTTTAGACTTCTGGTCATAAAGATATTCTTTGCTTGAAAGTGGAAATTAACTTGCAAAGTTTAAAATCCCATCTTCGCATTAATTAGATTCTTTTGTACTAGAATTATAACAAACCTCATATTTCTTGATCTTGCCCCAGAATCATCTGCAAAGAGAACAGTTTCATTCATTTTTATCAATCAAATCTTTTATCATTAGACTAAAGACTTATTACACTTCTCTTGGGAAGTTTCAAATCTAATTTTAATTAAACTAGCATATTCAGTTCTCATTTTTCTTCAAATAACTATTTCATCCGCCATAACAATCTATCCCTTATTATCCAACCTTCCAGCTCCGCTGATAGACGCTGCCCTGAAAAAGGTCATTTGTATTTTCCATCTTCACATTGTTTGCGGAGGTTATTAAACGTACTATTATAGTTTAATCTGAAATAAGAACATATAGGAGTTGACATGTATCAGTCTGTTTGCATGCATTAAGCAACATTGCTTCAGATCCATATATGCCTCCATGCCCAAGACATACTTGAAAACAAGAGATAACTCTCAATGCATTACTTCCTGGTAAACCATTTTATAAATAATATTACAGAATGATAATTGCTACAGAATGAGGAATGTAGAGGGGTATAGCTTTAATTTGTAAATAAAACCATGTTTTAAAAAACTAGCCAAAAAGGACAGAAAAGGGAAGACATTCTTCCTCCAGTTGTGTGACTCTTTATGTAGCCGCAAGCAATGTCAGATACTGTTTATGTCCGTGTTCTGAACCCTCAGAGCATTAAAGATAAAACATCATCTGCCTACAATCTGCAGAAAGATCCCCTCAATGCCCAGAGACAGGACTGAACAGACCTCTTCCCTCTCTGCACATTCAATCATTGACAAAACCTTTGCCGATCAAAGAAAACATGGCAGTGCCAGGGTCGCAGGGGTATTCCGTTTGTTACCCTCGTAATGCAAACAAAGGTTCATTCGGCTTCGCATCTTGCCAAAGAAAAATGGGACGTTTTCTTAAAATATCAGCTTTATTGTTGCACAGATACTTGTGTACACAGAATATACGTCTGCGGATAAGTATCTGTATACATTTTGAAAGTCACCAATGGAGACATTCATTTATTATTTCTTGGCATCTGGAAGCAATATACCAGTGTCCGGTGAAGGAATAATAGCACAGAAAGGTTCAATTTACCAAAAATTAACTATAAAGCCTCTGGATTATAGTGGAAGAAAAACATTCTGTGTAAACTGTGTCATTAAAATATAAGGTTATGAATTGTTTAGTATATATTATGTATAGTTTTTCTAGTAATAGAATGTAAGTGATTTCTGATGGATTATTGATTTTGCAATTAACTTTATGTGCCCATATTGTGATTTCTCTTCTTATGTTATCAAGATTGATATGTGAATAGAAGCACAGTTATAATTATTTTCTAGTTCAAATTTTGGCTGGGTAAATCTCCCCCCCCCCCCCCCCCCATAATTAATAGACCAGAACCTCTATCTTATGGCACGAACTATTGTTGCTTTTCCTTACACTCACTTTTTTCCTTTTTATATATATAGATATGTAAAGGTTTAAAGAGGCAATCCAGCCAACTTAAAAAAGATATATATATTTTTAATATAGACCTACGCAACATTTGATTACCTTTATTGAAAACTAATTACCTAAGCTGCCAATCGATTGGTTCTCCTGTGATTGATCAGCAAAATCATGTTTCCCACGGTTCACTTAATGGCTGCTTTCAGTTTCAAATCAATCCTTCAGTCAGTGTAACTCAACAGCTACAATGTATTCTTATATTACTAAAGTACCATTACCTATTGTTACAGTTTGCAGCTCAAACTGCTGAAAATATTGGCAACAAATTATCACAAACAGGAAAGTGTTACAAAGATCTTGCACTGCTGGGAATGTGGGCTAAAGCCTTCTATAGAAATAAAAAATATACTTAGAAACTTATTAAAAATGGCATTAAGAGTTGAATTTTCAATTAAAAAAATAGTAAGTATTATCTAATGCTACAGAACAGATTTATTTAAAGAAACCTCACATGTTGGATATTGCTTGGCTTGCTCGTTTAGTAGCTCGGTGAGAGTATATAAGATATTTACTCATTTTTACAATTACAGTACTCTCCAGATTGCACTGTTCTAGAGAATCGGAAATGGTGTTCACCTTTGATTAAAAACAATGGGATATGGATGGAAGTAAAACATTCTCAAAACAATAACATGAATCCTTAATGTTACTTTTATGTCTAAAGCACTTATTCCCATGATCTGTTATTTATATTATCTGTTATTTATTTGATTACCACATGTATTACTACTGTGAAGCGCTATGTACATTAATGGCGCTATATAAATAAAGACATACAATACAATGTAAGAGGTCATGAATATAAAAGTTTGCCGGAGCTTTTTAAAAGCCATGACAACTTACTGGTAAAAGAATTGAAGCTGAGATGGGATATATCTAGTTCAGAATCTTATATTAAATCAAATATGATACCCAGACGATTAAGAGATAAACTAAATCCAGCTAATAGATTTCAGGATTCAAGTTTTTTTTTTTTAAATGGTAGCAGGTCTTAAACAGATGCTCATTAGAATTAATGAACCTTCTGATAGAAGAGGAATCCAAAATGTTAATTAACATCAAGGGTGAATTGAGGGGTAATCTTATAGAATGAAATAAACATTTAGATCATTCTTCCTTTGATAAAAGTAAATCATAATTACAAAAACAGTTGAAAAAAAGATATAAAAGTCTAAGAGAATGAGATCATGTTGAGGAAAAAGAGAAATATTTAACAGATCAAACAGATTATGAAGAACACAAAATCTATGATGACACAAAAATCTAAAATGAATAGACAAGGTTTTCATGATAGTCCTAAACCAAAGGAAATGTGTAATTCAAAAATGGTATCAGATTCTTCACAATCTCAGTAAAGACATAAAAGTTTAAATAAATTACGTTTTTTAGAAAACAGAACACGAGACGAACACGAGACCAACACTTAGAAGCTGGAAGAAATCTAAGGGGCAGAACCAGATGGGGTTATGGATGACCCTGGGAATTCAAAGGGGGCGCAAATCCAAAATTACAATCAAGAATGCATGGTTCTCACTGATAAATATCTAACAAGTGACCATTTGTCTTTAATGAGAAAGGGTTTAACTTTCTCTCCAAATAATAATGGGGCTCAATTTACCATCACAAAAGACTTTAATGTTTTCCTGCATAGGTTTCTCTTGAAAAAAATGTATGGTAACAATCAGGGTAAACAAGGAACATTTAACATGAAAGAAAAGAAAGTGATTGAATAAAGTATATGGAAGACCTCTTAAATGGAAATGTGTCTCTGGATGACTATAATTTTATGCTATTAAGATAACTGGAATTAGAGAATTGAAATGAAGAAAATATGGTAACTAACATAGGTTTTACAGATCTTAGGAATAGATCAGCATTTATGCCACAGATCTCGCTGTCTCCACATATAGAAATGTTTTTTATTCTGGTATCTGAAGAAATGAAACCCATGCAAAGTTAAACTAATGAAAGGGACAATTTATCAAAAGGCAAAAGAACTGCTCTGAAAGATCTTCACGAGATGAAGGAAACAATCATTAAAGCCTCTGACAATAGCGGTAATATAGTACTGTTAAAAGAGGATTATTATGTTAACGAGATCTGGCACCTGCTTAATAATACAGTATGTTACAAACAGTTAAGTTATGATCCAACATTAGAAATCCAAAAATACTGAAATACAATTCTGGAGGTAGTATTACAAAAAATAATTAATAAACACATTTTTCTTTATGTCCGTGAGACAATGTAGATTACCCACCTTTTATGTTATTCCAAAAATACATAAAGATCCAAAATCACCTCCAGGGAGACCAATTGTCTTAGGAATGTACAGTATTACTAACAACTTATGTAAATACATTGATTGTATATTACTGTATGTCCTTTTATACTTCATCATATGTGAAAGATACCTTAGATGTACTTAGGACATTAGATGAACTGATTGTTAATGATACACTTGCAGCTATGTTAGATGTTGAATCATTGTATACTTCCATTCCACATGATGTACAGTAGGCCTTAAAGCAATAAATCACTTTCTAAGTTCAAGAAGATATGTGAATAAAGCATATAATAGTTTGATTTGGGATTTGTTAATATTTGTATTCACCAATAACTATTTTGTCTTTAAAGCTTCAGACCAAGCAATATCATACATGTGTTTTTTTTAAATAAATCAGTTCTGTACTATGAGAAAATACTTGTAGTATTAAAAAAAAACCTCTAAATGACATTTTCAATGTATTATAATGTAACAAGACTTTTTGTTTCTATAGCAACCATTTACAATGTCAGATCCCCTTCCTCTTCTGAAATAGACTTTGGCACACCCCTTTTTTGCTCAATCTAGCAGTGCACCAATTGTATCTAGTGACTGCCTGGTCACATGATCTTCCCCACAGAATTTTGCATCTTTGGTCCTCTTCTGCTGCACTGACAGAGATTTAGTGAACCCCTGAGCCAAATCTTCACCGATCACAGAAGAATGGATCTATCGGCAACTTAGGTAATTACTTATCATTGTGTGGATCGTATTGATGCACATATTAAAGGGAAATAATACATGAAAAAAAAACCAGCAACGTTGATTTCTGCTTTAACAGCACATTTTATTTACAGGCTCAAAGTACAGCAATGGGTGCGACGTGTGCCCCAACATATGCGGGACATATGGTGAGAGCAGCAGGTGCTCTTTGGTGGGGTCCTGTCTGAGCTTGTGACAAGTATCACCTAAAAGTAAAGGAGTCATTTACATGTTACAATGCAGTTGTCCTAAAATCTACAGTATGTGGGCAAAACAAAGAGAGAGCTAAAAAAAAGAGGATATTAGAACATTAAAGAGATATCGTGAAGAACATTGATAAAAGAAGGAAATATCAGATCATTGCATTGTGTGGGGTTAGAATTGGTGAATCAGGATTCTAGGAGACTAGGATAAGGTTCTCCTTCAGTATGAATCAGTTTATAAACTAGATACAATGGGGTAAAATGGATTAAACGAAGAATTACAATTTTGAAAGTTTCTGTAAAAGGTGAATGCCGTTTAATAGCACCTGTTATATTTGAGATTACTGTTTTATTAAGTATATTATGGAATTATTATGTTAAATAAGTCTAACAACTTGCTTGAACTTCCGGTTTTGATATTGAGGTATAAGAAGTGAATAGAAAAGACTCTAAAATAGCCTGGAAAATGCCCTTGGTTTGTGTGTGTAGGGGGTGGGGGAGGGGGGGTGTCATGATAACGCCAGAAAATATTCAGTATTTGAATAATCTGGCACATAGACAGTTAATTTGAGTTACAAATCATATCTTAAAAATACATGTATTGTTTTTTATTGGGGTCAGTGACCTGGCCTGGATTGCTGTGTTTTATCTAGAAGTGAGGATATCTGGGGCCAAAGCCTGTTTTGGAAAGTGGGGCGATTGAAACCTGGAATCACAACTCTTTCTGACAGTAGAAATAAGCAAAAACCCTTATACTGTAATATAACTTAAAAGGAATTCCCCTGTGTTCTGGAAATGACAGAGGGTGTGGCAAGGAAGATATTCCACATGATGGTGTATATTTACTACATACAAAATATCGTTGATCTGACAATGATTCGCAAGAATAACAAATATATCTTTGCAACGTTTCCGATCTGACGAATTAAATGATGCTAAAAAATCCACGATTGCGAGGTGCATGGAACACACATCCATTTGTCTCTCAAACTTAGCATTAACCCAGGGGTGCGCAACGTTTTGGACCTGCGCCCCCCGGTGTGACAGCCCCAGCATTTGCGCCCCCCCCCCTTCTCTGTGACCCAGCATCAAATGACGCCGCTGGTCATTTCGAGTAGGAGAGACACTCATTTGATGCTGGAGCCGAGGTGCTGCTGCAGAAAGCACGCTATTAAAATAGTCAAGAAGAGCTTATCATAGCATCTAAACTACGCACAAATTTCTAACCACATTTGCAGTGAGACTTTTTCCATCCATCCCGACATTCAAGGGGTAGGAGAGTGCAAGGAAAGGATGATCCAACACGGCCCTCTGGAGAACTTATAAAGACTAGATATTACTGTGCATAGTCAGGGGATGGATAGCCCATCATAGCCCCACGGAGACCCTAGAACAGAGTCGGCATTACTGGGAACAGCACTGACGGATTAATCCCAGGCACTCAGTAAAGAAATATCACAAGCACTTTTATTATGGAAAAAAACAGCGGATAAGTATCTGTTTTTGACAAATTAAAATTCACCAATGGAGACATTAATTTCTTGGCATCTGGGCCAAAATGCCCTTGTCCAGTCAAAGGAATAATAACACAAAAATGTTCAATTTACCAACAATTAACACTTAAGTCTCTGGACTATTGTGGAAGAAAAACTTAGAATGTTCTGTGCAAATTGTGTCATTATGATATACGGTTATGAATTGTTTAGATGCAATATTTTAGTGATCAGAGAAGCATTTTTCAGTACATTATTCACAAAATATACTTATATGGAGCATGCAGGTATGGCGATATTTAATGAGACGTCCAATTGGTTTTATTTGTATTTTATAATGGGTGTGTATATAAGTAATGTGGAGAGGGGGTCCTGCATTTTTATAATTTTCATGTATACATTTGTGAATAGTTTTTATAGTAATAAAATATAATTGATTTTTGATGGATTATTGATTTAGCAATGTACATTATGGGGAGGTGGTATCCACATTATGAACAAAAACAGAAAGGCCAGCGCATCATACAAAATGACAACATATAGTACAATATTTCAGTGCTAATCTGCTCATGAAAAAGGGTCATTTAGTTAAACCCGTTGGCCAAAAGGTTATAAGCCTGCAGCCACTTCACGGCATGACCAACCTGCAGGTCCTTACACTACCTGGCACATTATGACTTCTCTCTTGTTATCTAGTTTGATATGTGAATAGAAACACGTCCGGTTATAATTATTTACTAGTTCATATTTTTCCTAGGTACATCCCACCCGCCTACCCCCCTATCATTAATAGACCAGAGCACCTTTTTGGTGGCAAGGATTAGCGTTTTCCTTACACTCCCCCTTTTTTCACTTTAATAAGTTAGTAATTAATTAAATCAATGCTTGCATTCACCGATACACACTCTGCACAAATTGCAATAAGTTATGAAACACAAACTTCACCATGACCAAGGAGTTAGCGTAGAAGTTGGAGAAAATAACAGCTAATTTATATTAACTTTGACTTATTAATTGCTATTTGTTTTGTACTTCTAGTTTGTTTATATGTAATGACTAATATTGCCAATGACATTGAGTTTTAAAGAATTGCAAAAAGAAAAACTAAAATGAAGCGAAGAAACATTTGGTAAAAT
Organism: Ascaphus truei; assembly: GCF_040206685.1. Lineage (NCBI taxonomy): Eukaryota > Metazoa > Chordata > Amphibia > Anura > Ascaphidae > Ascaphus > Ascaphus truei. The sequence goes on along the minus strand of NC_134492.1, from coordinate 11,205,483 downwards.
AGGCATCCCTACCAAGTGTGGGATTATTGTATGACTGAGGAGGTTTATTTAAATTTTATATCCTGTGCTTAAACTGAAATATGTTGAAATATGTATGCAAATGTATGCAGTTTTAATAGAAAGCCATGAAGTGGAATAGATTTCATTTTTCCTAATGCACTTTGACATTTTTGTGTGTCCAACTATAATAGCCCAAATAGAGAATTCCTGCACTGCCCGTGCCCTAAAGAGAACAATTACATACATCGATCGTCAAACAAATAAACGGTGGCCCCTATTCAATATTCGGCAAAGCCACTTTGTGCTAGAGAAGCTATATTCAGTTATCAGACTGAATCTTCTCCAGCACAGGACGGGCTGCTTCACACTGACCGGGGGCCTTAGTATTAGAGGTGCAATCACACACAGATGGCCAGTTACATTCCTTAAGGGTCTCTGAATGAGGAGCTATTGGTCAATCAAGTGTTTTCTTTCCCTTACCCCACCCTTTCCTTATCAGAGAACCAACAACCAATTACATCACAATAAAGGGAGTAGGTGTCACATTTGAGTAAAAAAAAGTTATCAATAATTCAGATGAGACCCCTTAAACATGTCATTAGAAATAGTTCACTTTGCTCCTAGGAGGGATTTCCCCTTTATAGCATTAAGGAAAACAACAGCATATCCATCACTTCGTTTAATTGGCTACTATGCACAATCTGTATCAAAATATGTAATCCTATGACATATGACAGTACAATGTTTTTTTATGATATACTGCTTGAAACAGGACCCATCCCACCTATTGCCTTCAAATACTTTCTGGGCAAGCTACCCGTCTACCTGGACAAGCTCCTCACCCCTACCACACGCAGCACTTATCATCTGAGATAAGGGCCTTATCACTGCTTATAGCATGATGTCCATAGTGTACAGAGCTGTACAGAGTACACTTGTAAAAAACCTTATTAGATTCCAAACGGGTCTTTCGGAACAAGAGCTGCGCCGCCTGCAGCTGCTGCAGAACATTGCAGCCAGGTTGTTAACTAACCAGACCCTTTCATGTCACATGACACCTGTTCTCCGTTCTCTGCACTGGCTGCCTGTAAAATGGTGAATATATTTCAAGATTGGCTTGATGACATTCGAAGCCGTACATGCCCAGGGTCCCAGCTATGTGACAGGGCTTCTAGTTCCCTACACTCCCATTCTCTCACTCCCATCTGCAGGTGAAGGACTCCTAACAGTTTCCAGAATCTCCTTAACTTCCTCTGGGGCCCGAGCTTTTAGCCTCGCTGCTCCCACTCTTTGGCACAGTCTGAGTCAGAGTCTGCCTCTCTGGGAATCTATAAAACAGGCTCAGACCTACCTGCTTACCCAGGTATTTAATTAATGACCCACAACCTGTCCGAAATGTAATAGCTACAGCACCGTCCCATCCTGTATTGTATCTTTCCTCGTGTTTGGTCTCTGTTATAACCTTAAATGTTTACTTCTTTTTTTCTTGTAACTGGGAAGCGCTTTGAGTCCCATTGGGAGAGAAGTTCTTTATAAATAAAAGTTATTATTATTAAATTCTTTGAACACTAGAACTAAAAAGTATCATAACCTACATCGAATGTACTTTTCCCTAGAACCAATACAGTTACTAGAACTTAAAAAATGTGTGCAAACTTCTACACTTTTGCACATCTCTAGTTAGAAGTGTACTGAGATACTCCGCATCATTGTACAAAACACAATGGTTTAGGGATGAGAAAATAAAAATAAAACTTCACAAATACCAAATTCCTCTTCAAGTATGCAGTAATTGAAGGAGATTTAGAGAATGAATAATGCTCCTATATATATTAGTCAGTAGGGTAAAATAATAATTAGGGATAAAAGTCAAATATTGTATAATGTACCTCCTGTACTGCTCAGTAGAATTCTCCAGGCCCCTCTAACAGAAAAAAAAACCGAACAGTGATCAATTTTTCTTTTTATATATTATTTAATATTGACTTTTTACAGCTACCACAGAACATACTTTCTATAAAGGATAACTTGCCGTGAAAAAAGAAAGCAGGAATGCTACATAATTTGTGTCTTCATGAAATAAACAACAGAATTGATTTTTACAAACTACATAAACATACATACCTATTTGTACCCTACTGTATGTTTCATTTTTTAAACATTGATTTAGCAGTAGCAGTTTTATAACATAATGTTAGGAAAATGGTCTTTATATAAATATATTCCGTTTCTCATTGAAACATACTGTACAAGCTCTTGATCACAAGAGTATTTATTTATAAAATGTTTACCAGGAAGTAATAATACAGTGAGAGTTACCTCTCGTTTTCAGGTATGTCCTGGGCACAGAGTTAAGATGACAAATAATACATGGTTACAAATACAGTTACATAAGTGAACAGGGTATACATTATATACAAGACATTGCATGCACAGTTAGAGATAATATATATTATATAGTATTATTTTATGACATGAAGAGATCTATATACCAAGGTAATTTTGGATTTAAATCGGGGCATTTTTACCCTGTATCTACAGTATATATCAAAACATTTTGCTCCAATTCTCCCCCGTCTGCCTCAGCTCCATGGGGAGTCAGTAATTGCAGTTGGGGAGAAGTTAGATGATGCAAAAATTATAATGAGAATAATCACATTCTGCGTTTCTCTGCACAATTCTTTATCCTTTTTATCTGCCGCCAAATAGCCTACATATATAAAGTGGCATAAGTCCATCCTACATCAGAGGTAAGAAACTGTTCCTATACCGCAGCTCTGCTCCAAAAACGCGATCAGTGCGTCTAAACACACTTTTCTCTATGTTGATACATAGACCCCAAAGTGTCATTCAAAGTCTTATCTTAGTCCCTTCACAATGTGTATAAACTTCTCTAAAGCATTCTAGATAACCCAACCGTGACATAAGTCAACAGTGTACAGATTGTATAGAGAAAAAGAACTCTAAACCAGTTTGCCAATGGCGATCAAGAAACTGAGCATTGTGAAGAAACTGTTTTACCAAAAATGGTAAATTAGGCCACTAGCATTAAGATGCACATGCTGTACACAATGCTGTTCCTGATTTATGGCATTGTAGACCAGGGGTGGCCAACTCCAGTCCTCAAGGGCCACCAACAAGTCAGGTTTCAGGATATCCCAGCTTCCGCACAGGAAGTTCAATCAGTGGCTCAGTCTTCAACTGAGTCTTCAACTGAGCCACTTGTGCTGTAGCTGGGATATTCTTAAAACCTGACTTGTTAGGGGGTCTTGAGGACTGGAGTTGAGAATCCATTGACATAACCTACATGTTAAAGTTGCTTCTAAACAAGTTAAACAAGGGAGGCTGCAGAAAAAGAAGAGAACATGTGTCTGTGTGTATATATATATATATATATATATATATATATATATATATATATATATATATATATATATATATATATATATATAATACGGTGGAGGGTTTTTAGTCACCTTTTCACCCACCATAACTTAAATAATGTGTGGTGAAGACCTACTCATGTCTCAAGTTGCAAAGCCAGTACAACCAACCTCACACTGATGAGACCCACAAGGTCGAAACAGCCTGTCGGTGAGTGGGTTTATTGGCTTTGCATCTAATCCCAGGCTATGTTTAAAAGCTGTGTTTAAAGCAGCATGCATTGGCTTAAGAGTTTAACCATGTAATGTGGTCTTGAGACAAAATGTGCTCATTTGCATGTCATTTCCCAGAATCCCTTGTTGCAGTGGTAGCACAGTATGCTAGGAGATAATGGTGGAAAGCAGGGTTGCAGACCTGTCTAAGACATGTGAATGTGCTCACAAGTAATATTTTTATATGCTATACGATGGAGGGGTTTTAGTCACCTTTTCACCCACTATAACTTAAATTATATATATATATATATATTATGTGACAAACGCCCCTCTTTTGTAGTGCTGACGTCTGTCTGGGTTCTTCCCGACACAGTCTTCTAGGGTTATTTAATACAAAAACAGGATCATGCAAAGTATTAAGCTGCTTAACTCAGGCTTCTGCCTGCTTTATTTTCATCCAAGTAAGGTACTGCAGCTTTAACATGTGTAGGTTAGAGGTACTCAGATACTTTCATTCAGCAGTTCACTCATTTCATTGTTACAGTATTTCCCACACTGTTATTTCAAGTAAAAAGAAACCAAATTATATAAACAAAATCCTATCCCTTTCAGGGATCTAACTACACATAGAATCAGTCTCTCTAACAGCTGCTGGCCAACTAACCTGGTTCCCCAGCTTAAAACAATGCCCTCTCATTTAGGGTCACTTAGATACAGCACAGTCTTTTAGCAACAGCAGTAAACATTTGTTTGGTCTTATCTGTTCGTGGTGGGAACTCGGTCCCGTGTCCAGGCAAATCCTCTGGTACTGTGATACTTGGAGGGGCCGTCAACCCCGAAACTGGAAACAGGGGAGCAGCGATACCCCCAGCCTCCAGGCTCTAAGGAGAGAGAGAGAAATGCAAAACCTCTCTGCTCTAAATACCTGTGCATGTGATTAGAAGAGCAGGTGAGGGAGAACTAGAGCCATTGTAATCTGTGGTCTGGATTTTCCATCCAGCTGCCTGAGTTAATGTGAAGCTGTGGACCGGATCATTTTTAGCTATTCCTGCACTTTCTGCTCTAAAATGGGGCAGAAAGCTGCCTAACATCTTTGGACTATGTCACATAATATATATATATATATATATATATATATATATATATATATATATATATATATATATATATATATATATCAGGGTACCAGGCCAGGGATGGAGCCACAGACATAAATTGTAGGTACATGCAAAGTTTCAAGACCCAATCCCATTTAAATCAAAAGTTGAAAGAACTATAGTTAAATATGTATGTTCTCTACTTTTAGAGGTGGAGTTCTTAAATCAGGCCATGGCATTCCAGAACACATCTGACACATTTATTGGAAATGTCATTATGGCCTTTTGCTTCATGCAGTGATTAAGTACTTGAATGCTTGTAAACTGTTAGTACCAAAAAAACACACAATTGAAGGCACATTTTAAACACAGTAATTTGTCAGAGGAGTCAAGCAAATCATCTGATTTGTTGGCACTTGCACAAAAGTATTTTCACATTTGTTTCTGATTTATGGTTATAGAATCTCCCTACAATAAGGGGAGCAAATATTGGGGGATTACTCAGTCCTCTCAGGTTCCATAAAGGAATTTAGGGTCGCAGGTCAAGAAGGATCTGCATCAAGCTTAGTACTCCAAATGTCTTGTTTGTGTAACTCCATTTATGATTTGGGTCAATGCTCAGCCCGGCTCTATTGTTAATGTAGCTATACATATGCAAATAATAAAGGTTGTAGACACTGGGGTACAATTAGCTCAGTAGTTAGCACGGAGATGAGTAATGTAGAAGCCATCATGAACACTTACACAATTGTTTCACAATGCGCTATGCTTCAACAAATTGGTCCAAAACCGCTCCACTAGCTCGTCCATCTTTATGCTTGACTGAAGATAATAAAATAATAACTTATCAGCCCTGTCAAGTCTCCAACGGTTTGTGCCAGTCTAATACAACATGAGGTCAATCTCACGGTGGTGGGAGACCCTGAACAGCCCTAAACCCTCCTCCATGAAATGATAACCCATCCCACAATATCAGTGACCCTGCCCCGGCCACACTGGCCATGCTCCAATGTCATTAACCCGTTACCAACATCGGAGACCCCACACTGGCAGACACTGGATCCCCTGCTCTGGAGAAGGGGAGGGGGATCACGTAAATGTCACGTGAGGGTGTAAGGCCTGTTCTCACACCCCCTGGAGTGGGGGACCCGTGACAGCTCGGAACTACAGAATAAAAGTAGAGGAGGTGCAGAGAGTCGTTATCCATCAGCATCGAGGTCCAGAAATTGTATTAGCATCTCAGTGAGCTACATGTCACCCCAACTACTGTACTACAATTTCCCTGGCAGTAGGAGAAAACGGATGAAATGCATATTGGTAAATTACGTGGAGCAAGCCATGACTGGCAGACCAGGGGGATTATTTACCAAAGTATTCTCATAGTGCACGGGTGGCCAACTCCCGTCCTCAAGGGCCACCAACAGGTCAGGTTTTAAGGATATCCCTGCTTCAGCACAGGTGGCTCACTCAGTGGCTCAGTCGTTGACTGTCGGTGACTGACAGTCACTCTCAGACGCCACCTGTGCTGAATCAGGGATATCCTTAAAACCTGACCTGTTGGTGGCCCTTGAGGACTGGAGTTGTCTACCCCCTGTCATAGGCTGTATATGTGTGCAATATTGGTGCATACAATCTGCACCAAACCTAGCAAATAGGTTGAGATGTACTCTCCTTGCCTGTGCGGGGATTGATTTTGTAGCTGCTTTATTCACAAATATATCATTAGATTCTATTTTTGACAAGTTTGTCTGCTTTTCCTCATTTGTGTGCTGGGGGCCTTTTCTATATATTGTTGCTTCCTTTTTGGGGGATATGAGGTGCCTCCTTGCTCCCGTGCACCACCCAGTTTTCCATTAATTGCTATTTACCAATATTTTTTGGTGGAGTGCTACCTAACACACATACTTTTTCTAGCAAATAAAAGGATATTCCTGTGGGGATTTTTTTTCTGCTGTTTTCCTGTGTTTTGCAGCAGGGGCACTTTGATAAATAATCACGTGTTAGACTTTGGACAACATGCCTTTTTATGCAACTTGATAACTCACTTGCTGAGGTGCTTGAAAACAAAGATCAGAAAATAACTAGCAACTGAAACAAATACTCTATTACAAACTTCAAATACCATGTGACAATCACACGTAGGAGGGCACAGGCACCTATACAAGTAGACATGCAAAAGGGGACATTATTTCTTGCAATTTAGTATGCAATCAATTTATCAAACACATTTATGGAAGATATAAAGGAGTTCTACCCATGAAGTTACTGTATGTAATTGTAATGCAAATAGCTTACATCTTCAGCAGATGTTTAATAAATGGATAGGACCTGAAAATGTCACAGGCAGACATCGTGTTCTTCTTGCAGCATTACTTGTATAATGATAAATGACTCTACAGAATCTCAACTCACAACTGACTTCATGGATAATAACCTGGCTTGTATGCAGGGCTTTTCATCTCCAAACCGTAAAGTGCTTTTCAGATGCAATTATTGCTCTGTAGTTAATTTTATACAACTGCCCCGTGACTGGTAATGCATTTGATCAACCTCAGAAACACGGCGGTCAATTCACTTTCTCACTTTCTGAATTAGCAACCTTCAGGTCGCAAAGTTCATTATACCATGTACATTAAATGAATTAAGAAGAGTAAAATAAAATCAATACTGAATTTTTTTATGCGGAGTGTATGTTTATAGAATTATCTGCATCTTTTGCAACATTGAGGTTTATGTTATTCTAAGTCTATGATCAGTGGCGGAAAATCCGCCGCCCCTCGGCACTTAGCTGTTGCGGCCGCCTCCTTACCTGCTGCCCTCCATCTCCTCCTGAACCGCAGCATCAAATAATGGCACGGACGTCACCAATGTGACATCGCACGGCGTCACGTTGCCATGGCACTGCGATGTCATGATGTCATTTGATGCTGTATGCGTGGCAACGAGATGCCGTGACGTCCGCCGTGTCATTTGACGCAGGTAAGGAGCCAAATTATGTTTTCTATTCTGACTATTTCCTGCCATTGCACCACGACCCCAGACATATTTGGGGCTATTTAGCTAGAGGAAGTCTGAGCGTTCACACCTACCTGCTTCTTACTTCTTTGGTAAATAACATAAATAGCACACTTGTCTCAAATTTATGTTTACACTAATACATGCCATTATTACTTTTAATTGCTGCCATGAATGTATGTGGCTAATCTAATGCATTGGAGAATGTTGAGCCACTATCACCACCTCTGAGGAAGTGTCGGAGTGGACGGCTGTGTGAGCATGTAAGTCCAGGGACAGGCGGCCACAACACTATTACAACACACCGTTTCAATCACATTTAAGCAATAACAGTGGGTCAGGATCGGAATACAATGCCTCCGAAGAATAAAGGACGCTTTCTCAGGCGGTATCTGGTTCTTCCAGCACAGTGATCCGGTAGAGCCAGACCCCGAAAATGGCGGCTCTTCTCACCCTTCCCAGGACATGTGGCTCTTCCCACCACATGTCTTTGGACTCCGATCTAGACAGAGAAGACAGTCAACACTGTCACTAGCCGTTGATTGAGGCACCTTCGCTGAATCAGGGATATACTTAAAACCTGACCTGTTGGTGGCTCTTGAAGACTGGTGTTGGCCACTACTGCCTTACATTATAGGAGTCAACACATACAGGCCTCTGGGGCGGGTTACTGCTTTAAATAAAACTTAAAAAGTGTGTAAGTAACATAATTATCCCTGTATTTAGCATTTTAGCGATAGTGTCAAATGTAGTTTTTAATCACGGCTGGGCAAAGGAAAACTACAGTTAGTGTGTGAAGATCACAAGTGCATGTTCTGTCAGTTGTCTTTTAACATGAACCCACTGCTGGAAGCATGCTCTTTCACTAAGGGGCAATATCAACTGTTTGCGAGCATTGAATTTGCATATCAGAGTTTAATATGCTTATTAGCATAATTTAATTGTGTCTGCCTTAAGGGCAACCAATCAGATTGTGCAAATGCATCTAATTATATAGCTCTTCAAACTATTTGCCACCTGAGTGCTGCCATGAAACAATTACATTTCAGTTTGATACAACTCATTTATAATCTTGGAACCAGTACCGTTCTCATTTGTCTTGATAAAACAAAGATATAAATTGATGCTTTCCCAACTCTGTCTCTAACACATTTCCGATTTCAATTTGTTACGAGTAACATGAAACCACGTTTGGATGTACAGAAACAAACAAAACTGTACCCGAAATAGTTTGTCTGACTGGAAAAATATTGGATTTAATTGCTTGGAAAGTAATATGCAGTATCTGGCTCAAATGCATCTAGATAAGCTTTCAACTGAAGGGAATGTATCGCTGACCTCCCCGGCTATTAGGGCTGCAAGTCATTCTTAGAGGGGGGTTGTTATGTGTGGTGGGGATACTGTAGTTGAGGAATTTGATGGGGGTAGGTATCCCGGGGTAGTTGGTTAGACCCCCCAGAGGGAATGGGAAATTAACCCCGTCTTTGCCATAGGGGTAAAGCAATGCTAGCCTCTTTAGTATGTAGGGGGGGGAGGTAAGGGAGGCTAGAGCTACTTAAATATTAACTTGTAGTCCTTAGTGGCCGGCTATCCATTGCTTGTCCATGGCTAGTTGGCCACTAGTGAATACTATGGGATTAATATATTAAAATGTGGATACAAATTAATTTAATTCACTTGTATCTACTGTTGTAGCTATTATCTTTGTCAGAAGCCATACCTAACGCTAGTTTTAGGTATGACTTCAATAGCGTACGCGTTACTTCCTGAGTTAATCTCATGCCTATGCTAATGCTTCATTTGCATATCATTGCTATATCCTTTTCACTAACAGCCCATATAATTAACGCTATGCTTTTAATGGGAGTAAAACTGGGTTAATGTTATGTTTTCACCTTTAGTGAATACATCACGTCAAATAGATTAATAGAGCTTAGTGAATCCGGGCTAGAGAGAGTAAATTATCAAAGTCTGCAAGAGATTGCACTAATTAAAAAAAAAATGAAACCACTTTTCTTGGCATTTGAATTGTGCAATTGTCACAAAATGAAGCAAAGTGCTGTGATCCTATTTTGCTTCACAAAACAATTCAAATGGCTGAATCCTTCATTTTCTATTCAATGCATTCTGTCAACAAATAAACCTACGTTAAGATTGCATTTAGATTTCTTGTAAACAACTTTAATTAATTACAATGCATAATCATTTCCTGTTATTCAATCTCTTTCTGTAAACGCTACATTTTATTATCAGGCAGAGTTGTAATCTGATTTGTAAGATCATCCTGCCATTGTTACTTTACACTACTCAAACTGGGGATGTGGAGCCAGCACAGACATATGTTTTAGTTACAATATAACATCACAAACTACTGTACAACCACCTGAAACACAAATGTGCATTTTTGTTGTGCATCAGTATTTTAGTATAAAAAAAAGTAGTACAAATCTTTATAAAACATGTTGAAAACATTTGGGCAAATTTTGAGCAAAAAATTAACAGATTTTTATATAACTTAAAAGAAAACTAAAAACACAAACAATTTATAGAGCCAAAAGGAAAGCACTAATGAAAGTACCCTTAAAATTGTGTTCAGCATATTTTAATTTGTATTTTACACATGAATGGCACTTTCTGTGTTCTAAACAAAACACAATAACTTTCTTTTAAACGGTGGAGCTAAAGTTTAGAACTAAACTTGCCGTGTATTATCATATATATATATATTTCTCTAAGGATGTCTGTACAGGTAGTCCTCGCTATCCAACGTTTCACTTTACAACGAATGGCATACCCAACACTTTACAATGCAACCCTATGGGCCATTTTTCGATGCGTTATCCGACGCTCATCACCACTGTTTAACATGGGACTCACTTAACAACGGTTTCACTATCCAATGCTACTATGTGTACTTCCAGAACAGACTCCGTTGGATATCCGAGGACTGCCTGTATATGCCTCTGTGATAAGATGAACAGCCTGTCACTCATCCAGAGACAACCAGTGAGGTTGCACATCTCTGCCCCTTGAAAACAAAGAGCAATGTTTAATTAATAATCTTTCAGGTTTCCTAGATCGGCGTATGTCTCACTGGGTACAGCTAGTAAATACATACAAGTCTACATATGAAAAGGTTAGAGGGGGTTAGTGTATGGCGCCATAAAATTTGATATTTTTGTAAAATCCGTGGAACGCTGGATCCTTCCTTTTCATATTCCTTTTCATAAAGTTAGAGGGGGGAGCACGACGGAGGAGCAGAGCAGGTATGGGGGGCGCAGGCGCGGGGAGTTTGTGCACCGCTGTGGTAAGTGACACTACAGTAAAATAATAATACACAAGATCTCAATCTCATGTATACATGTCAAATTTAGACAGAATTTAGAATATCAAAGTGTGCTGGTTAATTGCTGGTCTGCAATCAACCAACTCCACCTGCCTAATCATAGCTCTGTCAGAAAAAGCCTGCTCTGAGAAACAGGAAGAGGATTCCTGAGTCTCACAATTAGGGGCTGAACCAAGGAAGGACAAATGTCTTGAGCTGCAAAGAGACTGCAGGCTGACAGCAAGACAAAGGGGAGCAGACCTGTATACATGGACAGGCATTGCCTTAGCAACAAGGGTGCTGACCCAGGAGAGCAGAGAAGCCTTCCCCTACAGCTACAAGAAACAGACTTTCTTATGGGACTGTTGCATATCTGTATAAATGTATATATATTTGGGGCTGGTAATTAGCTTAGCTAAACGAAATATAACTTCTCAATGTATTACTTCCTGGTAAAGCATTTTATAAATAAATAAATCATCTTAGTAATAATCACTTTTAAAGAACTTTATGTCACTTATTGGCCAGGACATACTTGAAAATGAGAGGTCACTTTAAAAGTGTGGAGCTTGGGCTCTGGTTCACCTTCTATCCTCTCCCTCAGGGGAGTGGGAGCATATACCCTGTGCTCCATCAGGGAGCATGGGAGACAAGGAGAGACTCCTGGGGCCTCAAGCCCCGGGGGCTGACTCCAGGGACACAGAAAAGAATGTGTATGCCGTGTGCTGTTGATGTGTTCTCAATAAAGACCCAAGTTATGTTTTTACTCCTGCCTGAGGCTGCAGTCTTTCAGGGGGAGGGAAAGAGGTTTTCCTGCAGGGACTGCAACGATCTCTGATAGGCCCTGTTGGAATGGAGGCGCTGCACCAAAGAAGATAAAGGAGCTACAGATCCAAAAGCCTGTCCTGTTCATCCCCAACTAACACTGGTGGAAGCTCAGGCCCTTCTGTAAACCTGCAGGTGAGCACCACAGATCAGGTAGCAGTGAATCTCCCTGAGGGTGGGGGAACACCGGTTACATACGTATGTATGTATGCACGTGCTTACATGTCCCCACATTCTGTGTGTATGTATGTATGTATGTAGTCTCCATCTTTGCTGATGATACTAAATTGTGTAAGGTAATAGAATCAGAGCAGGATGTAATTTCTCTTCAGAAGGATTTGGAGAGACTGGAAACGTAGGCAGGTAAATGGCAGATGAGGTTTAATACAGATAAATGTAAGGTTATGCATTTGGGATACAAGAATAAAAAGGCGACTTACAAATTAAATGGAGCTATATTGGGGGAATCCTTGATGGAGAAGGCTTTAGGAGTGCTTGTAGACAGCAGGCTTAGCAATAGTGCCCAATGTCATGCAGTAGCTGCAAAGGCAAACAAGATCTTATCTTGCATCAAACGGGCAATGGATGGAAGGGAAGTAAATATAATTATGCCCCTTTACAAAGAATTAGTAAGACCACACCTTGAATATGGAGTACAATTTTGGGCACCAATCCTAAGAAAAGACATTATGGAACTAGAGAGAGTGCACAGAAGAGCCACAAAATTAATAAAGGGGATGGACATTCTAACTTATGAGGAGAGGCTAGTTAAATTAGATTTATTTACATTAGAAAAGAGGCGTCTAAGAGGGGATATGATAACTATATACAAATATATTCAGGGACAATACAAGGAGCTTTCAAAAGAACTATTCATCCCACGGGTAGTACAAAGGACTCGGGCCATCCCTTAAGGTTGGAGGAAAGGAAATTTCACCAGCAACAAAGGAAAGGGTTCTTTACCGTAAGGGCAGTTAAAATGTGGAATTCATTACCCATGGAGACTGTGATGGCAGATACAATAGATTTGTTCAAAAAAAGGTTGGACATCTTTTTAGATGGGAAAGGTATACAGGGATATACCAAATAAGTATACATGGGAAGGATGTTGATCCAGGGATTAATCCGATTGCCAATTCTTGGAGTCAGGAAGGAATTAATTTTTCCCCTTAATGGGTTTTTTTGTTTGCCTTCCTCTGGATCAATAAGTAAGTATAGATATAGGATAAAGTATCTGTTGTCTAAATTTAGCATAGGTTGAACTTGATGGACCTATGTCTTTTTTCAACGTCATCTACTATGTAACTATGTAACTAATATCCCGCGACCCAGAACTAGTTACGACTGGGGACCCCCGGGACCCCCAGCCTATTACTGTGGTCTTACAAGCCCCACCATTTCACACCTCGCGGCCCCCTCTATTTCCCCCTTTTGCAATGTATTTCTCTCCCCTCGTCTCACTCTCTCTTCCTTATTCACCCCCTCTCACTCTCCCCCTTCTATCAATTACCCGACTCTCACTCAATCCCGCCTCCACACCACCTCACATTTATTTCTCTCCTTGGCGTCTCACTCTTACTCGCTTTTTTCCCTCCCTCCCTCACTCCCTCCCACACCCACTCTCTCCTCTCACTCGTCCCTACCTTCTGTCAATTACCCCACTCTGACTCCCTCCCCCCTCCGTCAATTAGCCCACTCTCACTCAATCACCCATTCTCACACTCATTCCCCCCCACACACAATACCCCCCACCAAATACGAAAAAGATTTACACCCTCCAAATATAAACAAACCCCCTTAACCCCCAAATAAATACACATCAATCAAATACTTATAACAAAAACCCCACCCACACACATATATATGTGTCAGTATAACACATGTAATGTAAGGGTTAATTCCTACACTCAGTCCATTCATATGGATACCACTTAAGACCACCCCTTTCCCTTGTTGGCTATTTGTAGAAATAATGCACTGCTCCTCGGTGTTTGGAAGTATGGGAAGCTTTTGGCAGGCACTAAATATCGTTGCGTTATTCTAATGCGTTAACAGTAACTGAGGTCTGAGGATCTCCGTAGTTTGGTAAAGTGATCATTACCATATGTTTTCCATATGAAGAAGCCTAAAGTCTGTTAAATGCGGCCGAAGAATCACAGGTGAGCAGAAACGGCTAGCTCATTGCGCATGCACACATCAGTCCGTCGTCGCGCGCATGCGCCGAAATGGCAAAGTCACCACGCTTATGCGCAGAAGATCCCCCATGCGCAGCAATGACCAGCACTGACTACACATGCGCAGAAGCGACTACAGCCACCTGCGCATGCGCAGAAGCTGCCAACACTAAAAATGCCACCCATCACACTTCAGTCACAAATCTAAATCACACTCACATTTGATGTGTACAATCCATACATTTGCTCAAACATTTTGATGACCATCTCACTCAGGAGACAACATCCAAAAAACTCAAACTCCAACATAAACCCACAAAATACACAAATATATGTACTAGGTTGGATGCTCAACCTGTCAGAGATGTCACATTTCTCATATACAGTATATAAGTATATGTATACAGGGCAAAATTGCCAAAATAAAGTCAGGAAACCAAATATATAACTCCCATGTACTATTAATACTTCCAATAATATCATCACATGGGTGTAAAACAATGGTGTACATGTGGTTAATGAAACAAGCATTTTCATTTCTTCTCCAAAGAGCACACAACACATGTATTTACTATAATACATACACACATGTACAGTGTTTGCCACCATAGGAATCTCACATGACATTATTGTATTTTATGTTGAGCTACACTACTGAATGGGCAAAATTGCTAAAAGAAACAGGGTATATGCAGAGCAGGCACGTTCTAAGTTAAATTTCTTTGCGTTTTGTAAATTAAATGATATTTTGATTTGTATTTATGATTTTGATTGAATGAGCGACTTTTGAGAGTGACAAAACGCTAAGAAGTGTCACTTACAACGCGTGTGCTCGGCACATATCCCATTGTTTCTTCTAGACAGAATGTCCAAATACAGGACAGTCCAGTTCAATACTGGACATCTGGCAACCTTAATTGTTCCTCGCAATTTGGACTCCTTTTTGTATTGTTTTTTGATCTTTTTATTTAGTAAGATTACATACACATACATATTTCTATTATAACGTAGTATAGAATTATAAAGTATATACAAACATAAATTGTTATGCAAAATATACATAATAGAAAAATTGACATTACATATAATAGTGAGTATGTAATCTTTAACTCGATTAAAACAACCTCTTTTTTTTTTATTTTATTATAGCTAGAAGAGGATAGATTGAAAAAAGTAATAAAGGAAAAGAAGGGGAGAAGGGGGAGGAAATATGAAAGAGCAAATGAGTGGAGGAGTAGGAAAGGGGGGTTATAAAGTATTGTGGGGGGATGAGGTATGTTCGAAATGGGTGTAAAATAATCTAATGTATTGCAATCCTTTTTGTAAGGTTTACTTTGATGTTTCAAGCGCTTCTTGCTATTATTTATTATGTGATTTTTGTTGTTGTTGTGTCTATTAGGCAAAAAAAAATTCTACAGCTGCATTCAAAAAATGATAAACTATGTCAAAATCAGCAGCCAAGTTCAATTTGGTGTAAACCCTAAAAATCTGTTACCGGAGAATTAAGTCGCTGTTGATCAACCCAAAAATGTATTTGATGCAGATGTTATATTATATAGGTTATCAAAATGTATTATTTTCACAGTAGGGCTATTATACATAATATTACACTAATCAATTATATTTACTAATACTAGTTATAAATCAAAAAGACACAGATATCCAACATGACACAATGTGTGAAAAATAATTTACAACAACAAGCTATATATACGTCATATGTACAGCAAATAAAAATACCACATTCACGTCTCAGTCAGCAACCCTGCTATTCATTATTATCTCTTAGCATACAGTGCTTCCACTGCCGCTAGGCATTCTGGGTGATTACATGCAAATGAGCACATATCAGTATATCACCTTTTGTTTATTATCCATTTTAACATAGACAACACTTATAAATCCATGCCTGCCGTATTACACAGCTTTTCAGCTGAGCCAGTAAACCTACTCATAGATCGCTGTTTTGACCTTTTGGGTCTTGTCATTGCAAGGCTGGTTACACTGGCTTTGCTTTATGAAGCTGGGACAGGTTTCAACCACACTTTATATAAGTTATGGTGGATAAAAAGTGACAAAACGCTCCCCCGTACAGTGTACAGCAAATAAAAATACCACGTTGTGAGCACATTCACACGTCTCAGACAGGTCTGCAACGCTGCCCTTACCCATTATCTCTTAGCAAACAGTGCTTCCACTGCAGCAAGGGATTCTGGGAAATGAGCACAGTCATATGTATAAAGTATTTATATATACACGAGATGCACATTTTATGAAGGTTTGCCCTACTTTTTAGCAGTGAAATTCTGAGGCACAAATGTATTTTCAATCTCATTTTAGTTCACAGGCCTTTATTTCTCATACTTATTTTAACCATTATGAAATCGTGGTTCTAGATACTATATATACAGTATCGCAAAGCAAAAATTCTGAAGATTGGCAGAGTACTCATATAGAGTTAAAATTTAATGTACTGCAAAGTAATTACATTTATATATATTTTTTTTTAACTTGCCAATTTTATTTTTGGGATTTTGATTTAAAGATGGGAAAAAGGAGATAACAATGAGTTACTTTATCTACCTCCCTTGGCTGATAAGAAATTATTACATACCTAATGCAAAACACAATTATCCTCTGACATGGCTAATCACTGGGAGTTAATCTGCTCTGTTCTTATATAAAAACTTTTAATGAAAGATCTCTTTTTCTTCTAGTTGATACTAATGACCTCTTCATTTGCATTTTTGACCCTATGTAGTTGATGTAATACAGGTATTAAATTACAGGAATGTAAGATGTGTGATTAAACCCAAAAGTATAAAAGTTGAGCATGGATAATACATACAGTAGACCTAATGTTACATTGTCTGAATTTAAATCACAAACTCCTTTTTGTATGGTTTGTGCTGTGTTAGTTTTTGTTGTGTTGGTTTTTGATGTGTTGGTTTTTGCTGTGTTGGGTTTTGTTGTGTTGGTTTTTGTTGTTGTAATTATTATAAAGCTAGCAGATTGGTTGCAGGTTGTGATACCTTTTAGTGGATCAACATTAGAGTTCTTCATAGACCATAATGGGACATTTGGTTGTGGCCGACGCGTCCTGACCGCGTTTGGCCGCAGGAATTCCACTCCGCCACTGAAAACTCCGCCACCGGCCACTTCTACAATAAGGTACGTTTTGGGGTTAGGGGTTAACTTTAGGGGTTCTAGCAGCTAGGGTAGGGTTTTCCCGTTAGAGGTTTTAGCGGTAGGGGCATAGGGTCAAGGGTTAAGTTTTTTAGGGTAGGTGGTAGCGTTAGTTTTAAGAGTTAAGATTAGGGTGGTTTAGGGTAATGGCTAAGGTTAGGGGCTTGCCTTAACGGCACAGCGGCCAGCGGCTGAATGTCTGTGCGGCGAGGACAATTGCGGATAACCGTCAGCGGTCACTTGGTTTAGGCGAAATGGCCACTGCCAAATGTCCTAGACCTGGGGTGTGCAATCTTTTTTTCCCTGCGCCCCCTTGCCAGCTGTCCCCCTCTCCGCTCCCCCATCCCTCTTAACTCGGCTCCGGAGTTCTGGGCATCATGACGTCACGGTGCCATGGCGATGCATCTCCAGAAGCCGTCTGAGCCAAGGTAAGTGCAGTTCAGTTCAGTTTGCAGAGGCTTTCGCCGCTTCCCTGGCATTTAATTTAAGTGCCTTCAGGAAGAGCGCCTCTGTAAACCCCGCGCCCCCCGCAGACAATCTCGCAACCCCCAGTTTGCGCACCCCTGTCCTACACCATCATAGACTAAATTAGTGTACGCAGCTTACAAAACCTTGTAGGGCTCTTCCTCAAGTGTATTGCATATTATATATTTAGGAATGTAATTCAAGCTAAATTACTTTGGAAATTGAGACACACATAGGGACTACAAATAAAATGCATTCAAGCCATTTAATCAGGTAACGAGGTTCAGATTAACATCAGTTAACCTAGGGGTGCTCAACTCCAGTTCTCAAGCCGCCCCCCCTCCTCCCCTCCAACAGGTCAGGTTTTCAGGATATTCCTGCTTCAGCACAGGTGACTCAATCAGAAGCTCAGTCTTTGACTGAGTCTCTGATTGAGCCACCTGTGCTGAAGATGGGATATCCTGATAACCTGACCTGTTGGCAGGGCTTGAGGACTGGAGTTGAGCCCCCCTGAGTTAACCCGCTGCTGTAAACACTTTTTTATTATACAACAATACCCAATGACAAGATATTCAACTGAAGAAGAATCAGGTTGTGTGCAATGATCGGGGGTGACGGTGGCACCCTAAATATCACCCGACTACGGTGGATTGTGGTGTGAGTTTCATTGCAATATACTGCAAAAAGACAGGAAGGCAAAGCATGTCCCGTACAGCAAGGCAACAACTGAAAGATGTCTAAAAAAACTTGTGTGTGCTGTAACTTGCTTGGCTTTCATGAGGAGATGGACAAATGATGATCACCCACCTTCTATAGTAACTTATAGTCATTTAGTCCAAAAAGCAGAAAAGGAAATACAGAGCATTGCAGACAGGGCATGTCATATTATAGACTGACTTTTTTTTTAATGTTGTTGTCTTTTGTGATATATGAGGATGTTTACACTACTGATAGTAAGTAACCCCTGGGAGATGATGGAAATTGTTGTTATATGTTTAGATACCTTCACAGCCAAAGGCACACGTCAGAAGAATTGTTCTCTGTAGTGGTGCAATGCCATAAGACACAGTATAACCTATTGAAGTGACACAATGATATTACCCAAAATAAAACAGCTAGAGGTGTTCTCGCTCTTCCCAAGTTTACAAATAAGAATACTTTTTAAAATACTTAGGTGTCTGAATATGGCCTAGTAACACTTTAGTAAATATGGCCCATGGTGGTGCTGTTCTGGTTTAGCACTGCCTGTTGTGTGCTATATTTGCATGAGCTCCATTACCAATGTAGGATTAACAATGTAATCTATCACAATAGATATATACAACACAATATATATTTAGCAGTTCTGTCATTACATCATTTCATGTGGTTAGTACAGGGGTTGTCAACTCCCATTCTCAAGAGCCACCAACAGGTCAGATTTTAAGGATATCCCTGCTTCAGCACAGGTCACTCAATCAGTGGCTCAGTCGAAGACTGCACCACCTGTGCTGAAGCAGGGATATGCTGAAAACCCTGACCTGTTGTGGAGTCTTGATGACCCCTGGGTTAGTAACTTACAGATGTAGTAGGTATAATTACCCCTGTTATCGGATTAGCATTGTTTTTAAAGGAGCCACAGTATTTTCTGCGATATATACTGTGGTAGCGTTACTGTTTGCTATATCTGTACCAGAGCATCACGACTGCTTAACATCAGATGAAAGGGCACATGTGTACAATGTGCATTATTTTAAAGCGGCAATCCACGCACTTTTATTTATTTTTAAAGATATATTTTATTTTTTAATACGGGATTGAAGCACGGGGTCTCCTGAGACGAACCCCATTTATTTTTAACTCTGGGGACCCCTTGCTTTCGGAGATACCCACCTCAGTAGGGGGTGCTGGAAGCCGCTCGGCCAGCAGGGTCCACATTATGGCGGGCCAATAGGAAGCTGTGATGTCATTAGGTTCGGCTTCCTATTGGCCCACGTGATGCGGGAGGTTTAAACTGTAAACCCCAGCTGGCTCAGAGCGGCTGCCGGCATTCCTTTCGCAGGTCAGCAAGAGATCCCCGGAGCTGGAATGTCTGGGGTTCAGCTCGGGAGACCCTCTGCTTCAATCCTGTGTAAAAAAAAAAAAGTTACAAATAAAAAAAAACCGCTTGAAATGCTCCTTTATTATAACATGCCCCCTTATTTTTCCTTTTTTTTGGTAAACTTTAAAGCCATTAGATAAGAAGAAAAGCGAATCCGTGTTTGGAATACTCTCCTGTTCACCGCGGGAATAGGAAAGAAACCATTCTCGTACCTCCCCCACACCAAATAAACATTGTGCAGCTTGTCACATAATGTAACCTTTTGGTTAAGGAAAAACGTAGACAATCCTTTGGTATAAGAACTATATCAGGAGTGGCCAACTCTAGCCCTCAAGGGCCACCAACAGGTCAGGTTTTCAGGATATCCCTGCTTCAGCACAGGTGATGCGGTCAAAAACGGAATCACTGACTGTGCTGAAGCAGGGATATCCCGAAAACCTAACCTGTTGCTGGTTCTTGAGGACTGGAGTTGGCTAACGCTGAACTAGACCAATATTTACAGATACTTGGCTACAAACATTCAGTTCCTCGGAGACAGCACATTTTTCAATTCATTACTGGACATTTAGTTACTCTTTACCAAGAAGCAATGTACAGTAGGTTGTGCTGCTGACAGCTGAATGAATTACCTTTCAGTGTAACACTTCTACACTTGACAGTATCAGCAAAGAATCAATGATGTTACTATGGACATATATACCAGCCTACATATATCACACTGTGTGCAAGTACACGGTATTGAAAGCAAACAGCTAATGGGTCGGCCATGCCAAGTGCCAACCCATTAGCTGTTTGCCATCAATATTAGCTTTTCAACAGCTTGAAAGATTATTCCAGCGGTATAACAGTATGATGTTTGAAGTTTTTTCAATATAATGACCATATTATAATGTATGTTTAAGCTTTGGCAGTGCAATTCACATTTTATTAATGTTAATGCAGTTTTAAGGCAATTAGCATTTTATGGATCATAAATTAGAAAACGTAGATCAGCCTTCAGAGTAACATTCTCCTGTGATTTCACTATGCAACTACATATCTTTTTTTTTTCATGTATTTTAAAATAATATTTTGCTTGTTACATTTGGATGAATACAAATATTTGCAAAATTCTTCGCATATAAAATCACATTTTTTTTTCAATGTAACCTCAGATTGCGCAACATCTAACTTAGACAAACTTGTGCAAACTGCATTGGCCATTGCACTTGCCATATAACGCAGTGGTTTGATCTTGTACAGTGGCACCCTGAAAATAGTTTTTGCAAAATAAAAATGATTTCCCTCCACCGTACAGTGCACAACAATGAAAAATATCACTTGTGAGCACATTCGCGTGTCCCAGACAGGTCTGCAACCCGGCTATTCCCCATTATCTCGTATGTATAAAGACTTTAGACATACGACTGTGTGCTCGTTTGCATGTCATTTCCCAGAATCCCTTGCTGCAGTGGAAGCACTGTATGCTGGGAGATAATGGGGGGAAAGCAGGGTTGCAGACCTGTCTGAGATCTTAAGTGTCACATATGAAGTGTCTGCGGAGTTAATGTTGGAGTTAGAATTGGAGGTGAAGACTACAGGAAGAACTGGGGTCTGCACTTCAACAACAACTCTGCAGCTGTGAGAACTTGACTCTCTAAATGCTCTGAAAATGTGTACACATATAGAGACTCGGTTTCTAATCTGCTGCTTAATATTCAGAGCGACACTGCCCTGCCAGGCCTGATTTATACACCTTCTCTATCAGCTCCTACTCTGCCTATCCTGCAATACCGTGGAACTCTCTCCTCCCACCTCTCTCCCTGCAGCTCATTATGCCCTCACTATTGCTTTTTCTGTTTGCTGTTTCCTTATTACTTTGTAAACATTTCCAACTTCCCTATTCCTCTCCTTCTATCCACATTTCTTCATCTCTCCTCCACCAATACCTGTGCCCACACACTGCACCATTATGTACACACCTTTCCCAACAACTTATTTACCCCGCAATAAAAAGCACCCCCACAAATCCTCTATTTACCACCACCCCCATCCCCCCCTCTCTCTACTCCTCCTTCTTGCTGCTGGGGATATCTCTCCTAATCCTGGACCCAGCCATATACACACCTGTTCTCATCCGCGCCTCCCTGCCACCTCTTTCCCTGCTAATGCTGTTAACCTATCTAACATATCTAATTTAATACAGCCCAACCTTTAAAGTCACCTCGCAGGCGTGTCCATCAGCCGATCCGAACGGTCGCACAGCCACAGAGCTCCGTGCAAGATTTGAATAGGCAATAAAAACATGCGAAAGTGCTCCAAGTCAGTCCCAGGTGAACGGGGAACCCACCGGACCACTGCCCGATGCCCGCTCCCACCGGCGATCGGCTAATATACCCCCGGCAGTAACAGTAGCAGCCAGAGAAGCACGGACCCAACGCCGCCCACGAGGCGATCCAAGATGGCGCCGCCCAGCTCCGCTCTCCGCGAGGAGAGATCCTGAGAAGAAAGAGGCATCCAGAGCAGCCCACCAGCTAGGAGCACCGGAGAAGCTGCCCAGGAGCTGCGGGACCTGTGGCAGGCGCTCGGAAGGCGGTGAGAGTGAACCCCCCAACATTCCCCCCTGGAGCTCTGGGGATCCGGAGGTCCCACTTCTCCTGGGGTTGCAGAGCAGGTACTCTGCTGAGTGGTGGGGAGAGCAGGTACTACTCTGGCCGGAGGCACAGTCAGGGGACTGTGGATGTGAGGTCTGGTAGGCCAGCTGGCCCGTGCCTCCCAGTCCCAGGATCCAAGATGGCTGCCGTCCACAGACATGAGTGAGTGAGGGAGCTCAGGGGAGATGCGGCAGGCAATGGACAAGAAGGCCGTCTAGATAGGGTACTGTGACCACTATATGAGTAAAACAAAATAACTATATAGCCATACACTAGCTGCATTAACCAAAACTGCCCTAATGCAAAATAAAAGAAAATAGAAGTGCAAGGCAGCAACAGAACTGTAAAGAATGCCCACTACAAAAAAATAATCTTCCGCAGCTGAAAGCACACTGTTCCGACGACCGGAAACAGGGCCAAAGCAACCAGGCGCAGCGGGCTCGCGAGCGCCATCCTGCTCTCCGCAAGGCTTGTCTGGGCAGGGAAAAGAAAAATAATTCGTAATGCCTGAAGGTCAGGTAGATTATGCTACAAAACCAGACCTGACAAATTTAGCGACTATAGACTATAGACTATAGACTGTTAACAGACTTAACGCTAATGTTTAAAATCGAACTATTGGAGATTAAAAAGGATATTACTACTCTAGGAGACAGGGTAGATGAGCTGGAGAAAGAAGCTGGAACGGTCTCAACAGCTCAGGAGTACGTAACCCATAAAGTGCAGGAACAGGATGAGACTGTACAAGATATGCTCCTGCATATAGAAGATCTGGATAATAGAGGGAGACGCTCTAACATAAGAGTCAGGGGAATACCTGAAATGGTAGAATTCCAAGAGTTAGTCCCATATCTGCAAAAAATATTCTCCCATGTGATGGATGAATCACAGGAACGAACCTGGAAGATGGACAGGGCACACAGAACGCTTGGACCCAGACCATCAGATCCCCTGAGACACTGTCATAGAAATGCAAGACTTTATGGATAAGGAGGTAATTATGCAGAAGACCAGAAGCATTAATAATATAGAATATGAGGGGCCCCAGATCCAGCTGTATAATGATCTCTCCACATTAACCCTGCAGCACCGCAGAGAAATGAGGGAAATTACCGTCCACCTTCAAAAAGCCAACGTGAGATACAAATGGGGATTCCCTACCAAACTGATTGTCATACAAGTGAAACTTTCCGTTTTCAGATACGGAGAAAACCCCAGTCACTTTTTTGAAAAACTCAATATTCCAGGACCCAAAGCAAGTAAAAGACCGCAGGACCCCGTGACTTCAGGATCCCTCCGGTCTAACCCAGAGCGGAGAGGGCAACAATGGGTAGACGTGGGCAGTAAGAAGAACAGAAATACCAACGATAGCAGCAGCCAACAGTACGGAGACAGGAGGAAACCACAGGTTGAAACAGAGATCACCGAGCAAAGAATCGTAATTATTATAAATATACACGAAGTGTTTGAAATAATTGAGAACATTGACTATGTACGTTTATGTTGCGCTGTCAGAACAGAGGTCTGAATTACACAATGCGATGGATAACCACTAACGGGACTATAGTTCACAAAGTGGTTGTCGTTGCAAGAGGATAAGACAAGATGGAATAATATTTGATAGTTCAAAGGTTTAAAATGGGTTATTCTTGTTGATAAGCAGTTCTGGTTAAAGTTAGATATACTAAAGGAATGGTTATGTTCTCTAGACTGGTTTTTAAAGAGATCTATGGAAGTGCTGTGATATTATAACAGACGTATTATAAATAATAAACTAAGGGCAACATGTTGTCTTGCCATTAAGTGCTAAGGTAGGATATTATGTATGTGTACAATGTGTACAAGATAGTGCTAAGAAAAACTAAGTAACGTGACACCAATGAAAAAAGAGAGAGATTCCATAGAAGATTAGATTTTGCTCCTCCCCCCTCTCCACCTCCCCCCATCCTCCCTCAACTCCCACCCTTTCACCCCCCTTCTTCCTTTACTCCTCTCCCCCTCTTCCCCTTCCCCCTCCCCCTTCCATGTGGAACACAGATGGCTGGACCGTCCGGGACTGCACACACTCGTCTCCCCCTCTTATATTTCCACACCAGGACTGGTGTGGACGTGTGGCTCTGTTTACTAGAGATCAAAGTAACAGTAACAGAGACACCAATTTTGAGAGAGTAGGTCGGTAGGTCTCGAAAAAATGGGGGATCAAGAAATTGATCCCAATTTTTGGTTAACTTTGTATTTGTGTGTGTGTGTGTTTCTATGTATTTTTTATTGTTTTTTTCATATAAGTCAAATGTTGCAGAGAGAAAGTATCCAAAATCTTAATTGACAGGTGATGTCTGCAGAAAAGGTGACACTTGAAGGTAGAGATTGGTGTAAGAGACAAATTAAGGTTGGTTGCTATCTATCAACTACGAACCCAAACACCCCAACAAACATGACGTATAGGATAGGCACTCTGAATGTAAAGGGGCTAAACTCACCGGTGTAAAGGAGGCGGGCCTTTGAAGAGATAAAAAACGACGAAAACTATGTAATGTTTACGCAGGAGACACATTTTAAAAGAGATAAAGAATCGAAAATGATCAATAAATATATTGTACAAAATTTCTATAGATCATCAAGAGATAAGAAAAACGGGGTGGGAATTCTGCTTAGCAAAAATGTCGTGTGGCAGGATATCACCATAAATAAAGATATACTGTAGAAGGTAGATACATTATGATCAAAGGGAAGATACAGGGGAAGAAGGTCACTCTAGCAAACATATATGCCCCCAACGTTGGGCAGGCAGAGTTTTTAGAGAAAGTACTATCAATAATGAATGTATTTAGAGAAGGAGTTCTGTACCTGGGTGGTGATTTTAACATGGCGGTAAATCCGGTGTTAGACACCTCCAAACGGATATACAAAAGTGAGCAAAAAAACAGACAACATTTATAAACAAAATATTGGACCAGATGGCTTTGGTTGATGCCTGGATAGTCTTAAATCCGTCAGTGAAGGATTATACGTATTACTCACACCCACATGATAGCTATTCTAGGATAGATGATCTTTTTATAGACCAATCTAATGTGAGTAAAATAAGGAAAGTTAATATTGGCAATATTACGTGGTCACATCATGCACCAGTAATTTGAGAAATTGATTTGGGTGTGGGTTCTACACAGAAAGGTGAGTGGATATGGAGACTGAATGAGTCCTTATGAAAAATAGTAATGTAGTCTTAGTAATTGAGTAATTGTAGTCTTAAAAATTACTTTGCAGAAAATAATGTAGGGAATATATCTCCGGCAATATTGTGGGAGGCTCATATAAGTGTTATAAGGGGAGTGTTTATGCAACAAGCCTCCCTTAGGAAACTAGTAAGAGAAAAAGACATTTTACAATTAAGCAAACTAATCTAAGACCTTGAAATAAAACATAAGAGGGCAACTGATAAGGAGATATTAGCAGAACTAATAACAGCCAGAGGAAAATTTAATTTGTTAGCAACCAAAAAAATAGAAAAGTCGCTGACTTGGCTTAAACATAAATATAATGAGAAAGGTAAAAAGATGGATAGACTGTTAGTCAAACAGTTAAAGCAGAAGCAGAGCCAATATAATAGTAACATTCGGAAGTAGGATGGGGTAATGTCACAGGACCCAAAAGTTATTAAAGAGTAGTTCAGGCTATTTTACGAGAAATTATATAATACTGTATAGGATGGCGCTGAGCGTTTGATTTTAAAGAAGGGGAGAGATGGCAATATATGCAAATTTTACATTATATGAACACAAAAATACATTTTAAAAAAACACGTTAAGGACGTTGAATCCTTTTGGAACAGTGTCGGTTTTGCTGGGTGCATGTGGGCACAATATATCGTATATCTATAGAACATTATTGGAAATCAATGCTCAATCTAAGGCAGAGTTTGTATTAGCCTGGGAAAAGGAGCTGGGTAGGGCCTTGTCCAGGGTGGTGCTGAGCGGGCAGGCATGCTCACGCTGACCGCGATGAAACACATTGCGGCAATGTGTGTGGCCAGCGTGAGCAAGCGCCTGAGCATGCGTGGCGGTTAGCTGCTTGCCAAGCAAGCACATTTGAATTTGCCGCTTGCTTGTGCCGCCACGCATGAGCGCTTGCATTCTCAGCGCCATCCTGGCCGCAGCCTAGGGAATACTCTGCACTCGAATGGACACAGATGTGGAGTAATGCCAGCTCTTCCTCGATGTCAATGAATATTTTAGAAAACGCATATAAGATAATGTATAGGTGGTTTTATACACCACAAAACCTGAAAGAATGCTATCCAGGAACTTCTAATAAGTGCTGGAGAGGGTGTGAGGAGGTGGGAACATGCTTCATATTTGGTGGGGGTGTAAGATAATAGAGCGGTTTTGGGATATGATAGTGGAGCAGATTCTCGATATTACCAAGATTAAAATCCCAAAAGACCCGAGTATTACACTGCTAAACAGAGAAGGGGTCAAAGGACACAGAATGAGGAAATCTCAATTAATACACATGCTAAACGCAGCAAGATGTGTCATCGCTGCCAACTGGAAAAAGCTGGAGGCCCCCACTATGGGACAATGGGAGTCAAGAGTAGGGGAGGTTTTGAGGATGGAACAACTATCAAAGATAACCACTGACACAAGATTAACATTTGAACTCCTCTGGCTGCCATGGTCGGAGTTCACTGGCAATAGAATATTGTGAAAAGATTTGAAAGAGGAAACATCTGCCAAAGTAGGAATAATAGGGACAATTTGGATTACTAAATGTGGGTTTGACTTGTTCCTAGATTTTATTTGAATCAAACTTTTTGTTTTGTGATTGATTGTAATTATTATTTATATTGTCAGTCTGCTATTGTGTATTCTGTATTCTACTGATATGTTTTTTGTTTTCGAGTTTTATTGTACTGTATTGTATTGTACTGTACTGTATTGTATATGTTAATTGTTATAAAAGTGTGAATTACAAATTAAGAATAAAAAAAAAAAAGTCACATTGCAAAAGAAGCATCCCAACAGCCTGCACTCATAGCTACTGTCCCACACCCACAGTCACTCCTACCAACCATTGTGGCCAATCACTGCCATCTACTGCACTTATTCCCTCACCTGCTGTCTCTGTAACTCTCCCAACATAACGTTTAGATTGTAAACTCTCCGGGGCAGGGATTTCCTTTCCTATTGTCTGACTTTGCTGCACTTATTGTCGTATAATTCCCTGTACTGTATTGTCTTTGTGACACGCTGAGTGCACTGTCGGCGCTATATAAATAAAGATATACATACATACATACATAGATGTGAATGTGCGCACAAGTGATATTTTTATTTGCGCGGTCATTTATCAAAGTCCCACGGCTGCAAGTTGGAGCAAGTTGTTGAGTGGGTTTGGGTGGGGGAGGGGACAGCCCAAGTTGTTGGCTGGGTTCAGGTGGGGGAGGGGACAGCCCAAGTTGTTGAGTGGATTCGGGTGGGGGAGGGCACAGCCCAAGTTGTTGGCTGGGTTCGGGTGGGGGAGGTGACAGCCCAAGTTGTTGAGTGGGTTCGGGTGGGGGAGGGGACAGCCCAAGTTGTTGAGTGGGTTCAGGTGGGGGAGGGGACAGCCCAAGTTGTTGAGTTGGGAGAAGTATGGGGCAGCAGCCAAACGGGGGATCTGACTGGCTGCAGGGTTGGAATTATTGTTGAGTGGATGTGGTCCCTTTCTCCTACAGACAACTGTCCTGCAATGCTGTACAAGGCATTATGGGGCACGACTACGGAAAGCAGAGTGGTGATTGATGACTCTGCTTCTGAAACAGGTTCCACAGCAGCCATGGAGGCCAATTTTCCACTCATTCTGGCAATGTTGGTAAAATACCTCCTTGATGTTTACATCTTTACTACTACTCCTTTTAAGTGCCGTTTGTATTTAGTTATTCTACCCTGTATGCCCACGATATTACTCTTTACCTTCTCCCTCAGAACCAGATTGGAAGAAACGTCTGAACACATCCAAAGTACAGACAACCGGGACAAGGTGCTACACTGTATCTCATTACACTTCCTGTAAGTGATACATTATTCACTGGTTAATCAGTATTAACATCTGCTAAATAGACGGTCATAAATAAGCGAAAAATATTCTGCATTCTGGATAATGAAAAGTAAAGTAGAACAGTAATATACATCCCGAGTTCATTAGTTTGGAATTAATGATGCATTGGCCCATGATAGGATTATTCTGACATCCCTGTCAATTAATCAGCTTATGCCTAGTACTTAGCTTAAAAATACATTCTAATTTATGATTCACAATTCAATCCGGACGCTTCCCAAAAACACCCTCTATGCAGTATAGAAGAGTAGTAATTGAGAGCTAACATTTAAATGATTCGCTAAAGTAGAATAAAGCAGGAACAAAGAAGAAAGCTTCCATACCTGTCTGGCATTTGGTAGTCATTGATTCAGCATTGGCTATGAAAATGCTCCAAACCTGTCTAGCATTTGGTAGTCATTGATTCAGCATTGGCTATGAAAACGCTTTGCACACTTTCTTGAAGCTCAAGGTTACGGGAACACACACCACAAAGGAAAATGCTGTCTTTATCTCTATGTTGTTTAAATGTGATTACCACAATTAAAGTTGATTTAACTCTCCAATATAAAACTGCTTGGTTCTCTTATATTGATATGGCTGCCCATTGTAACCTCATAATGCGGACACAGTTTATTGATCATGTCACTGGGAAAAGGAAACGTAATTAAAAGTGGTAAAAGTAGTCATCACGTGAGCCTAGCATTTAGCATTTTTGTCGCGTAATACATTTTGACAACTTTTGCATAGTTATAGTAGATACATTTAAAATAATTTTTTGTAACAGTCCATTTTTTGCATGATAACGCAGTAGAAATCAAACCCTTATATTCAGTGGTTGACAAATAACCAAAAAATCTACTCGCCACACAAAAAAATCTACTCGCCACCTAGTACCAAACGTATGCTGCTTGGGCCAATAGGAGCTCGCCACGATGTTAAATCCACTCGCCCGGGGCGAGCAAATGTATAGGTTTGTCGAACACTGCTTATATTTACAGATGGTGCTTTTCCAGAAGATGCCATCTTGAGTAGGAGACCTAACGACCAGTTCACTTGAATGGAATCTAGGATAACTTCTGGCGCTGGTCTGTGTTTTATGGAGTATAAATGCTGAGTAAATATGTGATTAAATATTTACATATCACACAGAAATAAGACATAGTTCCAGTAGTAAAACATGCAGATTCCATACCCTTGAATGAAATACATGTATTATGCTTAAAATGTGAGCTTCCATGCAACAGGGACCCAATCACCACTATCAGCAGGATTGCCACCACTCCAGGTTTGACCCGGAGACTACGGGTTTCAGCCACGTATCTCCGGGCTACGGGTTTACCCGAAAAATCTCCGGGCGGCGGAAACGGCATCTCCCCCTGCAAATCCCGTTAACATAGCTCCGCGACGTCAAGTGGCATCACATTGCCACGCATGACGTCTCGGCGCCATAAGGTGTCCCGTTGTCATGGCAACTTGACACCACATGGCGTCAAGTCATGGCAACGGGCGCCATTTGACACGTCGTGGAGCCATGCAGACTGGACCTTGCAGGGGAAGATGCCAGGAGATGCTGTTGTCGCTGCTGCTGCCGAAGGTAAGAGAAATATATATATATACAGTAAATAAATGTAAAAAAATTAATTGCAAAAAGTCTCCGGGTTATACTTCAATAGAAGGTGGCAACCCTGACTATCAGAGTTTAATGAATTACCCCTATTGATACTGAGATGCAAGATGAAAGTGCCTCTCTTCTCTCCCAAACTACTATATATATATAGTATATATACTATATATATATATATATATATATATATATATATATGTATATATATATATATATATATATATATATATATATATATATATATATATATATAGTATATATACTATATATACACACCGATATATATATATTTATATATATATATATATATATATATATATATATATATATATATTTACTCCATACTGATTTCTGAAACTTTAAAAGAGGGAATACAGAATTATTATGACCTGGTACATATATGTAAACAAATGAAAATTGTTTTCTTTTATGGATTTGCTGCTTTAAGTAATTAATTTAAACCGGTATGTAATATTAGTTGAATGAAAGAAAACCCTGCATTACATTATACAGTACGAGTATGCTGAATATTCAATAAGAAACTAAAGTAATTCTTCATGCTAAAGTGCCTGGAAATGGAGGATTTTCCTTTGCAGAAAATAAACGTTTCCATCATTTGTTGTGTAAATTATTTTTGGTAGTTTAGTTATTGCACTACACATTAGCCAGAGTAGTAGTAGGCACATCCAACTTTTTAAGAAATATCTGAAACATTCCTCGTTCCAATTCATTCACCCTCAGGGACATATTAATATTCAATTCACATACGCTGGTCAGATATAAGCGATTTTAAATATTCATACACTTTAAAAATGAAAAGTCAAAATGAAGAGAGTGTTGTAACATACAATGTGGTGAGAGGAACGTGTACAAGGCCCTCTATCAATACATGTAAACGTATAATCATTTCAATTCATATAAATGTTCATCAAGATCATAACCGTTTCTTTAAGAATGCACATTAACTAATCTGATGCACGGTAATCCCAGTAACCCCGGAGATTATTAATATGTTTGCCCTAAAGGTCATAAAACTGTTGTATTTAGGTTCTAGGACAGGGGTGGACAACTCCCGTCCACCAGGGCCACCAACAGGACAGGTCAGCACAGGGGGCTCAATCAGTCTCAGCTTCAGAACCGGGGGCTCAATTAGTCCCAGCTTCAGCACAGGGGGCTCAATCAGTGGCTCAAATTGAGCCACCTGTGCTGAAGCAGGGATATCCTTACAACCTGACCTGTTGGTGAACCTTGAGGACTGGAGTTGGCCACTCCTGTTCTAGGAGAATGGAAAAGGTAGGACAGAAGGGCACAACAGCCTAAAACTACTCTGCAGTGTCCCAGTCTCTGCTTCTCATGTGACCAGCTGGAGATGGCATTGAGTGCTGACCAGAAATGCCTATTTTTCCATGAATGTTTTTTTTAAATAACAATTCCTCCTCATTTCCACACCAGGCTTTCAATCTCTTTTATATTTCCGTATTATACCGGAGAGGTTTATGCAACTGCAGTCATGGAAAGGGTCTTTTTTTCTAAATATTTACTTTCGAATCTCCTTAATGGACGGCGTATCTCTCTACTAAGAGATGCCCATGTCTGACAATACTTAACAGGCTGCAGTGTTACAGTGTCACCATCCTCACCGAAGCACATATTCTCAAGCATCTCCTTGGGAACCACCAGCCACAACAGATTTTAGTATTGAAAGATGATGGAATAGTGCTGTGTATACTCTATATGTTGGGTTTGCCTGGGAGTCATCATAAACCTTCTTAGAACATATAGCTGTGTCTATATAGTATGCAAGGTGTTATTCTAGAACACAATTAACATAAGGAAAAGATTATATTACTATAACTGTCTCAATTGTGCCATTTTGAGCTCAGTGAGCTGGCACTGAGATTATAATTTCACAATTTCTGAGCTGTAAAGAAGCTATAATTGTTGGGCTTTACTTTATCTTAGCCAAATCCCATTGGAGATTTCAAATTAGAAAAAAAAAAAAAAACAATTACAATTGTAAATGAGCGGGGAATTAATGAGCTGCATGCAACTTACACAGGCATCATGCAGAAATGTCAGCAAACACAATCCAATATCTGATAGAGAAATATTAGCATGCACTGAGGAGTATAGGTCGTAGAATATAGTAGATATAAAGTATCACTGTATATGCTTTGGTATAGTATACAGTAACCTTTCATTGGACATATAGGTTTTAATTTGTATGTAAGCACAGGCAGTCTTGGTTATCCAACGGAATCCGTTCTGGAAAGTGGCGTTGGATAGTGAAACCGTAAAGTGAGTCCCATGTTAATCAATGGCGGTAAGCTTCAGATAAGGTGTTCCGGCATCGGAAAACGGCAACATAGGTTTGCATGGTAATGCGTCGGATATGCCGTCCGTCGTAAAGTGAAACGACGGATAGCGATGACCGCCTGTATGTATATCTTTATTTATATAGCGCCATCTATGTACATTGCGAGTCACAGTAGTAATGCACGTGACATAATTATATAACACATACTGGGAATAAGAGCTTGAGACATAAAGGTAATATTAGGAAAAAGTAGTCCCTGCACCGAAGAGCTTACAATCTAAGTGGTAAGTAGGAAGAATGTAGAGACAGGTGTAGGAGTAGGAGGGTGTTCTGGTAAGTGTGTCTGCAAGAGGCCATGGTTCATATATGATATGTATAGTATCAGCCACAGAGCTACTCATATGTTTCGATAAGGTGGTGTGTTTTAAAATGGGCCTTAAAGGTGGATAGAGATGGTGCCAGGCAGATATTAAGGGAAAGGGCATTCTAGAGGTGTGGGCTAGTGAGTGAGAAAGGTTTTAGGCGGGACAGGGCTTTAGATACGAAAGTGGTAGACCGAAGACATCCTTGAACAGAATGCAAGAGTCGGGCAGGTATATAGCGAGAAATTAAGGCTGAGATGTAAGGAGTGGCAGAAGAGTGTATAGCCTTAAAAGTGAGGAGGAGAATGTTGTGTGTACAATGGGATTTGATAGGAAGCCAGGAGACGGATTTCAGTAGGGGAGACGATGTAACAGATTTAGGAAAGAGTACAGTGATTCTAGCAGCAGGGTTTAGGATAGATGGCATGGGAGACAGGTGAGAGACAGGAAGGCCGGACTGGAGAAGGTTACAATAGTCCAGACGGGAGAGAATGAGGACCTGTGTTAGAGTTTTAGCAGTAGAGCGACAGAGGAAAGGGAAGATTTTTCACCTACATGTGAGTTATGGACTATGTACCAATAATGCATGTACATTTAACCTGCTAAAGTCAGAACTGAGCATGCATATTGGTGCTGTAAAATATAAGAAATAGAACCAGTATAACTATAATTATCTTTCTATCAACGTATATTCTCAGGGGGGAACTAAACATAACCATAAAATGAATCAAACTTTTACTGTAAATGTGGGAGTGGTCCCAGTCTACAGTATGACACTTATAAATAAATAACAATTTCTTTATAACAAGATTTCAATTGGGCCCTTATCCAGCGCACGCTACATTAGTTACATAACACCAATATTCCCCCATTCCAGTCAGATTATGAAAACAAATATAAATAAATTGATAAGGCTCAAACTTATATTGTGGTACTGGTGACAAACAATGCGTAAGCATATATATATATATATATGTATGTGTGTGTGTGTGTGTGTGTGTGTGTGTGTGTGTGTGTGTGTGTGTGTGTGTGTGTGTGTGTGTGTGTGTGTGTGTGTGTGTGTGTGTGTATGTATGTATGTATGTATGTATATATATATATACAATACCGTTCCGAAGTCTGGTAAGTAAGAGGCAGCACACAGTGCTGCTGTCTCTTACTTACTAGACTTCGGAACGGTATTGTATACTTATACTTATTTTATCCCTATGGGACATGCACCTATAAATAACAGTTTACATATAGGAGTGCCAACTGCTCTATTCTTGACATATTTATATATATATATATATATATAGTGTACAAAATAGAAAAGTGCACAGATCAGGTGCAGCCAAAACACCTGCAGTTTCCCAACTGCACCTAAGTACTCATGAAAAAATAGTGTCTACGGCGCAAACTGATACAGTGAATAGTGCAAATAGTGTGAATATAAGTGACAAGGTAATGGATGATACCAGCACTGAATTAAAATGCCACAATACACTCCGTCGAACAGGAACACACGCGTTCAGTCTCTTCCGTCTGCTCCTCTCTCTAGCTGACCGTTCTGCAATGGAGCATTTGTAAAAAACAATTTGTGGTCTATCTGCAAGAACCGGATCTTGTTTTAAAATTGGCCAATGTTTTCCAATGATTCTCCTAATATTGTGTGATTCATTATGATAGTGGGTAATAAAGGGAATAAAATTCCCCTTATCCTCCTTATTGTCTGTTTTTGGGGGCTTTAAAAGATCTTTTCTTTCCATTCTATTTACCTTCTGCATTACATTATCTAATAGTTTTTGGTCATACTTATTTTTCTAAAAACCTCTTTTTTTAAATACTAGATTGTTCCAAATAGGTCTGATCTGAAGTGCAATTTCGTCTAATCCACCTGTTTTGGCCTTGGGTTATTATATCAAGCCATTTCTTATAGTGACAACTTTTTCTGTGAATATAAGTATTACAATCAACTGACTTGAAGTCTGTTTTACAATTTATTTTCCCTTCATGTATATACAGGCTTAAGTCCAGAAATTTAATCTCTTTTCAACTTATGATGTGAGTGAATTTTAGATGAATCTTTTTCTGGTATAGACCATCAATAAAGTTTAAAGCCGCTAATTCCTCTTCTTTCCAGACAAAAATTATGTCATCTATGTGCCTGTAACAGAGGACCAGACACGCGATGAGCACCCCGCCAACCCACACGTCTCTCCTCCCATTGTCCCATGAATAGGTTAGCGTAGCTCAGCGCGAATCTGGTCCCCATGGCCATACCACAGATTTGTAGATAATAGCGGTCATCAAACAAGAAATAATTGTTGGTAAGAATGAACTTGATATTACTGAGGATAAAGCTAGCTTGTTCTTCTGTCATATCTTTATCTCTTTTCAGAAATTCAGCAACAGCCTCTATGTGCTGCATATGGTTAATGCTGGTAAAGAGCGCTGTGACATCACAGGTCACAAAAAGATAGTCATCCTCCCACACCATCTGACCAAGTAAATTAATTACCTGCGTGGTGTCCCGTATATAACAGGGTAATTGCACTAAGTATTTTTGCAGGTAGAAATCGATATATTCCGACAAATTCTGAGACATTGAATCTATCCCAGAAATTATCGGTCTACCCGGTGGGTTTAATATACATTTATGCACTTTAGGAATAAAATAAAATATTGGTAATTTCAGAAATCTATTAAAGACGTAATTAAATTCAGAAGTATTTATCATGCCCAGTTCTTTACCCTTTTGAAGGATTACTTCCAGTTTCTTTTGGAACATGTTAGTGGGGTCACTGCGGAGGACCTGATGCGTCTTGGTATCTCCGAGAATTCACTGTGCTTCCTGTAAATAATACTCTGAACTCACAATGACAGTTCCCCCACCTTTGTCAGCCTGTTTAATCACTGTTTGTTAGATTGTAGCTGTTTCAATGCTTCACTTTCTCTTTTCATTAAGTTACATTTGTTTTTCTTACATTATGTTCCTGTTCGATGGAGTGTATTGTGGTATTTCAATTCAGTGCTGGTATCATGCATTACCATATCACTTATACAGGCGGTCCTCAGCTTTCCAACGTAATGCGTTCTGGAAGTAGCGTTGGATAGTGAGTTGTAAAGTGAGTCCCATGTTAATCAGTGGCGGTGAGCGTCGGATAACGGATTCCGGCGTCGAAAAACGGCCCATAGGGTTGTATTGTAAAGCGTTCGATATGCCATTCGTTGTAAAGTGAAATGTTGGATAGCGAGGACTACCTATATTCACACTATTTGCACTATTCACTGTATCAGTGTACGCCATAGACACTATTTTTTCATGAGATTATGAAAACAAGCAGGATCCATGTGGCATTTCATTTGTAAATGTGTAATGAACTGTTACAAAAGCCCAATTTACATTTTCCTGTGGCCAGCACTTATTACAATGGCTTTCACTGGATTTGCTGAAGCACAGAAAATTACTAGGTCACTTAAAATGCACAACTGCTTTGTAACAAACACCACGTAATCCGAAATAGTTTACATATTTTCTAAAGTTCAGGCTGTTGGTGTGTTCTCAGCATTTATAAAAACTTGCACAAACTTCTCGTAGGAATTGCCATACGCACTCCTGCACACAAAGTATGTGTACTGCATCCTTAAGCAGCAAATCTTTTTCAGGAGAATAGACATCACGTGTGTTGTAATACTTTCCCCCAGACAAAACATAACGGCAAAGTACAGATGTAGCTGACATTACTGCCCCCTTTACCCCTTAACATTACCGCAATATTTAGCCCAATAAATACCACGACACAATGGTCTCTTAAATGCACACAATATTTTCTGTGTTATTTTGTGCATTACTGGCGTCAACAAGGGTAATAATGTCTGCTGCATCTATATCTCACATTCAGAATGTGACATAGGTTTGCCATGATAATACTGTGTGATATCTGTTTATTCTGCCCCCAAATCCGAGGTGACAACTAACAGGAGCACCTTCCCTGAAAGATTCAACGCCTAAAGTTAATGATCACCACTGGTCCTGGGCAGGACTCAGCACCAGTAAATACTGCACCGCTTCAGTCTGAGATGAAAAAATATAAAATCACGATGCAGTCAAATAGTGTATTTTTAATATAGCTTTTTTTTTAAATGTTTGCTCTTTACCACTTGCTCTGAGAATAAATAATTGTTTAAAGTTATTCAATTAAGAAAGTGGAATATTTGTATAAAGCTCAAAAACTGTCCATTTTGACATTTGAAATATGTATCTTTTGTCAGAGGGTCGTATCAATAGCTAGAGTTCAGGGGAAGAAACCAATGCACTTATTATATGTAAGAGGATCAATTTTGTGTCCCTTGCTCTAATTCTTCTCTACAGTTTGTGTATTAGCTAACTGGTGAATAAACTATGTGACTAAAGCATTTCTTCATATATATGAAGACTGAAGTAAGATAACCACGTCCTGTACATCCTATGCAGACTCTGATGGATGGCAGAGGAAATTGCTGTCAAACTCTCAAACTGTGGTGTTAAAATAATTTGCATAATATACTGACACGAGTGTTTTGGAAAACGTCACATCAAATTCGTCTCCGTATGAACAGAAATCCAACATGGACCACTTCTTTTTTTCTACACTAGAATGCCATTTTTTCCTAACGTGCTATTTTGAACCCTGACAACACCACGGTACCCAAAATATTTACCTTTGTTTTCTCACATGAACCAAATAGAAGATGGTTGTCAGGTCCAACCATTGCAAAGACAGTTATTTGGCTCCAATGACATTGTAGTTTTCTTTTGGTTCCAAACCCCCCTTCCCCACCAAAATAAACTACTACTCCAGAGTTTGTCGTGAACTTAGTTGATGATGATCCAATGCGGATTGGAATCCTTTGTATTATTTTCCTCTGTCCAATACGCAGTATTTAATGTAACATGATTCTTTACTACAAACATAAAAGACTCATAAGTAGCACTGTCATTTTTTTCCATAGCTTGTCTATTAGGGTATGTGCAGACCTTTAAACGCTTGTACCACCCAACGCATCCAACCCAATATCATGCTTATTTTTCAGCTTAAACAATGGTTTCTAAGACATTTTCTTGTCTATCCAGATTGAAGTTGGTTCTTTTTAGAAAGGGATCACATAAAAAAGACCCGAACTTGAAGGCTCTTGAAGCTGAAAAGGGCAACGTTCTGGTCCGTGAGCCCCCAGCTTAGCACATGCAAAATAACAAATAAAAAAAAAGCAATTGCTTTGCTCAAAATTAGAATCTTTTCTTTTATTCCAGTAAACTTCAATTTTACCATTATCACTGTCCGCGGGATCAGGAAATAATAGCTTTTTCCAGTGGGCCAATAATAAGCCGCAGCACACATGGATGTTGTTCGTACAACTACACAGCGCAGTGCTTACTAATCAATTATCTCGATTGAAAATTATTTGCTGTTGCATTATTTGGGAAATTGGCTGTAGCCCTAAATTACTTTTTGCGCTTGGGTTGTCCGAAGACATTTTTCAATTTTTAATCATCTTTACTTGCAGTAACATAGGTTTACTGCAGCTGCTGGCATATTTGCATCTTCAATTAGGTTATCCATAAGAACATAAATAAACATTTGTCACAAGTAATTGTTATCTATGTGCAGCGCCCAGAGTTTTAGTTTGAGCTAATTGTCAGGCTTAGGGATTGTTCTTTATTCGTAGGATTACACACATACCAAGAAACATGACCTTGTGGATCAAACGTGGTGATGGATAACTGGTCTGTATTTACACAGGACATGCAAACATATCAAATGTAAATGTGATCTCAAGCAAAGAACTTTGCAAATAAGTCAGGGATGTTAACACAATGTTCTAGCTTTCAGCAAAAAAACTTCTCTCCAGCTCATGAATTATTTCACATAGTGAAGATATGAAAACATCTAATTCTATCCTTTGTGAGGTTTGTACATTCTCTGATTTAGTACAGTAAATGACAGCACATTTTTACAAGCTCGTAAGTGAATTTTGTGTAAATTCTGGAAACTTGCATATTAGCGGCTAATACTCTGGGATGATTAAGATTTGCATATTTTACTAGCACCTGACGAAACTGTTTAACTTTAATTCCCTTATCCAATCTGGTTGAAGACTTTGTCTACTGTAATTCTTGTTTCTTGGCATTTTATTTCCCGCTTGGAACCAACATGTCTTTTCAGGATCTTTACTTATTGTGGTTAAACTAATATCTATAAGTATATAGTGCAGAATACATGAGCGCTTCAGTATTAGGTGATACCTTTTTTATTTTGACTAACAATTTATGTCATAGGACAAGCTTTCGAGAGTTTTCCTCTCTTCTTCAGGTCTGCAATACTGATATACACAGGTTTCTACAACTTAGACAGGGATAACAGAGGAAAACTCCCGAAAGCTTGTCCTGTGACATAAATTGTTAGTCCAAATAAAAAAAGGTATCCCCTAACCGTGTATAAGTTTCACTGGATGTGCACTGAGCTCTGTCTGTGTTTCATGTTCTGTCTCTGGTTTTAAATATATATTGCCATGCTCAGTAGCACTCCTCTGTGACACTTATATGCTTATATATCTGTTGTGGTTATTTTGGGGGTTTAATATGAGCTTATAGGTGTCCTGTATGTTTTACAAAGTTATATAGACAGTGTAATATGCAACACCTTATTAAGCCAATACCATTTTTAAAGTACCTTAAATCAGATTGTTCGGTCAATTTTGACTGTCTCTAATGGCAAGATGGTTGTGATTAATCATATAAATTAGGTACAGATATAAAAGAAAATCAACTACTGTGATTGTATTTTTTCTGTATCTGACTGTAAATGTTCTTTACAGCTCATGTGTACTAAGCAGTCCCAGTACTGAAGGAGGGATCTCCTGAAAACCTGACCTGTTGGTGGCTCTTGAGGACTGGAGTTGCCCATCCCTGCGCTGGACAGTGACTTATTTCAAGATATCTTTATCCACTATCCTTGTTATAACAATATTACCTAATGTCTTGTAATTAATAATACAAGAGAAGGAGTAATCATTACTGAGATTCAACAAGAATCATCTGAAGAGTGCAAAAAACTGGAATCTCGCGTTCACCAGCCAACAAAATCTTATCTGTGAGTGTCTTCTATTGCTCAACAGGTTTGTCACAAAGGACCATATTCACTAAAAGGAGCTAAGTTCTAGCACAACCTAACTCCCATACAAATGAACAGGAGTTTAGATGTGCTAAAGCTTTGCACCTTTTAGTGAATCTGGGTCCACGTACATAATTCAGGGGTTTTCAACTCCAGTAATCGAGACCTCCCAACAGGTCAGGTTTTCAGGATATCCCTGCTTCAGCACAGCTGGCTCAATCAGTGGCTCACCTGTGCTGAAGCAGGGATATCCTGAAAATCTGACCTGTTACGGGGTCTTGAGGACTGGAGTTGAGAACCAGTGACATAGTTAGTACAGGTGTTTTTGATGCAACTGTCTAAATAACCAGCAGTCCACCGCCATGACCAGTGCTATTGTTTGTTTGTTTTTTTCCAGAAGATTGTACTGCATCTTTAAATGGGTCCCAGAAGAGATCAAATGCATGCATCTGCAATACTGGTGCTCAGGCAACATGTGAAAGATTGATGACCTGTATCCTGTGATGATACACAGAGAACGCTGCCTAACTTTTGTTATAAATCTGCAACACATGCTAAATGTATTTCAGAGCTACAATAAACTAGCCAGATGTCCTCATCTAAAGTAAAATCAAATTATTGGGTGGTTAAATAGGAAGAGCACATCCCAGTGAAAACCTAATCTAGTTGCAGCAATTCCCCGAGAACGTTTTACACAAACGGCATTTTTTTCCATACAATAAAACTGTATTGTACAAAAGACTGTAGCTTTTATTGCCAGTACTTCTCAAATGGTATGTCTGTGCAGAAATCAGGATGTTTACTTGTATTGTGTATGGATAACATCATTGCAAGGTTGAAAATCCCAGAAGTTATAAAAGAACATGCAAAAAAAATACAAATAAAACTGTGGGGAGAAGTACTTTAACTTGTTGTATAAGACATTTTTTTCTATATAGCACAAGGTCATTTTTGAAGTATACAAACTATGGAAATAAAAGGTTTCACAAAATGTGTCAATCATAAATTCAAGGTCTAGAATCAGAGATCAGGGAGTAAGAAACAATGTAGGTGTTCATTAAAAGTCTATAAGTAACAAAGACACTACTCAACATTTTACTGACATCAAATTTATTTTTAAAGGGGCAAACAATTTTTTATTTTTAAACATTGAAGCTGGGGGTCCCTGGTGCTGAACCCCATTAATTTCAGCTCCGGGAACCCTCTGCTTCCAGCAATACTTACCTCTGTAAGAGGAGTGCCGGTCGCCACTCGAGCTGGGTAGCTGGTAGCTGTGTTCATGTAATGGTTCATGTAAATAGTACAGTGTTTTTCAACCAGGGTTCCCAGGAATCCTTGGGTTCCCCGGGTAACCCTAAAGGGTTCCCTGCAATTTTAAGATAATTTTAAAATTGTACCAAATACAAAAGAATTTACAATGCATCTGATCTCAGACGCGCTGTATGAGAGGGCTGGGGGGTTCCTCAGAATTTCACATAGGGTTCCTTAACCAAAAAAAGGTTGGAAACCACTGGTGTAGTATCTAAGCTCCCGTGCCCTGCGGGCCAATAGGAAGTCGTGACATCATCAGGTTCAGCATCCTATTGGCCCACGTGACAGAGGAGCTTTAAACTTTGCAGAGATACCTGTGCCCCATGTGGAGGTCTGTATCTCGGAAAGCAGAGGGTCCCCAGAGCTGGAATTAATGGGGCTCGGCGACAGAAACCCCCTTCTTCAATCCTCTGTAAAAAAATGAAAATAAATATTAAAAAAAAGTGCACGAATTGCTCCTTTAGAATCATGTTTTATGTTTAATATGAAAATTTGGACAGTGCCCCCCAAAATAATCCCCAATAACATTATGGGGTGTAAAGTGTGAAAATATACATTTTTAGATGTAAAAATGAGAAGCTTTCCTGAAATACTTACTGATGTTTGACAGATTCTCACTGCCTCCGAGAGCCTCTGGGGACGCTGCATTAATCTGCAAAAATTGGAAGCGCATCTCGCTGTATTCTTTAAACAGTTCTCACGTCCAAACGATGCGAACACGTTATTTTCGGTCATAATTGGTTCTGGTCGTACAAATTGCGCAGTATGGAATGGAAGAAATCTCGCCAAATGAGGTATTCACGCGCTATTTAAGATGCTATGAGATTGAAACTTGACCAGAAAAGTTCCGCCAGAGATCTCACGTTCCCCAGGCGTGTGATATCATTAACTGGAAGGCGGGAATACATTGCAGCAGTCGCACACTTTCCCTATTTAATTCAGGATGAGGCTCAAATAGTTAAAGTAGTTTCATATTTCGGAGTCTATTATGCATAATTCCAAACATACTGTATCATGCATATTTTTGCACGGCTAAATCTTCTTTTAAAACATCTCTTTCTTATGACTAATAATCTTATATATGAGTGTAAGACAGTGTTTAGGGTTGCCCCGCGCATCACTAAAGGGCTCTCTGCCATTTTCTGGTCATTTGAAAAATGTATGAAATACAGAAGAATTTGGAATGCATTTGATCACACAGTTGCTATTAGAGATGGTTGGGGGTTTCTCAGAATCTCACTTTGGGTATCGAAAAAAGGATGGAAAACACTGGTGTAAGGCTTATGCTTCTCATTCTTAAGGCTCACAGCAAGGAAGGAATGGGTTCAATGCTGGAAGCATATCTACTTGTACCAGAGCAGCGGCAATTCTGAGGGTGAGAATGACACGAGACCAACCAATCTAGCACTGATCATGGACTCGATTTCAGGTGTACACGTCCATCCCACATATATCCCCTGACTAATGTGTATTGCTTTGTACTGAGCATATTTTAGGCATGGACTCAATATTTATAAAGTAAAGACATACAAGAACAGAGGTCTGAGAATTTCAAAAACGGAACCCAACTGTTTGTGTGTAAAGCCTCAGCGCTGCATTTCTCCAGATCTTCCCACTGCCATAGATCCTTATTCATATTCACCGTCAAGTCAATTAAAAACACTAGACCTAGATTGTTTTTGCAAAACACTAGAAACATAAATTGATATTTTGGGACTTTATCTGGTTTACTAATGACGGTGCTCAGCTCACGTCAGGCTAACCGTCTTTCTCTTCCCTACAGACCCAAGTAAAACGTGTTTATATAAAGGCCTTCCCGCAGATGCGCCCCCAGCACGGCTAAAATTGTAAATGAAGAGGTTAAATAATGAAAAACAATTATACCACAAATATTCAGGCGCACAGAATAATACTGCACACTTGCATAATGACAAACATCTGAAAGATTATAAACAGTGACTTAAAATGCGTTCTTTTCACAAAATGTTTTTTGTAGCTGCAGAAGCATTGATGTTGCTAAGTGTTGTAAATAATAGACTTACCATTGGTATAAAGACCATTAGCTTGAAGAAATATATATATATAAAAAAGCACTAGAACTTAAGCAGTGAGCACTTTTCAGCATTAAGTAGTTTCTATCAATCTAAATATTGTTTTAAAACATTTTATTTCTATATGACAGAGAAGTACATTTGAATGATTCCATTTTATATACGCATTACACCATGAAAAACGAAACGGTTAACAAACATTTCCAAATGTTATTATTATTATTGTTGTTAATTTGTAACGCGCCATCATATTGTGCAAGCCGGACAATGCGGCTACGGATTTGATAATTAAAGATGAAATTATTTCTATGACAACTGTAACCCTCCTTGCCCGGCTCCCTAGGAAGGTTACATCGGTGTAGTGGAAGACGGCATCCGCAGTAGTTGACCTTGTCTCAGGGGCTGTCAGTGGTCGGCTGGCGATGGAAAATATGGGCGCCAGCAGTTTATCTAGTGCAACCTCAATCTTTATTAATGTTCCCAGGCTTGCG
This sequence comes from Ascaphus truei, assembly GCF_040206685.1. NCBI lineage: Eukaryota > Metazoa > Chordata > Amphibia > Anura > Ascaphidae > Ascaphus > Ascaphus truei. Next base: position 11,161,714 of record NC_134492.1, on the reverse strand, counting down.
GACACTGCACAGTACGTATAGATTGACATGGTTGCACATATTTTCATCCATACAGATATCAATGGTTATTCAGATCTTCACTGAGTGCCCACTGAGCACACATGGGAGGTGTATCTTCTGTTTACTTAAATGGAATAGATCTGGTTGATCAGGGCCGCCCTTTCTTATCCACATCCCTGCAGTCCCTATTACTGTGGGCCTCCTGCTGAGATCCGTGCCTGATCTGTAGAACATTACTATTACTTCCCCGCTCCTACTTTGTTACTGCCATTTCCACAGGGGGAACTGGACACGGTGGATGGGAAGCTCCTTGTAGGGCTGATCCCCAGACATCCTGGTAGCCCACTAAGGCTCCGCTTATAGTGCCGGCGACAGCGACGCGATGACGTCAAAACAAATGCATTGCCGCCGTCGCGTGCACTTATAGTAAGCGCGATGCGATGGAGCGACAGAGCAACGGCTTGGTCGGGATCACTGGAAGTCATCTCAATTTGATTTTTCCAGCGACCGCAGCCTGACATCGCCGTCGCCGGCACTATAAGCGTAGCCTTAAGCATGTCTGCATTCCCGTTACTTGGGACATGCACTTACTTAATATGGCCATGCTATAGGATCCTTACTGATGTGGCACTGTCCCTGACTGAAATACAATAAAGTGGGGCCCTTCCTAAACTTACAGTATACATTGGGGAACATCTTCCCTACCTCTAAGCTCAGGAGCTTCTCCTCTGCTGCCATGCTGAAACTCTCTCCCACAATCCTATGCTGCTCTCCTTTATACCTCTGTCACTACGGGGTGGAGCTTAACCTCTACTCTATTAACTCCTAGTATACTTTTAGCAACCACACCAGGGGAGGCGGGGGGAGGACAGGGGTGGTTACACAAGTATTGGAGTTTAACCATCAGAGGTTTCTTTTTCATATTATTTATAAAATTATTAGAGCAGGGAGTGTGCTTATAACCTTTCAACAGGCACCAAGAACATAGATTGTAAGCTCATCTGGGCAGGGACTGTGCCTGTAACATTCCTATGTGCTGCGTACCGCGCGCTATACTGTAATAGTGACGCGCTTTGAGTCCCATTGGGAAAAAAGCGCTATATGAAGTAGACTTTATTATTAAAAAAAAGTAATAACTTACAAAGGTTAATTCCCTAAAACTTGTGTGGGGGTGGTGACTCCAGCTTTCTGTCCTCTATCTGCACACTGAAAGGAACAGACAGATGTATTCGCAGTGAGCAAGAATGCCAACTCTGTGCCAATAGAGTGCTGGCTGAATCCTAATGAAATCTCCACCGTTTCTTTCCACATCTCATTGCCGGAATTCCACCGGATCCCCATCATTCGCGCTCACCATAAAGCCACCACCCCTGAACTGATGTGTGGCTCCACTTCCGCAGAACTTTCCGTGCGAGATTGTCCTGATTGGCACTATTGCAATTTATTGAATAACCCCCATTGAGTCTACTCTAATTAGATGTTAAAACTATTCTGACTGTAATGGGCAAGGCATTTTTGTAACAAATTTTTGTTTTGAAATTATTATTATTATGACATAATAATAACAACAGGACATTGACAATAACACACATTGAAATAGTGTGAGTAAGCCTTTTTTCCATATAATTATAAATATGGGATGAATATCTAAGTGAACTAAGTTAACTAACAAAGTAGCAGCGCTATTAACTGTGATTTTCCTGTCTCAGAGACGCGTTCTCCAATACACTGCGCATGCGCATTGGTCAAACTTTAGGGCGCGTTATTAAGGCAGCGCTATTACTGGAGATTTCCAGGTATGTTATCAAAAGGTAATGCATATCTTGTTAAAATGAGAAATGTATCAATTTTACATGTATTTACTTTTCACTTAATTATATGTATATAATGTAATAATGGTTGTATAAAGTATGGGTTTACAATAATGTATATCCATACATACCCCGACAATATTAATTCATATATCATTTTTATTAGTTTACAGTTAAAATAAATGATAGAAGGACATCATTCACTTATTTTAATTGTACATTAATAAAAATAAAATATTATTTAATATAGTTGAGGTATGTATGGATATACATTATTGTACACAATACGGTCATTATATACCATATTATATCACTTTCAATCACTGAAGATCTCTGCTGTTGGGTAACCTGCTCATTACCATATGATTTGCATATGAATAAGCCTAAGGTCCGGAAAAGTCAGGCTATCGTTGCATTAAGCACCTTTGGGGATATCCGTTACGGATATGGATACCTTAAATTGACATTAACAGAACGTTAAAGGATTAGCAATCTTCTGATGATCCACCCCCATGTAATCATATTCTGCTACTGATTTAATCAGATGGGGGGTTTTTACCACTACAATGTTGCTGCTGTACAGTAGTACACAGAAGTGTGTTACTTACAATATGTTTAATTGTAAACCAGTTTAGTGTTGTATAGCACACATCTTGTTGTTACAACATGCAGTTGTGCCATGCTTATTGCACAGGTAAATATGATATTTTTTTTCACGTGATGAGTAATGAATTGGTGTTTATTGTCAGAACACAGTGCTCCGAAATGAGAGGCATGTGTCTATTGTCGTCGGTGTTGGGGGAAGCAAAACAATAATGGGAGCCCGGTTCAAACAGTTTGAAAACACTGCTGTGACGTCCTACTGCTTAGCACCCCCAAGTAAACCGGGCTCTTTATTTTATCAAGCTTTTCATATTTTATTTTCCCTTTCTGCACCAAGTAATAACATGTAATACAAAATATTTAATCAATAAGAAACTACAGTATAGTGCACTGTTACAATAGACATATTCTCACTAAAATGTACTGAGCATATAGAGGCAGATCCTCTGGACAATGTTCTTAAAGAGAAAATAATGAGTCCAGATGGTACCCAAAATATTTGTCTCTGTTTACCAAGATCTGATCTGGCTGAGCTTTTACATATCACTGATCAGACTGTACTAATGACTTTCCCTGGCAACCCTCCTCTATTCCAGTATATTAGCTCACAAGCCTCCACACATCTCATCCAACATGTTTCTGTTGTTCCTTTTGTGCATGTATTGGGATCATGTGTCGCTTTAAAATTTGTCAAAGAGAACAAGTCTCTCAGCCTCACTCTGCCTGAGGGGTGCAATGCACAATTCAAGAAAGTGTTTCTTATTTATGTATCAAATGTTTTACCAGGAAGTAATACACTAAAGTTACCTCTCGTTTTCACATATGTCCTGGGCACAGTAATATGGTGACATGGTTACATTAAATCAGGTGTGGGAAACTCCCGCCCTCAAGGGCCACCAACAGGTCAAGATTTCAGGATATCCCTGATTCAGCCCATGTGGCTCAATCAGTGGCTCAGTCGTAGAACACAGGTTATACATTCAGATGGAACATAAGAGCTGCCAATACTGGGTCATACCAAATTGTAACACGCTTGTTACTAACACCATTAGTCATTAATTTATACTAGTACAGTAAATATAGCAATACCATTTAGTTGTCCCGTATTAACTTTATTTATTTCCTTTTATTGTTATTATCATTTAACAAAACCAGGATATATTCTACCATACTCTGCCTTACAAGGAAAAACATGCTAACCAGGATTCAAATTCCCATTTCTTTGACTAATTATGTCTTTACATAATAATAGGCACAAAGAGAATACGACAAGTCCACCCTCTGTAATAACCAAAATGCATCTAGCATTAAGCTAGATAAAATAATGCCATGAAAGGTGATATTACATACAGATGTAGCAGAGGTTGTTGCACTGGCTGCCATACTGCTGTGGAACATATACAACTAACACGCTATTTCATCCGCGTAAGCGCAATAACGTCTGCTGCGTCCGTTTCAAAGCAATTTAAATGATGAACAGACAATCTTGATAATTAAATCAGTCAGTCCAGATAAATGGAGAACAGGAAACGGAGATGGGCTGGAGAGCTAAAGTAACACTAAAAATCTTTGACTAAGCGCTACCGTGTGCGAAACGCGTTAGAGGGACCCCTCACAGTCCTCTGTTTTTTACTCATGTGCCAATAAATATTTTTAGTTTCACTTTTGCTCTCCAGCTCATCCCCTTTTTTGAGCAGCGCACCACCATTACTGTTTCCTGTTCTCCACCATACCGTTCGGCAGGGAGCACACTAGTCCCTACCTCCAGCGGCCACCCATCCGGCAAGTACTATTTTTCTTCAATCAAGCTGTTTGGGACTCTGATCCATTGTTCGCTTTTGTGGCGATTTTGATTGGTGGCTGTGGATGGGCGGTAGGAAGAGATCTCAGAGACTCCGTACCCTGGTAGTCTCCGTGGTCCTGTCTGATGCCGTTCACTCAGTGCCGGCCATACACATATGCGACATATGATTTCTTAAATCTGGCCAGGAGGCGGGATACAATTGATGCTGTTGATGCCATATACTAATACACTAAAGCCAGCTCTAGGGCACAGGAGGCACCTTTTTTTGATGACCATTTGAATATATACATTCTCATTGCATTTAATTTTATATTACTATATCTGTTGGATTACAGGGCTTTAGATCTTGTTGGCACCGATTTTGGACACGTTCCACTCACAAAGTCCAGAGAAATGCATTAATTTCGTCAGCAATTTGTTTTCGATAGTTTGCATTTCTTGTCCAACAAGAAATTCTCTATTGTCCCGTGTGTGATCATTTAGAGGCATTCAGTATGTCCATTCCCACTTGTTAAACGGATATTGAATAAACAGGTGCAAAGAATTGATAAACTGTAGATCTCAATGTAATCTTTTTTATGTTGGACATATTGAAGTATGGTGGAATTCCTTATTCAATCACATTCATTGCAGCAACATCAGGTTAATACATGTTGTAATCGCATTGTATGAGATGTAAGAGGCAACATACCTTGCACTATATTTAAATGGTTTAGGTATTTCCTTGCTGATTTGTAATTGTATCACAATTATTTCTAGATACATTTCACCTGACACAGGTTTCCCCTAAAATTGTTCTGTCATTATGTCAGAATGCAAACATATTGAGGAAATATCTCCTTTCTAACTTGGGTAAAGAGCAGGGCGCTCGACTCAGGTCCTCAAGACCCCCCTAATTGGTCAGGTTTTCAGGATATCTCTACTTCAGTACAGGTGGCTCATTCAGTCCCTGCTTCAGCACAAGTGGCTCAATCAGTGGCTCAGTCTTCGACTAAGCCACTTAGTGAGTCACCTGTGCTTAAGCTGAGATATCCTTAAAACCTGACCTACTGGGGGGCGTTGAGCGCCCCTGGTACAGAATATCAACAATGCATACCCTAAATACCTGAAAAGAGGAAATACTTGCAAAATATACACTGGCTAGACTCCGGCCGCCATTTGCCCACGAACACTGCTACTGTGTGACTGTAGAATTTTGGCTCCCGTGTGCGGCTCTCCCGGCTCTCCCTGACTATTATCTATCACACTAGTGACTTTGGAGGCGTTTGTTTCCTGGAGGGACCTTTCCTAGCGAACACCAAAGGTGAAGGACCCCTTTTCCGGTTCCGGTTCCACAGAGGAGACTCACGTGACGACGCCATTGATTGCGGACGCATGCTGGTGATCGAGCTGCTTGGCACATGAGAGCCTATCTCATACACGCTTATATTTGCTGTATCTTTGTGAGTGGGCATTTGTAAGATTTTATGTTCATTTAATACAATTTTATTGTGGTAATGCACTAGGTGTGCGCCTGTTTTTTCTCTTTCCTTTATATATATATATATATATATATATATATATATATATATATATATATACAGTGGTTGACAAATCACCAAAAAATCTACTCGCCACACAAAAAAATCTACTCGCCACCTAGTACCAAACGTGTGCTGCTTGGGCCAATATTTACTCGCCCGGGGGTTAAATCCACTAGCCCGGGGCGAGCAAATGTATAGGTTTGTCGAACACTGTATATATATATATAATTTGCAATATTATGTGCTCTAGATTTCTTCACACCTTTCTATTTTAGGGGCATATGTGTCAAGATGGTGCAATTTACTCCTCCAATCTGGGGCAAAAATGTCTCATTTGCCTACATTGAAATCAGCAGCATATGTATAAATCCTGATAATCTTGCTTCATACAGTACATTTGATGCAGATCTCTTAGGAGCAGAGGTTAATTAACACAACTTCAGACCTGCGTGAATTATTTGATGCGAAGAGAAAGCAAATCTGCATCAGTTATAAGCCCATGTTCTGATAAATCTCATTATAATATAGGGCTGACTATCTCTTCCTCTAACTTCCCCAATAACTACTCCCAAAATACTGGCACAAATAGAATACAATTGTATCAATAGACCTTGATACAGTGATACAGTCATGATATGTGCACCTGTTTTCAAGCAATTCTCCACTCTGAGCCAAAAGTGAATGAGCTTTACCTTGTAATGTTCCCAGCACTCATAAATGATAAAGGCAATGGATATAAGCCAAAATAATTTAATGAAAAACAGAACACATACCAGGAAGGGGTATGGGACAATATAGCAAAATGCATAATGGAAAAGGGAGAAACCAGGGAGAAAGGGGGAGGGAAAACCACAATGGGGAAGGAAGGGTGGATCCTGCAGCCTAAGGCAAGGTCCCCGCTGGCTACTGCAGTGCCCGCTGTGGCGGACGCTGCGGCGGACACTGTGGCGGACACTGCAGGGACAATAGCCGCCCCTCAATGGGGCCGGGCCCACTGCGCGGCTAGTTTTTCCAGCCTGCAAGAAAATTAGGAGGGGAACTAACGATGGAGCGCTAGGCCATGTCCCCCGGAGGCTCAGCCAATGAGGGCGTACCTGCAGGGTGATGTCACAGCCGCGCTCCCGTAACTCCCCCATCACGCGCTCCCTGTCTTTCCCCCTGCAGCTCTCTGCAGACCGGGGAATTCGCATCACGCGCCGCCAGCCTCGCAGGCACACGTGCAGCGCAGGCACTGGGGCCGTAGTCTAACATCAGGTGGTGCTGTGATCGGTTCTGTGACGCTTGTGTCTCCCTCACCTCCACCCAACCTCCTGTCTGCCCGTTCTCTGGCATCCACAGTAGTATAGTTCAGGCATTTATGTATTAGTTCTATGTGGTTTAGCATGTTTCCCGTTCAACATTACACAGACACTCAGTCATTTTCATTGTATCATTTTATAGGTATTGATATATACAGTTCAAAATAGGCTTTAACTTTATTGTCTTTTATCTCTCACATATGTTCTATACCCTCCGATTGGGACACCGTCGGCAACCATTCTGATCTGTGGATTATGTGGATACGTCGATCGTGTGCATTGCTTTGAGACGCATTCAGGTTACCATGGCAACCCCTGATGCCAAGACCCCATGTGGACTCTGTTTACCGACACTGAAATCCAACACTGCAGTGGTTCATGGACAATCACAGCCTCTTCCTGGTTCCCAGCCAATCATCGTGTTCGTGAGCATTGTGGGTATACCTATGATGTCACACCCAGGAACTATTTCTAGGCACCCATTAGGATCACTCTTTCAGCACTTCAACGCACCTCACGGAGAGTGAAAACACAAGGAACGCCATCCCAGAAACCTTCACGGCCCTCCGAGCTGCACTTTCAACTAGTCGGAGATACAACTATCCATTAGTTGACATTGAGAATATTTGCAGTTTTTACCTAGATACAGACCCTTAGAGTGCATCAGCTTAGGAGTTCATAGGGAGCCTTGCTATGTATGCCTACATAGTTCTGCAGTGTGGTCCTTTACACTGAACTGATCACTTGTGTACTTTTGTACCCTTTGGCTGTATTTGGCTGCAATTGCCCCCAATTTGCAAATCACATGAGTGCCTAATCCATCTGGAGAGACTTTCCACTGCAGCGCTACTTGCGCAGGATGTACCAGGGAATCTAAGTAACGACGCATGCGCATTGCGTCATCCGGCGGCGACGGGAACATCGGGTCTGTCAGCATGCCAGTGGGGTTATGCGGTGCCAGCGGTTGAGGTCTGCAGACGCCCTGTGATACATCTCCATCGGTTCTCATTCGGAGGCTCCATTGCAGCTGGTGCTGCTATATGCTGTTTTACTGTCCACATTTTGTGAGTAGAATTTCATTTTTAGACCCTCCGGAAGTGATCTTCTATCAGTGTATTCCTATTTTAAGTTTGTTGTTATAACATCGATCATTTTTCATTAAATGTTATCAGTTTTCATTGTAGCTATTTTGTTTCTATGTGTTGTATGTTGTTAGTGTTTGTTTGTTTGTTTATTAGTTTATTATTCCAGAGTTGCACTATGATCTGTCTTTTTCCCCCCCACGTGTTATGAGCCATCAAGCAAGCCATCCTTGGATTTACTTGGACTGTGAGGGCTGGACAATCTAGGGTTAATCACTAAGGTGATATCTATCTAGGCGCCGTTATTCGGTGTTTCTACTGTATTCACCTTCAGTATCTCCTTGTGGTGCTAGACTTTGCTCAATTACATTGAACGTTTTTGACCTGGATTTACCCCTTTTTTCTCCTGGATTTTTCCTTTATTGTATTTTCTTTTAGGGAGTTTTTACAGGGTAGTAAGGGAATTACCATAGGACACTTATTGCCCTTTGGGAACAGGCCTGAAGGTGTCCTAACCCCGAAACGTTGCCCCCCTTCCCCTGCATCACCTTTGTTTGCACCCCCCTTCACCATCCACCCATTCTTCCCCATTGTGGTTTTCCCTCCCCTTTTCTCCCTGGTTTCTCCCTTTTCCATTATGCATTTTGCTATATTGTCCCATACCCCTTCCTGGTATGTGTTCTGTTTTTCATTAAATTATTTTGGCTTATATCCATTGCCTTTATCATTTATGAGTGCTGGGGACATTTTTTTGTATCTATTGTTGTGGAGGAAACAGGGTTCCTCCTTGTTCCACATTGCACCAATTTAAATCTTACGTATGCTATTGCGAGTGCTATCTATTTTTCTTTTAGAGCTTTACCTTGTCTTCCAAAAATTTGGCACATTATAAATAAACATTGGCCCATTCTTCTGTGTGATAACACGCTAGCACAATGTCTTCCAGCTAAACCTAAAATCATTTTCACCAAAACATCGAATTTGAAATCACGGTTGGCACCTAGTTGTCCTTTGGACCATGGTGAATCTGTGTCAACAAATGCGACTAAAGGTTTTTTTTAAATGTACCAAGTGCACAGCTTGTTCATATAGTGATAACACCAAAACATTTAGATCCAATGTGACTTCAAAAATATATAATATCAAGTCTCATATTAATTGTCATACTTCATTTGTGATCTATCTACTCCAGTGCCCCTGTGGCCTTCAGTATGTGGGCCGTACAGGGAGGTGCTATCAGAGGAGAGTGTATGAGCATATATATATAATATAAAGAGAGGTCTCATTAAACATAGTGTTTCACACCATTTTTTAACCCATCACAATAAAAATCCGGTTGGGTTGAAATGCCAGGCTATTGAAACAGTACGGGCCAGCTGGAGGGGGGGCGATCAGGTCAATCAGATCAGTAGGCGAGAGTCATACTGGATCTATGAGCTGAAAACCCTCTCTCCAAATTGCTTAAATATTGATTTTGACCTAGGAGCTTTTTTTAAATAATGTTTTTAAAATAATGGTCTTAAAATAATTAAATTATTTATTTATTTTTTAAAATATATATATTTACATTCATGTAATTTTTATTGTAATATGTGATACTATCAGATGGATGTTTATGTTGTGTCTAGTTTACGATTTGCTAGTCATTATGGTGGTTCATATTATGTATAATTATACACTTCAACATCTTCAATTGCATTTTTTAAGATTTGTATTATGTATCAGATTTGTTGTCTCTGTTTGTTTTGTAAGTGTTAGTGAGGCTGATTGTTCATATGGGCATGACTGACAGTAGCTTAAACCAATCATGTACCAGTTTTAGATTATCCAATGGAAATAGTTTTGTCAGTATAAAAGTAATCCATGTCCATTATCCAATTTCCCCTGAAGAAGTGCGCATGCGCACGAAACGCGTTGGGCCGATTTGTTAATACGTGTTGAGAGTGGCAGAGGACTTGCAGTAGCTGTTCAGTTCAGTAAGAGGGAATTTGGCGAATTATCCCGCCCCCTGTGAGTGTGTTTCCGGAGACAGCTTGACGGACAGTTCCAGGAGAGCCGACGAGTCGTTCGGTGTGACGCGCTTCCGGTTACGGAGCGGAGGAGAGCCCTGGATGTCAGAAGTCTGAACGGAGCTGCAGCCGGACACAAACCAACATTAAACCCCTGCTCGTGATCTGTGGCAGTTCTGTAAGTAGGATTCCGGTTTTACCCACCGGATCCCACGTCTGCAACCTCATTATTATTGTGATTAATAAATATATCTTTTTAGTAATAGTCAGCCTTGCTTGTTATATGTAGTGTTTGTCTTGTCTTGTTGGTCCTGCATGTTTAGTATTTGCATATTGCACTATGATGTGTTCCTTTTGTTTATTTCTCCTCTCTGCATTATGTTGACGGAGTCTACCTATTGAAGTCAAGCAGGAAGGATACTTCTATAGCTACCTGCTATTTTGAGACTCTTTCATTGTTGGACATTTATTTCCAGCCTTGGACTAATCGGCGCCGGTCTGTATTGTTTTATTTTTGTCTTGTTTTCCAACTGTGTCTTGGAGTTGGTGTTACCTGGCAGCCTAATATTATTATCTGTGTATTATCACATCACATCACCTTTTATTGTCACTGTATACATTTTTAGCGCTACTTACACCCATTTTTCTTGTTGTCTTCCAATGCATTTCTCTGTTTACATGCAGCATATTCTGTGCAATCTGAAACAGTGATTAAAAAAGAATAATTGAACCAAGGCCATCACCCAATTATAAGGCCCTGCACGCAGGGTTCTATATAGGCCCTAAGTAGACAGCCATACTTACTACACCTACTGACTTCCCACAGCCAATATAAAGACACCTATCCTGTCCTCCAGTGCTTTATAATATACACAAGCTTGCTCCCCCAGAGGCAGGTTCTGTTTCACTGCTGCTTCGAAGACTTGCTGCTGGTTCTTGGGAAAACCTGGTTTTGATTTCTGGCTTGCCCTATTACTCTGCTGCTTGTTCCCTGCTCTGACCTTTGGCTTGATCGACTACCTTTCCGCTTACTCCTGTCCTAACCTTGTACCATCTGGTTCCGCCATCTGCCTGCTCCCTCCTGAACTCTCTGCTTATATCGTACCACAGATCCGGACTCCTGGTTCCAGTTACCAATGAGAATCACTATTGATCCGGTATTATAGACTCTCCCCTTGGGTTCTCCTTCAACCCTGACAGTTTGTGACACCATGAAAAAAATACTCCATCCACCTGAAGAAACATGGCTGACATACAATGCGCCACAGTACCTGCAGGGTCAAGTCACCATCTTATGGGTGGAAAACGCCTTGCTTCAAACTACCTGCCTCACCTACCCAACACAAGTAGAGGTGATCACCCCGCTGTTCCAGTCCCGACCTTACCTACTGTATGCCTGACCACTTTTTGGGAAACTGGGCAAATTTCATGTTTTCTTTTACCAATGACATTTTTTTTTTCATTTTTGTCAGCTTATTTTCTGGCCAATCAAGTTATGATTGGGTTCATCCCCAGTAATCTGCCGGGGAATGTTTTTATGTGGGCTGCACCACTAACAGCCCACGTTTGAAAAATTATACTGACTTGAAGGCCGTCTAAGAAAGCTTTTGACCACAGCTTCTAGCCAGGCAATATATATATATATATATATATATATATATATATATATATATATATATATATGCTTTTGTCTGTATTCTGGACCAATAAATTACCCTTTTTTCAACTGCTGTGCTGCTACTGTACCTAGATCACTCTGGTGATTTATTTTGATATACAGTATATTAAACAATATTAAAGTAATTCATTACATCCAAATTCCACTGGAGTCTTTGGAAACATCTTATTTAATCAATCTCTCTATATTTTTTAATCTATATTAAAAAATGAATAGAACATTTTATATGTATATTATGGACTATATACTATTCACTACTTTTGAGCACAATCGAACTCCTTATCCTCTTTAATTATTCTCGTCATTCCAGTATTCTACTCATTCTGTGTATGAATCCGGTTTTAAGACATAACCCACAGCCCTAATTACCTGTCACTGCATTAAGTCTCCTGACCTGGAGGTGGAGGGCAGCTCTGTGCCGAGAGGCAAAGGTAACAAGCTAGCAAACCTTTAATAAAAGCTGCATGCAATAAGATAATTATCCCCATGAGTTTTGTAGACTTCACATTTGATTGGCCTAGTTTTTCTTTACCATCATGTTTTTGTTCTTGCATTCGACTGTACAAGACAATAGTTCTTCCTATCAGCCTATATACATTCAAGAATCATTGCTCATTTGTCAAGTCACTACAGTAATTTGTTAGTACTAATATTTTGTATGCATAAATTAGGATTATTGTATTAAGAAGCAAATGCTATAGGCAAAATTATGCAGAAAAATGTAAGTCAAAGTATCCCAAGAGAATAATCTGGGGTTATTCACTGTATTATCTTCCAACAAAGGCTGTGTTAAAGTAGCATTAAAATATGTATAGCAATAAATTCCATTAAATAACTACAGCTCCACTCCGTTACAACGCGAATCTGCTTATAACGCGATGCAAGAGTGGCTCCCAATTTTCGTATTTATGAATACTTTACAACACAATTATTGGTATTGTAAATACTTTATTGTACAATGCATACAATTATACATTATTTCTAACGCAATCCGCTTGTAGCGCGATATGATTCTTTGGACCCCAAGCACAGAGTTATAAGTGGGTTTAGCTGTAAATATGTTTAAGTGACTGTTTAGGTAGAATCTATTTCTACTAATGCCATTGATGTTAATGCATTAGCACCTTTTTGGGGAAATTCACTACACGTTTCTTCTTTACAGTACAACAATGATACTGCAGACAGCGCATTGCAAATGAAGGTAAGGAAATTATAATGAAAATATTAAAACATGCACTCATAAGCACTGCATTGTATTACATTGCCAATCACTTGAACCAGAGTTTAATTTACTGTACCTCTGCTTAGCACACAATAAGAATGTATGTTATTAAAATACATGTACAAACTAGAATTATACATAAAACATATTTCCTATGCTCTGAGGATAAAGACTATCCATATTCCAGACTTTAAATAGTCTGCATTAAACTCTCAAAATGAAATCTTTATTGTTAAAATCTAAGCCCCCCTTATAAATATGGTGTGAATCGCAGTAACACACAGTTTAGAATGCATTTATTTCTATTTATCCGAATGGATATCTATATGTTACTAACTGTGTGGTGCCCTGCTTCTCACTATATAGTAAAAACCATTAACTATGATTATTGTAATATTCCATTTTAAAAGGTTCAGTCCCGAAAAGCGTCTTCTAAACAAATATAGCTCTCTCCTCGGGACACCACCGACAGACAGATTAAGAGATAATACAATGAAAGAAGAAGCCCGTGAGGTTTCAAAAGCTCTGTAAAGTATCATTTTATCTCTGAAGAATTAATGCTGGTCCCCTAAATGGTATCACAACCTGCTATAAATCTGCATTTCTCCAGGACTAATACAGCTACAGTACTAGAATTTAGATGTACAGAAATACTCAATGAAGCGCCAGGCAAACCTGTTTTCCTGTATCTTATACAGTATATGAATGTGTGATTAGATGGTTATATCTAAAACATGGCCAACTTTGGTGTCCCAAACAGATAAAATGGCAGTTACACACCCCATGCTACCTGCCTATCTGAAGAAACTCCTCACCCCAACCACACGCAGCACTTATCACCTGAGATCGGCTCACGGTCCCAAAGTTCAACAAGGAATCTGACCGCTCCTCCTTCCGTTACCGTGCGCCTCGCAACTGGAACAATCTACCAGAGACGCTCAAGGCCGCCTCCAGTTTAAATTCTTTCAAGACTTCAGCTGTCTCACATTTTAATCTCGTCTGTAACTGTTACATATGCCAATAACTTAAATGCTCTCTAACTGTCCATGAAATATCTTTAAATATAATATATAACCTCTATTCCTTTAATGTAACCAAGTATTGTTATCATAACTCTGTGCCCGGGACATACTTGAAAACGAGAGGTAACTCTCAATGTATCACTTCCTGATAAAACATTTTATAAATAAATAAAATAAAAAAGTAAAATATCTTTTGAGTGCTACTGTATAGCAAAATGTCTTATGATCTCTTACTAAGAAGAAAAGCAAAGCTCCAACATTACATACTGTATCACACCAAAAACATGGAGAGCATACAGCACTAATTACAAAGCAGCATTTCAATACAGATGTAGGAAGCACTATTACCCCATTAATTGCTTTCAATGCAACCGTGCTGTTTCTTGCGCTAAATATTGAAAGTAATGCATTGCGTTACTAGTGGCGGTAACGTCTGCTCATCTGTAGCCTATCAGAGCAACTGCAATTATGGAAATTGCTAAATGTTTCACAGTAAATAAGCGTGTGAGGATGCATGCGCCATGATATTTGGGGAATAACTCTCTGCTGCTCAAACCTTTAAAATATTTATTGCAAACATTTTTTCAGCAAGTGCTTAAATAATCAGGTGTTATTTAGAATAAGGGATGTATATACTGTATGTGCCAGCGCTGCCCTGTCACATATTGCAGTGGGTTTCACTGGTTTCATAGAAGGGTTAACAGCTAGTATAACAATATCCTTAGTTCCCTGGGGTCCTATAGCCTGTATATAGGGAAACATTTACAAGACCGGCTTCAGCAAGCAGAAGGTAAATGTGCAGTGGTACATAACTTCTCATCCCAGCAAGTCGACAAATGCAATCAGTGCATTAAAATCACCAGAGGTACAAACGTAGATTTGCCAATGATTCTACTCAATCGTAACAATGTTTTATTTCACTAACTTAATCATTTGTATTCTAGTCACTAGTTCATGCAATCGTAAGATAGCTGCCTTACTTGAAAAGACTGCTTATCCTTACAAATGCTAAACTCTAGACATGTAATCACCTGCATAGCAATTATAACACTAAACAGCAACTGAAGCATATAATTGCTAAACACATAAAGCTGTGAAACACTGTAATGCATGATAATTAAGTAACTTAAAATCTGTTAGTTTATTAACCAAAATGTCTAACTTTTACAAATTCGTTGAATTTATGTAGTCATATATTTGAATGATATTACAATAATGATAAGAACAATATCACGTTATAGGCATATACTATGATATACTAACATATACAGTAGCAAATAAAACACCTAATAATACAAATCAACTTCTTTACCACTTTGGCCTCTGACGCATTGCTTTGCCGAGAAAGAGTTACTGATAATTACTTCTATAACACAATGTGGCAATCTGCAAAAAATCTTGCATATTCTTACAATTTAACATTTTATAAAGTACTGACAGATCCTAAAGGACATTTGCTATCATGTTAACGATTGGCCCTGCTCTCGTTACGACTACTAATGTTTGCTGACTTCCCCCATTTTTAATGCAAAATAGAATTGCATTGAGAAACATTTCCAGGTGCTCTACATACACACATGTGAAGAATTGGTTGTGAAAACCCAATTAAGGCAAATGGCCCGAGATATCCAATAACATAATTCAAGGCTTTTTCCTGAGGCCTCTTTTTCAGAATGAATTATGTCTTACAACTGGAATGTCTAAGTGCTGCAAAGGTAAGGCTCATATGGCCTATGAGTCCTGGGAAGTATTCCCAGACAGTACTTAACAGGCAGGGTTATTGGTATGTGAACAGCATAGAAACTAATGATACCACTTTCAGATTTCATTAAAGAAGATCATGTTTCATCCCAGCATAAGAAACAAGGAGATGGGATTGGATATTTGACTATTATCAAGCTTTATTCTCCAGAGGCAGAGCAGGGGGAAAAAATGGTGTATTGGAGGTAGTAAACAGATTATTTCTTCTAGCTTTTCAACCTGATCAACATTTTACTGTAAACTACCATATTTCAGCTACACTTTGTTCAACGGTTAGCACACAGTAAATAGGTACTTCAGTATTAGGTGATAGCTTTTTTATTTGGACTAACAAATACAATTGATATTTTAAGACACTCGTTCGAGAGTCCTCTCTCTTCCTCAGGCCTGGCAATGCGGATTTACAAGGATTCCATGTAAAGGATCAAGTTTTACAACTATTGCATAGTGCGTAGGCTGTAAATATTAGGTTCCTGTGAATGCACATGCCAAAAGGGACACGTCGCGTTTCAATTCCACCATTATTGGGGCTACCACAAGGGAGACATAGCGTATGCTGCTTGTCTAACCCCTCATTCACTGGTATATTTCATCCACGGAGCAGACATACGTCGAGATGGACGAATCCGCTCAAATCCATTTCCCGGATTTTCTCGCATTTAGCCCCCAAAATTAGTTTCGTGATGTCAAATCCGCAAACGGGTTTGGTGAGTTTTAATCCGCATGGATTCATCAAATAAACGCCACTGGGTACGGATATTGCCGTCCAGATATTGCGCGGATTCAGCGATCCGGTGGTGGATTCTTAAAAATCCAAAAAAAAATTGCTTTTTTTGACATTGATCCGCTGAAATCCGCGGACCAAAGAACTGTCCAGACCGCTGCGGATCCAAATTCGCTCCAAATGTGTCCATCTCTAGACATAACCTGGTTGTTTGGTCTGAATTATGAAACAGACAGCAGATTGCAAACCATACAATACCATAAATGTATTAATAGGATAGGAAATAGCCGTGGTACAAAGTATTACACTAATGTGCAACATAGCATATTTGGGGTAGGATTTCGATGCCACTCAGAAGCCCCGATAAACTAATAATGGCGGCCTGGAAATGATGGGACCATTACAAAGAAGGACTATGAATGAAGCTAATCCAGGCTGTGTCATTAAAAAGATATTGGAAGCATGTGTGTGGCATTGCATCAGTGTATCACCATCTTTAATAAGAGCTGTTATATGAAGCAATAGAACTAGTCAGGGGAGGTTTTACTTTACATGAATGTAATAAAATATCTATCTTTTCCTTTTCTTTTTGCTCTCATTCTACTCCTTATAGGACATATTGAAAACGAGAGGCAACTCTCAATGTATTACTTCCTGGTAAAATATTTTATAAATAAATAAATAAATAAAATATAGCATCCTTAAAAAAAACAGGTCCATAATAAACTAGTCTGACTAAGAAATGCATCAAAAGAAAAATGCAGTAAATCTAATACAAAACAAAAATTACAAGGACATACAGTATAGAGGATGCTGAGCAGTAATCGGCTACAGGGAACCTCTAAGACACATTAAAGTTAATGAGCTATAAGGTGTCTTATGGCAGAAGGCTGCTTAGTAAATACGGTCCAGAGAAAGATATACACACTTGTTTCAGTGAAATAGGTCTTTTAGACATATACTGACTATATATATATATATATATATATATATATATATATATATATATATATATTTATATAAATTACATTCTTATTATCTCTGCAGTGGAGGGAGAATATATATATTCTCCCTCCACTGCAGAGATAAATAACAATTTTCACAGGTAGTGTTAGGACCTGCATACTGGTCATGCCGTCAAGTGGCTGCAGGCTTATAACACTTTGGCCAAAGAGTTTAACCAAATGACCCTTATTCATGAGACTACTGACATTGAAGTATTTAACTACTGTATGTATTTTATCACATTGGATGTAGCATTGGGTATCTTTGTCTTTTGTTATATATATATAAAGAAACACAAAAAACAAATAAACCCCCTGAATACGCACTCAGATATATCAAATGAATATATAACTACAAATGTGTTCAAAATAATTTTAATCAAACACACCTAACATAAAATCTAAAATAACACACACGTGGAACCAGAACACAGTTCCCTGTGATTACATGTTCGCAATCTATAGACCTGTATGGATATTTAGAGTCAGACATTTGTCTATTTTGTATCCATCATGTTGTACATTTGTGCTATGCTGTTTACTTCTTGTAGCATCTCTGTAGAGCAGGGGTG